>NC_139818.1:13379099-13979099 GCF_963457635.1 Microchirus variegatus | reverse complement strand
AAAACAATAACCACGAGCTGCAGCAAGAGGACCGATTCAGATTTGTGAAATACGGCTGGAAAGAGGGAGCACTTTATGGGTGCCAAATCCTCTTCCAGGACACATCACTTCTCCTCGATCTACTGTCACCACCTCCCTCGTCTCCATCCCTTCATTTCCTCCTCCTCTGCTTTTGCCTCATTCTCCATCTTTCTCCTCTCTCATGGGAGTGACATAGAGGCCGCTGCTCCCTCCACTGCGCCGCCCCTTCCCCGCCTCGCCGTGGAAACGGGGGCGTCCAGGTAGTGATGTCGTGGAAGAGGAACTATTTTGCATCGGGCGGCGGAGCAGTAGGCGGGGTGCAGGGGCTGGTGACCCCGAGAACCATGACCTCGATTGCACCCAGCAAAGGCCTCAGCAACGAGCCGGGACAGAACAGCTGCTTCCTGAACAGCGCTCTGCAGGTCAGTCGCAGTCAGTTAAGATAACGTTCACTTTCGAAATCTGGCAGTTATTCAACTGTTTCAACTGAATCTTGTTTGTGATTGGACGGTTGTTCCGCGGAAGTCCTGAGGGCTACCGTAATGACAAATATTTATATAGGTGCAAAGGTCTATTTCTCTGCTTTTTGGTGTCTATGCGTCCAATTTTCTACCACTTTATCCTCCACATGAGGATCACAGGAGGGTGCTGTGCCAGTCTCAGCTGAGATAGGGTGAAAGGCGGGATACACAACGGTCTAAGAGTTACGGTGATGAGAAGTACGCATGCCAAATCCTGTCCATGGTAATAGAATGGTTAAAGGTCCCATGTTATATCCTATTTCTCCAAGTTAAACTAGTTCCCTGGTGTCCTCATGAACATGTCTGTGACATGCGTTGGTCAAAATACCATAAGGATGAAGCACCACAGCAGTTCAATCACCCTGCCAAAACAGCCCTGTTCAGAACACTCGGTTTAGTAGTATCGTTTTTTTTTAAGGTCCACCTTAAAAAAAAGTAAAATGAAACTTAAGGGACAGGAAATGACATCAGCCACAGAAGCTACTGGGAGCTAACAGCAGTTAGCATTTGGAAAAGCGATCATTTGCAGGCTCTAGCAGGCACATTGCCGTCATATATAACATGTATCCACTGGACAGATAAATCCTCTGAGGCTGGAAGTTTGCGTAGAACTCTGTGCTCCACTGTGGAGCCAAGAATAGAACTTTTGGCAGACTTCCGGTTTTCGTATACTGTTGCCCTCGTCAGCACTCTCGGTGTGTTTTACGGACAAAGCGGAGCTCCGCGAGACAACAATTCCAGGAATTTAGGGTCTCGTGGCGTCCCAAGGAGCGTGGAAATCAACATCGCATGTTTTATCTCCTGTACTTAGACTGAGGAGGACCACAAAAACATGAATGAGTCATCTTTTTTCACACTCTGGCAACTGATAGGGCCTCCAGAGTCCCAAATATAAGGATTTAAATGATTATAAAGCTGATTTAACATACGGGACCTTTAATGGCCATTGAGTCATCACCTCAATCCACAGGCTCGTGTCAAAACTTGTTTCCACAAAAGTAGAAGACACGTGTGACCTTGGTTTAGTGACTGCGAATACTTTAGACCTTTTCCATTAGAGGTACTTGCAGTTAAATTGAGAAAATGCAGTGCACACTTAGCAAAGCCAAAGAGGGTCGGCTGCAGTGCAGGCCAGCAGAGGATCAGGAGATGATGTCCAGCTGAACGTGGATTTTTAGAGCTCAGACAATCTCTAAAAATAATAAACACGCTGACGTAATCGGACTTTCTGTCATCGTGACTTGTACAGTTACCTTCTGTTCCCTAAAACTGGGAAAAAAAGGGTCTACAGTTCCTAGACTGATTATTATCTGGCGTGGGTGTAAAGACCATTATATAAAAGATGAAAATCTGCATTTTAATCTCATGGTCGTCATTTTCTTTCAAATCAAATGTGCTGGGGTACAGTACAAGAAGAACATGTATTAGTGTGATAAACCCAGACTGACCGCATTTTTAAAACAGAGTATATCCTGTTGTGATATTTCATTAATATTTGAACATGATTGGCGAAGATGGCTATTGCTTCCTTAGACGTACTTAAATATATGAATATGATGTATATTTCAGTGGTGTCCATGCTAAGACACACACATCCATGTGTGTTTGGCGTCATCCGCTCAGTACTTGAATGCGACAAGAACGAGATCCGACCCACATTAAAGGCTGTTTCAGTGTGTTTCGGTTTGGTTCTGGCGCAGCTGCCAGTCTGTCTTCAGTGTGGATGTTCAGTTTGTGTGTGGAGATGCTTACACTGCGCTGCTGCTGCTGCTGCTGCTGCTGCTGCTGCTGCTGCTGCATCTCTATAGTCACACACACACACACACACATTTTCTCTTCACTCCTCCCAAGACTTCCAGCTGGCACAGTCATACCCAAACACACACACACACACACACACTCAGAGAGAGGGAGAGAAGTGAGAGGGGTTGGAGTAAGCTTAGGAGGAAGGAAGGTGATGGACCAGAGGCTTTGGTGAGAGTTAAAGAGAGCGGAGGAATAGATGACAGGAGCAGAAGAGAAGAAAGAGGGATGAGGAGCATACAGTATGAGAAAACTGAGGAAAGGACTACAGGGGTTACTCCCAAGAGAACGAGCGGAATCAAAGAGTCAAATAAGGTAAGAGAGTATCTGCGGTGAGAGGGGGGGCGATGGAGTGGGGGGTGAAGAGAAGAGTGGCGAGATGAATGAAAAGACAAAGTGAAGGACACGAAGTTTATTTGTGAAATGAAAAATGTCTAAAAAAAACAAAAAAGTGGGCCACTTCAAGGACACGCTCACAAAGAGGAGAGGAAGTTTGAGAGGACACATGTGAGGACAAACTAAGTATTGATACGTATGTTTGGGCACATGTGGCTGCCTCTCAGTGTGTGTGTGTTGGCTTGTATGATCACTTATGGGTCAAAGCTTAGTCTGTATTAGTGTTCATATGTTCGATTGAGGGTGAATGAATGAGTGATTGACTCATTAGGGTTCATATGATGTAAAAATGGACACATGCTGAAGTGTAAAATGACCATGCGGATGCTTTGGAATCGCTTGTTTGGTCAGATGTTGACATCACAATGATACAAAAGCACCAAATGCTGACTGACCATGGTACAGATATCACAACCTTGAGTATCAACCAATATCCAAATCAGTCCAATACAGAAATTGTATACAAAAATACACTCATCTATTTTGCTTTTTTTTGTTAGTTTATCCAAGCACATAGCTCACATGGTCACTGCAGTGTGGCAGAAAGGTACATTCCTCATACTCGGCCTTTGCTTTGTGAAGCATTCATGAGGAATTTTCTTTTTCCAATATCCATTTATACCTGTATCAGACCAATACTGTATCAGCTAATTCCCTTCCACTATGGCGGTGCACATAGCAGACGCATTATTTATTCTTAAAAAAAAGCTTCCTGATGATTGAAATTTGATCACCTAAGAGCTAAGCCTGATTTGTTTGTTTACTATAAAGTTTGAGGCTCGAACTCGGAGCACACTGAAAGTAAGATAACTTCACACTGCTGCCTCTTTGCCCCTGAGGGCCCCTTAGAGCGAGGTACTTAACCCCGACTGCTGCAGTGGAAGTGCTGCAGGCGGCAGCAGTGTCAGCAGCAGCAGCAGCAGCAGCAGCAGCAGCAGCAGCAGCAGCAGCAGTGGCTGTTGTGGATACAGTAATTTAATGAGCGTGAAGGAAGGTGCTGTGAGGTAAAGCGTATACCTGCTCAGCAACTTTTCATTGTGTAAATAAAAACAACTCGCAGTAGTTTTAAGAGTCCACAGAAACATAATGTGCTCACTTAGCAGGCAGCAGATGTAGAGGTAATCAGATGTTTTCCTTCAGTAACTAACTATGGAGCTGACGTCACACAACCACGGTAATGCCCCCTGGCAGGATACTACGCTGTTCACCTCTATGGACTATATACGACACCAGTGGTTCTCAAACTTTCCATACCAAGTACCACCTGGGAAAATATAAGACCATTATCACCAATGTTATAATCAGGGTATCCGCTTAGTCTTAAAAAGTCTTAAATCCAATAATTTAAGGCCTTAAAATGTCTAAAATTCTCCTGAAATCTCTTAAAAATCTATAAACGTTACTTTTATTTAAAACATGCATAAACTTCAGTCTCGCTCTGAAATGTTTCTGTATTTTTGAGGATGCGATAACGTAACTACAATGCGGAACTAAAGTAGGCCACCTGTGCTGCACGGTGAGAATTTATCAAGCACCACTAGTTAGTGTGCTGTGCGCGCGCCACGGTGTGTTACAGCTTAGCATAGCAGCGGAGAAAACTTGTGGCTCCAATTTTCCTTCATGTATTTTGTACTTTTTTTGGCAGTATGGATGTGATATGGGTCTTAAATTGTATTCATTATGGTCTTTAAATAGTCTTAAAAAGTCTGTAAAATACAGTGGTGCAAATAAGTGGTGTAACAAGGTGCCCGTTGAAAAATCAATTTTTGAAGTTTATGAATCGATTCAGAATACACAGACCAATTAAGTGTACACCGTGATACTCTGCTTTACTTTAATACTCATTACAGAACTGGTTCGAACAGTTGCTGATGTGTTTTAGCACCACACTGAGCAACACGACCATAACCACTTTCAGCATTAAGTATTTGCACAGCTCAACTCATTTAAACGGCGCTGCCAGAAACACATACATTGGTGGATACAGGACCATTTTACTTTATAGATTGCTTTATACTTTTATTTTTTTTTTTAAATCAAAGTAGAGGTGCAGGATGGCTCCAGAAATACAACAACAAAAGAGAACCATGTTTGTTTGCACTCAGGAGGGAAAACAAGTGGAATGACTTTAAAAGCAAAAAGGGCCTTGTACTGCACATGCTCTCTGCTCAGTGCTGACTTAAACGATTGTGAGCAGGTATGAAGGTCAGTGTGGAGGTCAGGGCGTAATGAGAGGCACAAAATGCTGAGCTTCAACATTTTTCAACTACTTTATTAAAAGGCTTTTTTTTTCACTTTTTGACTTAGAAAGAAAGAAAAACTCCAGAATTCCATTCAGCTTACATAGGGTTTTCGTGTACAAATAGGTAGCTCAAATACGCAGTTTAATTAGGACCACTGTCCTTGTCCCAGTACACAAACATTAGAGGGGTATCGATGTATTGAACGAAGTGTGTCAGCCTCTGCTACACTAGGTGGTAATATGCCCTCTTTCACCTTTTTTCATATTGGCTGGTTTCCAGTTGAGCTGGCGGCTAGTTGTCAATTGTCAAGCGCCATTACGAGTCTTCTTACCATCCGCGGACTTTAAAATAAAAAGAGAATAAGAACTATTTGAGATGGAGGAGTATTAACTCAGCATCCTTGTCAGTGCCATGTTTTTCTCGCTCTTCTACTTGCTAAATAACGTTCTGTATGTATTGCTTATTCAATTTGACTCGTCGCATGATGCATATACAATGATACACTGCAATCTAGTGGCGGTGCCGTCACTTTGCATTGTGGGAAATGTAGTTTATGGTCAACTCATGCCTTCGTGCAGCATAGACCTATTTTAACGCAGATTATTAAGAACAATTAATCACTCGCTGGCCACATAAAATGACATTGTGGGCCACATCTGGTCCCCGGGCCTTGAGTTTGACACATGTGGTCTAGATCATGTAGGCCATTTTGGGTCTGATTATGAAACACATACATGCAGTAATTTGGCCACATCATCCGAATGTGTTAGTCCAATATTTGATTCAGAACATTTTCAATCAGATTAATATGTTTTTAAAGTAATAATGTGATAATGTGATCACACAAAGTCCAGTTCTTCTTCGGTAATTATGTTTTTCTAACATCATACACAAACCCTGCTATAATAAGTTAAATATCTGCTTTGACAGAGAACTGAGGTCAAAAGTTCAGGGGAAAAAAAAAACAGGAAACAGCGCAACACAACGTGCAAGAGTGGATCTATGTGATCATGCAGAGCAGATACCAAAAATAGTAGCATTAGTCATGTAGCGCAGATTAAAACTGAGAGTGAGAGCTTGTCAGATTATATATATATATGTATATCCCCTTTATTGTCTACATAGAACGCTGCATGAATTGTGTCATGTTATTTGAATGTTATTCCTAATGCTGCTCAGTTTACTTACATAACTTTGGGGATCAGCCGCGAATCACAGCACCTCCTTTCCTCACTGTGACAGGGATATTTCCGATCATGAATGACAACAGCTGCGTCTCTAATTCTCCTCGTGCTCGTGCGATGAAAGGAATTACGATTTCCTTCTTGCTTTTTTTGTTCCATTAATCCATAGTCACATTTTTTCTGGTTTTATCCTTTGTGTCACATGATGAAGTGAAAAGCATCTAAGTGGTTGCGTCACTTCCTGTGTGTGTGTGTGTGTGTGTGCTAGAAGTACATTTATGGGTCATAATATTACTTTACATTACAATTTACATTGTATTGTATGTTGACAACAAGGTGTCTCATGTATGATGCAGATTGTGTGTCTAATCTCATTTGTTGCACTGGATTACATCAATATATGAGGTCATTTTCTGTGTTCACAGATGTGATCATACATTATTTTCCATCAATAGAAGCATTAGGTCGTGTGTTTAGTTCTAGAGGAGGATGCAGAGATATCTTGTGACTTGTGACATATGATTTCATGATTTACTGGTCGCTCAGAATAATCTTTAGATCGTCTCCCCAGTCATGTTCTCCATACTTTTACCGATACTTTTCAACTTATTATTCCATTAATGTCACTTGTGGCCACAGTTGCCGTGAACCAGTATGTTTAATCGGGACTTAATGATGTTCCTTAGAGGAATGAGTGTCTGCCCCACTGATGTGGTCACATTGTTCACTTTTGGTGCAGTTCGAGCACGACTCGGCTTAGCGTAGATTGACTCCACTTGTTTTTTTTTTGCTTTTGCATTTGTGCTAGTACCGGGTACTTTTTTAGTACCTGCAATGACGAGGTTCCTAATGAGCTGAGCCAATACTAAAATGCGTGGATTGACTGCCGACCACTGTTTGAGTCATGAGCGTGACGTCCGACACAGGAAACAGAAACCGAACAATGCCCAACTGTAGATCAGTTAACGAGACTTAAAAATCCTGAAAACATGCATTAATCTCCATTATTTAGCAAGGACATTTCTAAAACCTTAATATTTAACAGAGGAGTGTGGTGTATTTAGCGAAAGCGCTGGCGAAACCCGGCGATCGGGAGCCGTAGAGTCTGTGCTGCAAGAAGTACTGGACTTATTAATTAGCTTATTCGAATGATTAAAGGGGACATATTATGCAAAATCAACTTTTTAATCATTCATCAATCCTTATATTTGGGACTCTGGAGGTCCTATCAGTCGGCAAAGTGTGAAAAAAGATGACTCCCTCATGTTTTTGTGGTCCTCCTCAGTCTAAGTACAGGAGATATAACACGCAATCTTGACATTCGCACTCATGGAGACGTAACAATGTGCATGCGGAATTTTACCTCTGCAAAACATGCGAGAGTGCCGGCGAGGGCAACAGTATCCGAAAACTAGAAGTCCGCTAAAAGTTCTATTCCTTGCTCCACAGTGCAGCACAGAGTCCTACACAAACTTCCAGCCTCAGAGGCTTCATCTGTCCAGTGGATACATGTTATATATGACGGCAATGTGCCTGCTAGAGCCTGCAAATGATCACTTTTCTAAATGCTAACTGCTGTTAGCTCCCAGTAGCCTCTATGGCTGATGTAATTTCCTGTCCCTTAAGTTTCGTTTTACTTTTTTTTAAGGTGGATCTTTAAGGTGGACCTAAAGAGATACCACTAAACCGAGCGTTGTGAACAGGGCTGTTTTGGCAGGGTGATTGAACTGCTGTGGCGTTTCATCCTTATGGTATTTTGACCAAAGCATGTCACAGACATGTTCATTAGGACACCAGGGAACTAGTTTAACTTGGAGAAATAAGATATAATATGGGACCTTTAAACTGAATCAAACAAACTCCCCGGATTTGGGAGAGAGGGACGCAGAGAATCGACACCCCAGACTGCAGCTCTGTGTGGCTTTTAGCCATTTCCCACTTCCACTGAGTGAGCTTTTCTACTTCATATATTACAGCAAGAAAACCGAAAAACGACCATTGCATACCCCCAAAGAGACGACTCCAGGACGCAGGTCTTACCTCATCTTACTCATGCATGTACACACACACACACACACTCTCTTTCTCACTAATGTATAATTAGAGGAAAGAGCTTTTAGTCCATTCATTCAGCAAGCTGAAAGATAATATTGACACAACTCTGTCCCCAAGGCGTCCACTGTAATATGCAGCACTCATTTGTGGGACACACACACCTATGCATTAACAGTCTATAAGAATATATAACACACACACACATAGTGCCACCTTAGCAATACAGGTCTGCGTTTTGTGTGTGTGTGTGTTAAGGAGAGAGTGATAGGTGGAGGAAAGAGGGGGTGGAGGATGACAGACTGCATGCTGACGCTAGTGTATGTGTTCTATCCCCAACACCCCCCCGTTGCCCCACCTCTCCCTCTCTCTCTCTGTAGTTTATTTGGCCGTGATGAATCGGCTCGATGCACAGCACTGCAGCAGCCACAAGGAGGGCACACTCTCTCCATGCCCATCTCTCTTTATTACTATCCATCCATCTATTTATCTGTAACCATCTTTTTTTTTTCCCTCATCCTCTAAACACACCGCACCCCCCCACCCCCCCACTCTCATTTGTAACATTTATTTCTCCTTCTCCCTCTCTTTTCACCTGATCTTTTTCTATCTCCCCGGCTTTAAAACAATGGAAGGACTGCAGAAGTTTCTTGGGGGAAAAAGAAACTACTGTAGAAACATTAAAAAAAAAAGACATGCACAGAATAAAAAATCTGTTTAAGGACAAAAAGTCCTTGTATTTGCAATTTCAATGACAAAAAAATGACCAATGACATTCAAGGAAGAAACATTCCTATTGATTGGTCGCGTTGGCCTTTGATGAGACTGTCCTGTCTCCTTGTTTGTGTTATTACCCAAACAAATGCTGTCATTGTGGGCAGCTGTAGTTCTCCCAGTAAGCTCAGGATGGCAGCTCAAAAACACCTATTTCATCTTAATTGTCCTGCTGTTTCTATGCTAACTCAAGGTGTCGTCAAATCAACCAAGCCTTAAAGTGTTACAAATGGCGCTTTTCCACTATAGTACCTCGGTTTGGTATGAGATACGTCGCCTTCCATGACTACAGTACCTCCTCAACATGGGCGGGGTCGTCGTAGCGCGGCTGCGCAAAACTGCTGTGACGTCATTTTTCACACGACACAAACTAGTGACGAGCAAAGGAGTTTTAAAGGAGTCATATTATACCCTATTTCTCCAAGTTAAACTAGTTCCCCAGTTATCTTTATGGACCATAAGGATGAAGCACCACAGCAGTTCAATCACCCTGCCAAAACAGCCCTGTTCAACGCTCGGTTTAGTGGTATCTCTTTAAAAAAAAAAAAGTAAAACGAAACTTAAGGGACAGGAAGGTTTCCACCTGTGAGCTGTGTGAGATGTGTGTTTGAGCCAGTGGAGGTTTTAAATCTAAATATTACACAGAAACCTCGTCATTTTCAGCATGTTAGGGAATGAGTCGTATGCCAAACCTCTTCTACACTCTCTGTGATTTTGAGATGAGTTGTTTTTAGACATAATCTGATACTCCCACAGTCCAAAAACATGCAGATTAGGGGATTAGGCAAATTGGACACTCTGCGACTGTAGGTGTGAATGGTTATTTGTCTCTATGTGTCCCTGTGATGGACAGGCGACCTGTCCAGGGTGTACCCCACCTTTCGCCCTATGTCAGCTGGGATTGGCACCACATGACCCTCATGTGGAGGATAAAGCGGTAGAAGATGAATGAATGATATCGTCATAATAACACTTTGAAATATTCTCGTCACTGTCACTGACTGCTGCTGAGCACCTGGGAAACGTGTCAGACAGCCTGTTACTGTGAGCTGTCATGTCTTCATTCTTGTTTAAGGCTCCATGTAGAACAGACAATTGAACATTAATGATTATTATACTTAATGCTTTCGAATGTATAATAATGCAATGAGTTCAGGTGACCCTAATAACCTCATATCTAGATACGGATCACAATTGAATCTGGAAATAGAAAATCACAGCAGTCTATTTAGTCTTTTAGTTCATCTGCTTTTTCCTGTTTTGTCTCCCAGGTTTTGTGGCATCTCGACATCTTTCGCCGAAGCTTTCGACAGCTAACGACGCACAAGTGCATGGAGGACTCGTGTATCTTCTGTGCTTTAAAGGTACGGACGCTCTCACTTTGACCTCTTACATGCAAAACTGAGGTTGTGGCTATTAGTGAAGGTGATTTTGTCTTGGTGGAGGATAAAGCGGTAGATGATGGAAGGATTTATTCTTGACCAGACTTCCCTTAGAGTGATCTGATGTGTCTTGATATGAGTGACATGAGTCCAAATCCCGAACAAAACGCGCCTGAGCTCATGCATCAGATTCTGAGGCCTCTCTCATCTCAATAACATTTATAATCACTTCTAAAACTAAAACCATGTCTTATTCAATAAAAAAAACAAAACATTTAGCTTCATTTATATGCAATATATTATACACAGGTGTAGAACTAATCTAAAAATAGGTGTATGTAACATTTTATAGTGTGCACTTTGCTTCTTGTGCTTTGTGGGAAAGGTAATTGCTGGCTTTAACTTAGATGTGTCTACAAATGAGTGAATGACTGCATTAATGAAGCACTGCCTTTGTTCATTGCAGTAGAGCTACTTATAGGTGTTTGCGGTGGATGGGAGGATTGTTACCTACCTAGCTTCCTACCTTCCTTACCTCCTATCCCTTTCTTTCCTTTGTTTCCTTTGTTAAATGAGCTCCAATCAGTGGCAAGAGATACAAGGTTTATATGCGACAGTCGGGCTGAACTCCCCTCTTCCTCTCGGTTAAGAAGACTTTGATTCGAAACAACTTTGCAGCACTTTGACTTGTTTTACAGAGGGAAACAAAAGCATGGCACGCTCTGCACGAGGCCATTTTTTACCAGTGAAGGAGCAGCTCGGTGTGAAAAGCTTTTTCTGACACAGTTACAGGTTGAATCACTGTTGTGTTTCCGCCAGCTGCCTGCTGCGCGCTGAGCGGAAGATGATGACGTGTAACATCGTGAAAGCCTCATAATGAACGAGACTTACGCGGCGCTGCTTTCGGCCATTTGTTGCGTTTGCCGATGACAATGTGTGTGTCTGAGTGAGGGGGAGCTTGAGTTTTGTGTGTGTGTGTGTGTGTGAAGCGCTGCTGTACGTACGCGTGTGCAGCAGCGCTGACGATGTGTGTGTTCCACACGCTGTTCTGTCTCATGCGCCTCTCCGTAATTAATTGGCCGACTGAAAGTGCTGATCCAGCAGAGCCAACGCTGGAATGGTAAGCACACACACACACACACACACACACACACACACACACACACACACACACACACACACACACACACACACACACACACACACACACACACACACACACACAAACCAGTACATGCACACAAATCTAACTTGCATGCTGCACACGTTACACTGCGATACACACGTTCAACAAGATTCTCACAAATCTTTCTTACCACGCAAGGATGCTCCTCACACACGCACACGCACACGCACACGCACACGCACACGCACACGCACACGAGCACGCACACGCGCACACACACACACACACACACACACACACACACACACATAAAAGCCAATCAAAGGTACAATCAGGTTTTATTACTCGTCCTTTGTCAGATATAAAGTGAGCCTTAAAGTCTGCTTGTAGCCGTAGTTACCACAGCAAAACTGGATTAAAGTCTCCCAATAACCAGGCGAGACGTGCGCTAAATGAGCTTTAATGGCATGTTAGCTTTTCAACCATCCGTTTGGCACAGAATCTAAAGAGATAAATGCTAACCGTGGGCTCTTTTTTATTTTGGATGGCGTCATGTGTGTGAATTTGGGTCTACCTCCGGCAGCAGAAATAAAGAGGCCCGCTGTCGTAGTAAACAGAAGTTCCGAGGCTGCCTGCCTGTGGCGGTTCCTCGAGAAATCACTGCAACACTTTATCTCTCTCAACAGTCAAAACACACACAGTTAGATGCATATACCTACAACACACACACACACATGACAAATAGGAAGAAGGGGGCTATAGGCGAAGGAAGGGGAAAGATTCATGGATGTAGGAGTTGGCGTAGATTGCTCCTCTCGTCACATTTAGACCACCACATGCATGCTGTGTCTGTGCACCGTGCATGTGCACGCACACGCATACACACACACACATCTCCCTCTCTTACTCACTCAGCCTCAGCTCTCCTCCTCTCCTCCCTCCTTCACACTGTAGGGTATATTCCCCCCTCCATTCTCCTTGGCGCATTGCTGCAGTCAGCACACACACACACACGCGCGCACACACACACACACACACTGGTTTCCATGACTTCAGAGGACACTACATTGACTTACTTTAATTTCCCGGAGACTTACTCTCACCGTAACCATAGCGACTACTGACCTAACCCTAACCGTAACCTTAACCTAACCCTAACTAGACAACCATGCCTTCACGTTAAAATTGCATTATTTACATTATAGGGACATAAGGGTTTTTTGTCCCCATAACGTGACTGTGTAAACAGACTTAAGTCCCCACAACATGAGCAATACCTGAAAAACACACACACACACACACACACACACACACACACACACACACACACACACACACACACTGTGCTCCTGTCAGCACGACTGCATTACCCTCCCCATTGCCAACTCTCAGCCTGCACACACTGAATCATACTCGCAGACTGAAGCCTACTGTTTCGCAACGCTCTCTACGATCACGACCGTCCTGAACCGCTAAACTGCGATAAAAAAAACCGATCACCTCTGACACTTTGACAAGGACCAACCGCAAAGAAAGTGAAAGCTGGGTAACTTTCACCCAGCGACAACCCACAGACCGTGGATCTGTGACGTAAAAAGCTTTGACGTGAACCGGTTGAGTCTAAAATGAAGCGTCAGCATTCATTCACCTATTGGGAACTTTGTGAAAGAAAAGTAAAACTTTTAAGTCCAAGCTGGTGTCATTGTTAAAGAAATCTAAGTGTTTTGATTTGAAGTAACCATGGAGATGTGAGGTTTCCACTTCGTACATAATATCAAACATAAAAATCTCTTTGAATATTTAAAGCAATGTATTCTCTACTCAAAGTCTGACATCCTTACATTATTTTCCAACAAAAACATTTTGCCACTTTTCCATGCAAAGATAAATCATTTTTGCCCAAAGTGATAATCAATGAATCTAAACACATTCTTCCAATCAATAATGATTCAATACTTTACAGCAATATTAATATAATTGCAGCCCGAAGCAGTCTTTACATTTTTAGCGTTCAGCTGTGATCCGACCCTAACCGAGTCGTGAAGCCATAACCAGAAAAAGTATTAATCACGCTTTAATAACTCGCCCGCTGGCTGGCGCGCTGCCAGGATTGTAAAGAGCCGTAATGCTGTTGACAGTTAATGTTTTGCACATGTTGAGGCTAAATATAATCCGCTCTTGTGAATTGGCGATAACTTGGAGTCATTTTCTAAGAGGCAGGTGTTAAGTTTTCTCCTCCGTGGCCACAGTGTCGGTGTCGCACAGTGGCCACGGAATCCCACACCTGAAGTGAGAGAGCTGTGATTTTCCATCAGCGTTGCCGTCTGACTCACTCACTTCCAGCTCGGTTACATTGCAGTATCTGTGGGATCATGGTCTTTGGTCTGTGAGGATCACAAACTGGTGTGTTTTCTTATTTCAAATCTTTTTTTTTATTATACCATTTCAACACCAGCGATTGAAGTGTTTAGTGAAACTAAAACCGAGTGATCTTCAACATTATCTTATTTTTCTGTCTATGTTCTGCTTTCACCCAGTCATACAATACAAGGATACAGAGATAAACAAACTTAAAGGAGTCATATTATAGCCTATTTCTCCAAGTTAAACTAGTGAACAATGTCTGTGACATACTTTTGTCAAAATACCATAAGGATGAAGCACCACAGCAGTTCAATCACCCTGCCAAAACAGCCCTGTTCAGAACGCTCGGTTTAGTAGTATCTCTTTAGGTCCACCTTAAAAAAAGTAAAAACGAAAACTTAAGTGACAGGAAATGACATCAGCCACAGAGGCTACTGGGAGCTAACAGCAGTTAGCATTTGGAAAAGTGATCATTTGCAGGCTCTAGCAGGCACATTGCCGTCATATATGACATGTATCCACTGGACAGATAAATCCTCTGAGGCTGGAAGTTTGTGTAGAACTCTGTGCTGCACTGTGGAGCCAAGAATAGAAGTTTTTGCGGACTTCCGGTTTTCGGATACTGTTGCCCTCGCCGGCACTCTCGCGTGTTTTACGGACAAAGCGGAGCTCCGCGAGACAACAATTCCAGGAATTTAGCGTCTCGTGGCGTCCCAAGGAGCGTGGAAATCAACATTGCATGTTTTATGTCCTGTACTTAGACTGAGGAGGACCACAAAAACATGAGTGAGTCATCTTTTTTCACACTTTGGCGACTGATAGGGCCGCCAGAGTCCCAAATATAAGGATGTAAATGATGGATCACACCCAATCAACACCCAAAATGTAATCACTTGTTCGTGGTCCCATTGCGGATATTTCCTGAAAATGTCATCCAAATCCATATTTGACTTTTCGAGTAATGTTGGTCACTAACAGACAGACAAATAAACAAACTCCGGGAAAACATACCTCTTTGGCGGAGGTCAATAACTTACCAAAAGTAACAACACAGTAATCAATTTAGACAACATTCATACAGAGGCTATCAATGTTATAGCAGCTCTTCCTAGGGCTGGTTATTACATGATTGAAAAGTATTCATGACGGGAAAATCCTCAAAATATGGATGTTCATGCTCGAAATACTCCTGACCTGCTTCTCCACTGTCCATCCACACGTTTCTGTCACTGCAGAGTGTCACAGAAGTGTAAGCTAAGCAATTTTACCTCCCGGCTCCAAAATCTCCCAACAATATGTTCATAAATCAAGTTGTGAAAAGTATCCAAAATAGATCAAAGATGTGTGCTGAGGCTGGTGGTGCGTTTGATTGTACAGTTGAAACGCAGCTAAATATGGAGCCAGTGTGGAGCGACACAAAGAGACGGAGAGTCGTGCGCTGACTGTGTTAGAACCGCTTTCTGTCACTTCATGTAGTCTTCTGGACACGGAGCACCTGCTGGTTTTCAGCCAAATAATCACTGATTGAATTATTGCATGTACAGACGACCAGGTGCTGCTCTGAGGTGATACAGTGACACCTGAGATTGGGACTGTTTTTTTTGGTTGCTCAGATTTGCCTTTTTTCCAGCTGATAATTCCCATTTACACTCTTAGAAATAAGGGTTCCAAAAGGGTCCAAGGGAACCAATTGCTTCTGAAAAACCCTTTCCCGAAGAAAGGGTTTTTCAAGGGTTTTTGGACAAAATAATGGTTCCAGTAAGAACAATTTTGATCCGGAGAACCCTTTGAAACCCCTTTCCTGAATACATGGTTTTAAAAGGGTTTTTCTTGGTGGGACTTTTATAAAAAGGTTCTACCTGGAGCCAAAAAGGGTTCTCCTATGAGGACAAGTCTAAGAACCTTTTATGGTTCTTCTTATCACTTTTATATCAAAGAGTGTACAAGAAATTAGCAGTGATGATCTTTGAAACAGGGGACGCTCGTTTCAGGCCCAGCTATTTATACACACATTCTGCAAAGTCAACAACTACAGTCGAACAAGGAAACGGAATAATTATGTCAAACTTAAACACTATAATAGATATAATATTTACAGTGTGTGTGTGTGTATAACAACAATGGGCTATATCGCCGAGCAAATAACACACAACAAGCAGCTATTTCCCTAACAAAATCCGCACAGGACTGAGCAAGGGCTGGGCGATACATCGATATAAAAAAATCGATATAGGTGATTTGATACAGAAGCATATATACATTTTACAACGTATATTCTGTAAGAACACTGTTGTAGACTCCAGGAAAGAAGAGTTTTAGTTTTCATTAAATACAGGTAATATAAAATAAATTCTGACCCAAATCAAGTCTTGCTCCATTCAGCAACTGAGCTCCATGAAGAACCTGTTCACTAAAGTCGCTGACAGCTGGAAAACAAGAGATCAGGGAGAGGTGATCGGGGTGACTGCCAATCTCAGAGGAGTCCGATACTTGAGATATCGGAGATCTGCAATCGCCTGCTTGAGATTATAATATAGAGATTATAATAAGAATATAGTTTACGGCTAAATATAAATGATTGACTAATTGACTATATATGGGCTAATAAAATTGGTGTTGCAGTTGCCTGCATGGATGTAAACCAACACTTTGAGCTTTTTTTCTTCTCCATACTGACTGATCCCCCTCTTTGGTCTCTGAATGCCCCCTTGAAACACCCTTAAGTGGCCTAGCTAACAGTTTGATTTGGTTTCTGTTTTATTGCTACAACGCACTCGGAGAGCAGTTTTTATCGGGAAAAAAGTGTACAACAAAATGCCATTTATTATTGATACGGGCTGATATTGAGGCCTGGCTGCGCTGTGGGGCGTTTGTTTAAGTCCGGTCTGGGTATTGTTGTGCAGCCCTTTGCTCCTGACAAGATGACAACTGGCTTCACTGGTTCTGTTTTATGGATCTGTTGACAGAACATGGCGCTGATTTACTGTGAACAAATGTGTTAAAAGGGTTTGGTTTCACTCTGAGAGAATTGATAATGATAATAATAATGAATAAAACATTGTGTATGTACATGCATGTGTGCATGGACACACTCCAACAATGCAGGGGTCTCTCAGGAAAAGCATTTAAGGTACAGTGTGTATTTGTAGCAGTAAAATAAAGAATTAATGAATTTCTTTATGGATGCCTGTGTGTGTGTGTGTGTGTGTGTGTGTGTGTGTGTTTCTGCAGAGTATCTTTGCTCAGTTCCAGTTCAGCAGTGAGCGTGTGCTGCCGTCAGATGCACTGCGGAGCGCTCTGGCCAAGACTTTTCAAGACGAACAACGCTTTCAGCTGGGCATCATGGATGACGCTGCTGAGTGCTTTGTGAGTCTGCGACAATACATGGGCACACACACACACACACACACACACACACACAAACACACTCACACACACATTGGACAAGTGAGGATGCTTATTTGAGGAACTCCTGGGGCTTCGCTGCAGGGATAACCAGTGCAGCAACCTCAAAGTAATATGTTCTGCATTATGTTGTTGGGTCGTTTTGTGTAGCCGCTGTATTTTATTTTGCACCGATAAAAATATGCAGGCTTTCTCTTAATTACAATTCACACGTTTCCAATAAAGTGAAAATGTATGTCGTGTAATCAGGTTGCGTTAAAACTGTGAAGGATATCAATAGTTAGAATGGCTGCAGAATCACTTGTGTTTTTGAGTATACAGTACGTTGTGTAGTAGGCCTAAATAATATTAACATTTTCCGTCTGATGCAGTGTCATATAATCTAATTGAACGTCTGTTACATTCAAACTATCCTCAAATCTTGGGGCAATGTTGATTACCAGCTCGACACAACTCAACAACTGTGTGTTTTGATCCTGCACACAGGAAGTGATTCAATTTATGTCAAAACAGACGGAGGCACAGCAACAAGTGTAAGTAAAGTAAAAGACAAAACAGATAGCTTAAGTTAGCTTAACTTGGCTAAAACAATTGTTATCTATTATCCTTTTTTTAAACTTTTCATTATGTATAATGAAAAGTTAGTTTAAAGTTCGCTTAAGTTGGCTAGAAACAATCAATCTATCTATCTCTCAGCTTAAAGCTAGCTTAAAGTTAGATAAGGTTAGCTAAAACAATTGGTATCTATTTATTAATGAAAAGGTAGCTTAAAGGTTGCTTAAGTTGGCTAAAAACAATCTATCTCTCAGCTTAAAGCTAGCTTAAAGTTAGCTTAAGTTGGCTAAAACAATTTTTATCTATTTAATAATGAAAAGTATGCTTAGTTAGCTTAATTTGGCTAAAAACGATCTATCTATCTATCTATCTATCTATCTATCTATCTATCTATCTATCTATCTATCTATCTATCTATCTATCTATCTATCCATCTATCCATCTATCTATCTATCTATCTAGTTTGTTGATGATTTGACGATACTATACTTCAGAATAATAGCATTAAAAACAAGAAAAAGAAACGAAAATCACTCAAGTTATGCACGTCAATGATATCCCTCTCTAGTCTGTAGCAAACAATTAATGTTGCTTGAACAGAAATCAGTGGCGTCACTGAACCTCCACTCTTTCCTTTTTATGCTTAATCAGTCTAATGATGTAAAAAAAAGACCCAATTTAAAAAAAAAAAAAAAATGAAGAAAAAGCCCTTTTTGACAATCTTCCTATAAAACTGCACTGTTATGCATGTTCTCCCACAGTCCGAAATAGACGGTCAAAAGGTGGGTCAAAATGGGGCAAATATTTATATTTTAATTAACAAATGAAGGTGCTCTAGAGTAAACAGTCCTCGTCAGTTTCACTGAGCTCTGCTCAAATGAATGAGGGCGACTTGGGACAGTGGTTACCAGGCCGAAGAAGAGGGAGTTTACAGCAGGATAACGGTGGAGAAAGCTATGTTAAGAGATGCTCCATCCACGTTCAATACATAGACTTTATGCACTTTGGTCTCTGTGTTAGACAGATAGACAGATAGACAGATAGACAGACAGACAGACAGACAGACAGACAGACAGACAGATAGATAGATAGATAGATAGATAGATAGATAGATAGATAGATAGATAGATAGATAGATAGATAGATAGATAGATAGATAGATAGATAGATAGATAGATAGATAGATAGATACTTTATTCATCTCACAGAGAAATTCACAGTTCAGCAGCTCCAGAATATGTTACAAGATAGAAACATAAGAGTGAATAAATAGGGAAATCCTGCACTTTTAACTTTGCACAGACGTTTTGTTTTCTTCAATTAGACAGATATTGTGACGTATCGCTACATGATTGTCTTGCAATATACTGATCATCACAGAATCGTGGTATCGTGGACCATGTAGTCCTAGAAGACCTAGTTCTATATGTGCGAGTCTGAAGTGGCCGTTGACCCTGTCACATCTACCACACATCTCACCCAGTGTCAGGTGGGACTCAATCTGCAAATGATAGACGGGAAAGCTAATGAATGAATTCATGAAAGAGTAAAAAGGGTTAAAAAAAAACGAGAGTGCGTCATTAGTCACAGGTTTTCATTTGTGTCTTCGTGCTATGCTCACCTTCTTTCCTCACCGCACTTTGTCTCCTGGAGCCTTCCTGTTGCTTTCTCCCACTTCTTTCAGTTTCAGACTCACTCTCTCTTTCTTTCTTTCTTTCTTTCTGCCTACAGACCTCCACAGTGTGCGTGTGTGTTTTATGTGCGTGCCTTAGAGCCGCTGTCTGATCGATTGGTAGTAAATGTGTTCGGTCAGGGAATCCGTCGGCTTCGTATGAAATATAGACGCCGCTCCCACAGTCGGATTAACAAGAGAACCAACGGAGAGGAACGATCAAACACACACACACACACACACACCCTTACTGTACATACAAATACTATAAAAACAAACACTGCACACAGACTCGAAGACACACAACCGTAAATGATGTCCATGTGATTCTCAGGAGAATCTCCTGATGCGAATCCACTTCCACATCAGCGCTGAGAGTAGAGAGGACATCTGCACAGCCAAACACTGCATACCACACCAGAAGTTTGCCATGACTCTGTTTGAACAGGTAGGACACTGTCCCATGGTTCACTTTGGGCCTTTATTTACCTTAACACACACACACACACACACACACACACACACACACACACATACTTACAATGTCTTGTGATGATTCTGAGGGTGTGTTTGCATTGGCAGTGTGTGTGTAACAGCTGCGGTGCCACATCAGACCCCCTGCCCTTCATTCAGATGGTTCATTACATCTCCACGACATCCCTCTGGTAAGACCAGACACACACACACACACACACACACACACACACACACACACACACACACACACACACACACACTGACACACACACTATGCAGTATATCTGGCTGCAAGCTGAGGCTGGGTGGCAGTAAAGGAAGGTACAGCGTGTTCTCTTCTCTCCTGCATGGATCCCTGCTGAACAACTGTACTGTGAGCACGACTACACACACACACACACACACATTATGCACACAGGTGTATGTTCAAGAGCAGGTGAGTTTGTGCATAATGTGTCTCATTATCGCTTAATGTAGCCTACACACACAGCAGAAACATGTGCGCATCCTCAGAGCTGTTACTGTACATACAAATCGCACGCGCTCCGAGTCAATGAAATAAGGAACAGGGGAAGCAATCAATCAGCGGTTTGATTCAGTGGACCCAGGGGGGCGACATAAATCTATAAGTGGAACAGTGGGTCGGAAAGACTTGTGAACAAGAGGGAAATTAGGGGATATATCACTCCATATCTCCTTTGGAAAGAAAACACAGCAGAGGAAATAGAGGGATAAATGAGGGGCAGAAGTACAAATAAACAACACTTTTTCAAGGTAGTTTTGGGGCCCGTCGGAGCGCCACTACAGCTGCCGGGCTAGCGATGCCAGGCTATTTTTACACCCAAGTGGAGCCTGTTGTTGTTGTTGTTTTTATCGTCGCGATAGCCAAATATGCTAAAATCAAAATGAGTAGGATAATAAGAGGGCAACAACGAGGCAAATAAATGTCTGCTTCGTGGTGATTTGTGCATACGTAAACACAAGTGTTCAGACACTGGAGATGAGATGGTGAAAGAGGTTGAGTTCATCTCAGTTTAATGGAAGGAGTGAGAGGAAGGGGAGGAGGAAAGGACAAGGGGGAGGAGAGCTTTTGTCTATTCTTTTTTTTTTTTTTACGTCGTTATGCTCAATGGAATACTTAAAACGGGGAAAAACAATGCTGATTAATTGCGCTCATAATCCCCGCACATGGTAACGAAATTGAATGAATGAACTTGCGAGACAAACTCTCACCAGTTCACAGATAAAAATAAAAACATGTATTTGAGTTTGTCCTGAGAGGACGGTTGTGTTTAAAAAAAGGGATGAAAGCAGCTTAGATGTGCTGTATCTCTGCTTTAAGCCTTGCTGTGGGAGATTCTCTCAAAACTAGCCTCCCCCCCCCCGAAATGATTCCTGTTTTTGATGAACTTGTGCTTTAATAACCGTAGCCATAATAATGTTTGCGTGCCGTTACTGCTCTCTGTTGGATAGTCGTCACGTAGCTTTAGAATTCTTCTCAGAATGGCTGTATAATCATGATTTGTTCTTGGTTTTCCTTCTTTTTTTTTCATCTCCTTTGCTCTAATAAAGCAGACGAGCCCATGGGTCGAGTCGGCCTGAGCATTATTCAGGACCAAATGTAATTTGAAGACAGTCGTTTTACAAATACAGTTTTTTTTCCCTTCAGTTCACAAAAGCCTGTGCAAATTTGCTTTGTTTTGGGAAGTAATCATTCAGAAAGTAGTAGGCTTTTTTTTTTTTAGTTATTTCCATTGTTGTTGTGTTTTATGGCTAATGCTGCAGTAACCAGGCAGTGAGGATGCTGGAGTGCAGAGAGAAAGCCACACCGGACATGTTTGGAGAACTGCTCCGCAACGCCAGCAACATGGGAGACCTGCGCAACTGTCCTGTAAGAGCACACACGTACACATCGACACATTGGATGTACACTACCGTTCATAGGTTTGGGGTCACCTATAGAATTTTTTTGTGTTTTCCATTAACAGTCACACTTTTATTCATCAAAAGAGTTGCAAAATGAATAGAAAATGTAGTCAAGACATTGACAAGATTGGAAATAAGGATTTTTTTATTAGTGCTGGGCCAGTTAACGCATGATGCGTTTCCATGACGACTGACCGGACAAAAGACGCACGTGACGTCATGTTTACGTGACTCGGATTGTTAAAATGAGTCTCTAAAGCAACGCTAAACTTTAAAAACAGAGGCAAGCAGTACACAGGTACGCTGGTTATTTGTAGCACTGCTCTTTTCGTTAAATAAACAGACCCCTCCCAGTTAGACTATAAGTGTGCTAACCGGCGCTAAAAGCAGCTAATGCAGCTAACGGAGCTAACTGGTAAACGGTGCCTGGACTCCGGTGTTGCGGCAGGTATACACGACGTCAAGCGCATCTGTTAAAGTGCATTAACCTAGTGCCCAGCACTAATATTTATTCAAAATAATAATTTTGCATTTTCGTCAAACAGTCAGCAAAACTGTTTTCAGCTGTGCTAACATAATTGCACAAGGGTTTTCTTATCATCCAATAGCCTTCTAACGTGATTAGCAAATGCAATGTACCATTGGAACACTGGAAATGGACCTCCTATACACCTATGTACACGTTCCATTAAAAACCAGATGTTTGCAGCTAGAATAGTCGTTTACCACATTAACAATGTATAGAGTGTATTTCTAATTCATTTAATGTTGTATTCATTGAAAAAAAGTGCTTTTCCTTCAAAAATTAGGACATTTCTAAGTGACCCCAAACTATTAGTGTAATCCAAAAGGAGTATTGTTTTTCTAGAATAGAAAAACAGCTAATTCTCTTTCCTCCTTATATAATTAAAAAAAAAAAAACAGTGATCGTGCAGAGAACTTTATTTTAAAAGTATAATTTGCTCCATGTCCTGTTTGTCAATTTCCCTATGTTCTGTGTTACATAACCATCAGCTCATGTGCATATTCTTCCCAATTTCCTCCCCACTCTCTGATAAGCGAAACATTTTTTCCGACTTCCTCATCAGCCTCCTGTACAGTAAAGCAATGTGCACAGGACACACGCTCCTCGGAAATAATGAATGAATATTTTTAGTCACAAATTGTGAATATTCTCTGGCATAGCTGGTGAAGGTGCGAGATTATTTTGTTTGGCACACGTGTTTGTGTGTGTGTGTGCGTCGGTATTGCCACATGGGAAAGTGCTGTTTGGGCCTTCTCTCATCACGCGCCACACTGCCAACGTGTCCGCACAGAGAACCTCATCTCTGGACACAGTCAAGCAGCTGCCTCTCTCTTCATTCAGCAGCAGCAGCAGCAGCAGCAGCAGCAGCGTCGCCTCCACCACACCAAACACACTAATGAACACAGATAGTTTATTCCTGGCCCTAATGCTGACATTGTGTGCGCAGTCCTACGGGAGTCACATAAACTTGCCTCTGTTTATCGTCCATCCCTCGCAGTGCTGATCTTCTGTTATTACCACCCTGGGCTTTGCTCAAACAAAGTGATGGTATTTGGATGGGAGTGAGCTGCTGGAAGACACTGGAAATGCCAGTTTGAGAGATTATGTGTGTGTGTGTGTGCGTGCGTACATTAGGAATGGGCATTTCAAGCGCACATATTGCTATTTAAATAATCGACAGGACTATCCATGGAATACCCCAACCCAAACGTAAAGTTATTTTCTACAACCAATTCCAGTGCTTAAGAGCAAGTGAAATTAATTAAGGGGTCCACATTGAGTTTTCAGCTTATAATAAAGGCTACAAGTTGCATTCAAGAACCTTGTAAGCATCATAATGTCTGCAACAATATAGTCCACAAAGTAAATGCTTACTGCTGCTGCCATCTGTGACTATTTTTAGTAAATGCAGACATTAAACACAGGCAGGAACACGGCGACAATGGGGAGACAATCTCATATTCAGACCAGTTCAGGCAGAAACAACAGGTGCAGCAATGAGCGACATCTTATTGTCACAGTTCCTGTTTCATTGGAATTGCATTTTGATAACAGAAGGTATCAACTATGGCTATCAATCCATTGACATACAATCCATTATTTTAATCTGCAGCAGTTCATTATATGTCATAAGTATTAAAGTCAGTGAAGAAGAAGAATCAAATAACAGGTTCTAGTTACACAAACATGTGCTTTCATTTAATTTTTTTTTTTTTTTCATAACCTGAGGCCTGTTTCACTAAACCTGACACAAATGCAAACAGTGAGAAATTGCCCTTCAGCTCATTCTCACACGTTTCCTGGACATGAAAATGGAAAGGCTCTGTTGAGCCTTGTATCAGCCATTTACAAGCAACACTTACTTGTAAAACAAGATTCTGCGATGTTGTTGTTGGGTTTTTTTTTTTCCACAAGACTGAATTTAGTTTTTGTACATTTGGCCATGAGGCCTCTTGGCATAATAAGTGCATGTCCCCTAAGATTAATGTGGTATGAACCGCATACACAAGACAATTAGACCAGTTTTAAAGCAATGTTATGTAACTTTTGCTGGATGTGGTCTTGCGATGACTTCTAAGTCTTTTAACTTGCTGGGTCTGGTTGCCTGGTGTGTTTTTTGTCTCTTATTATAATTCTTTTTAAACACCTCTTGCCGTTGTTTTTTTCTATCCGCTCACAAGTTAAGTAGTGCAAGGACGGTGTTCGTGGGAATGAAAAAGGCACCTTTTATAAGCCTTTTATAAGTCGGTGACCCATTTTGAAGCTGTTATTTTAAGGTCTAAAAATACATAACATCCATTTTACTTGTACATCCAAAACAGTTGTATAAACAAATTGAATAAATGTTACTCATCATGTTTCTTGCCCTGTCAGACTTTGTCATAGTAATCCCGCTGTTGTTGCCATATTCCAGTGTGCAATGTAGTGCGTAATGACCAAAACTACAAAAACAAGGCCCACGTTGTAAAACAATTGGAGTTCAGTGCATTAACGACTTAATCTCGGTCATTTTACACACATTTAGACGTGATCGTTTTGCAGTTCATCAGTGATTTGTCAGTTTATCCCATCATGAAGAGGGGAAGACCAGGAAACCCACCCACAACCACAATTCATTCGTAAAGGTTTATTACAAGCAGAAAGCATGTTGCCTCCTCATCTTTCGATCCACTGTTAAAGTTAGGATTGTCTCTTTAATCCAATGCTGCGTGAGTCGTGATGGAGCATAAGAGCAAACACTCTCCTCACTTGTTTCATTTGCTCTGAAGCAAATGCCACAATCAGCATTCTACAAAACCAACAGCATCCTCTGACCAGCAGCACTGTTATGTAACACACACACTCTCTCTCTTGAAAAGCTCTGCATAGCCACAGCAGTGCACAAAACAAAAAAAAGAAAGACACTTTTGTACATAATACACAGAGACCCAACTGCACCAAATCGATCAGCAGTGCATTACAAAGCCCAGTGAATCTGTTTGCCTGATCGTTTGGCGAATAATGTTGTCAGCACTCAGAGTTTCTAAGTAAACCTTTTGTGTCCCATCAGTGTGTCCCAATGCTAACAGATAGCCTGTGTCCCTGTGCGACTCTGCTTTGGCTGCTGCTTCCTGGCTCGTGTTCGTGTCCCTTTCTGAGAACTGAGAGGCAAACCCTGGCAAAATACCTTCCTGACCATTTGTGTCGTGCCAGCACAAGACAGCCCGTCATTTACAAGAGGAGAGCTCTCTTCCGTGTGTTTGTGCATATGTGTGTGTGTGTGTGTGTGTGTGAGAGTTGTGTTTGGCACAGTGTCTGGTTGCCAGGGTGTTCTCAGGCTGTTTCCGAGCCCACTTCGCCAGCACGCTCGCTTGTGCGTGTGTGTGTGTGTGTGTGTGTGCACCAACTCTGCGGTGGGTCATGACTCAAAGGAAGGATTCAGAACACGCGGTTCTGAACTCAACAGAAGGCCCAAGGGACAAATACAAGTCAGCACAGCACTTCCTCCTCTGTCATACTCTCTTACAGCCCTTTCATCATCTATTTCTCCTGTTTTTTTTGTCCCTGCCCCTCATTGTCCTACGCTTTTGCCTCATCCCTGTGTCTATCTTGCGAGCGTGTGTTTATCGCTGCCAACTGAAGGGACGGTTTTGCACCACAGTGACACTCTGTGCCTCACAACAGAGGATAAATAAATCCTGTCGGGTCACATGCTCTCCTTTCTATTAAACCTACTCCCTCTCCCACCCCTCCATCGCAGAGCAACTGTGGCGAGGTGTTGCGTATTCGCCGGGTGCTGATGAACTCGCCGGAGATCGTGTCCATCGGGCTGGTGTGGGATTCGGACCACTCTGACCTGGCAGAGGACGTCATACACAGCCTGGGGACCTGCCTCCGTTTGGGAGACGTAAGGGGATCAAACACACACAACACACACACGTACACTGTCGTCCCTACAGACCTGGCACATGAGCAT
Source organism: Microchirus variegatus (assembly GCF_963457635.1). Lineage (NCBI taxonomy): Eukaryota > Metazoa > Chordata > Actinopteri > Pleuronectiformes > Soleidae > Microchirus > Microchirus variegatus. The sequence goes on along the minus strand of NC_139818.1, from coordinate 13,952,717 downwards.
GTTTTGCAGTTTTCCTATTTTCTTTGTGAGACGCTTGAATTCAAAATGAACCCAAAGACTGGCATTAATCCTTTAGTCACTGGAGCAGCTCTGACTCACTGTGCTCAAAGGTCAAACTCGGAGCATATTGTTTGTGACCTTCAGGCAGCGCAAACTGATGTAATTGCTTTCAAAAGGGGCTTTTTCAGGGTTATGACATGGTTTTAGGGTTAGAATTGTGTTTAGGTTTGGGTTAGGGTAAGAGTTAAGGTTAGGCATTTAGTTGTGATGGTTATTTCAGTGAAGTTTGCGTGTTTGTTACCACTTTAGGAGGGTTTTCTGGTATAAACACTGACCTCGTCAGGACCAGTAGTCCACATGGATGAGGCAGAACCTTATATTTGAGAAACTGGTTTAGTTTAGGGCTAAGATTTGAATTTTCAACTATTTTGAAAATTGATTAATCAGTTTGAAGATTTTTTGACTACTAAAACAAGATTTCTGATTGTTTTAGCTTCTTAAATGTGAATGTTTTCTGGTTTCTTTGCTCCATATGACAAAGAAATCATTAAAACTGAATAATTTTGGTTTGTGGACAAAACAAGACTTTTGAGAACATCATCATTTCCAGATTAATCGATTATGAAAATAATTGTTAGTTGCAGCTCTAGTGAATACAAGTCACTGCAGTGCTCGTCAGAATACTGTAAAGTGTGTACATGCCTATGGATGTGAACAGCACCGCTTCCCGTCAAAATGGTGTTGTTTTGGGAGTGTTGCATGATGGGATTGCGTGACATCAGCTCGCGGAGTTATTACACATCTCATCTCCGAGATTTGCGGAGGAACAGCAAATTACAGTATAACACGCGCTGTCGACCTGACTTCCATTACTCTCATACACAGAAGTGTCTCTTGCTGCAGTTTTCACACCCTCACTCTCTCACACACACGCACACACGCACACACACACATGTCCAACTCCTGATACTCCGTGTCATGACTGAGTAATACTGATGCATTTTAATGCCATTGTCCACATTCTGATGTGATATCTATGAATAATGGATCAGTGACTATGAATGTGTTGTAGTTAAAGTTCTCCACTCCACTGCTCACTCCGGTTTCTCACGCTGCTCTGAGAGGCAGGGAGTCATTAGACTAGAATTGGAGGAATTAACTATTGAATTGTTTTTTCTGTTCTTTTCTTTTGATGTTGCTCTGCTTTTGTCTCTCTTTTTTTTTGCATGTGTTGTCTTTTTTTGCTTCCCAGCTACTCTTTTATGACCTTCCTCTCTCTAAATTAGTCCTAGCTCTGTAAGAGTTAGTCTGCTTTTTAAAAAATATTGTGAGTTGATTACTGTTCCATACAATTGGAAAGACATTTACTAGCCTATATGTTGACATTATTTTATATTGTTTTAACCACGCTGGTCTTGTCACAATTATTGAAATAAGATATATAAGAAACATAGGAGGTCATTATACAGCCATGTACTTAATCCCACAAAATCAGCACTAACGTTTTTGTATGGAGCACAAACGCAAAAGCACCAGTGTCGTTGGCAGCAGCTGACTTTACTGTAAGAGTTGTGTGAATTATCTGTGCGTGAAAAGCCGCAGCACTGTACAGTGTGTTCAGCATACAGCGAGAGGGAAGAGGAGAGCGTGAGGAAAGGAAGAATGTGAAGGATTACTGCATAGAGCATATATATATACAGTATATACTAGGTGAGCAAAAATGTGCTTGTATTCACATTAACTCTTCTGCTGCTCCATCTCCTCCTGTACTGCACACCTCTCCCTCTCATCCCTGCATCTCTCCCTCCCTCCATCCCTGTATCCTCACCCCTCCCCTCCGGACTCTCTCCCTCTCCCTCTCTCTCTCTCCCTCTCCCTCTTTTCCTATAGTTGTTCTACCGTGTGACAGAGGAGAAGGCTCGTCAGGCAGAGCTCTATTTGGTGGGCATGGTGTGCTACTACGGCAAGCACTACTCCACCTTCTTCTTCCAGACCAAGATACGCAAGTGGATGTACTTCGACGACGCCCACGTCAAAGAGGTGAGATACAGTATGGAGTGTGCATGCTGCAGCACAGGGAGGGCGCGCTGTACAGTTTCTGCTGCATCTCCAGTTGTGCCTGTGAGAGCAGGAACAACTGGGACTCTGCTGTATGTTACTTCTCTGATAAAGGTGTAATTCTATCTTTCTGTCGTCTGCAGGTATTGGAGCTAAATTTGGTCTTTTGTTGCAATTCTATATTTGAGCACGAGTTCATTTCTTTATCGAAGGGGAAACATGAGTGTGCTTGTTCCAATGCTGCTCCTACAGATCGGCCCGAAGTGGAAGGACGTGGTGTCTCGCTGTATCAAAGGCCACTATCAGCCCCTGCTGCTGCTCTACGCTGACCCCCGTGGGACGCCAGTGATACTGCAGGAGAGCCCCAACCCCTGTACCAGCTCCAACCCGCAGCTGGAGCTCCAGCACTGCAGCAGCAAGGCTGGTTACGACAGCGAAGACTCTGGTACAGCAAAGATGACATACTCTGCTACAGATCAGATCAGATTACTTTGTGTTTATCATCTGGGGCATGCAAGGTTACAGCTTTAAAGGTCTGACCTTCAACCCTGTAATCCTTCTGTATATGCTGCAGAGACGGAACTTGTTTCCCCCCCCCTCCTTTGACTATTAACATATTGAAAACCAGGATTAACTAAAAGGTCACATCTTTGTCTTTCGCTTCTCTCCCAGGCCGGGAGCCATCCATATCCAGCGACACTCGCACGGACTCTTCGACAGACAGCTCGAGTCACCGCGCCTCTCGAAGCCGATCTCTCCACCAGTCCACAGGCAGCCACCTCTCCAGTGAATCCCAGACCACGGTGGTCTGTAATTACGACATTGGCACGCCACCGCACGCTGTTGACGCCAGAGGTAAATGCTGGAGCCCGCAAATTTAAACTCACAAAAGAGCAAATTGAAAAACTCGCAAACAAGCGCAAATGCACAAGTGACCTCAGCGTTGTCAGAGTGTAAGAGTAACTGTAGAACAACTAAGAGCAAACAAAGGTCAGGATTCAAATTTCAGAGGATATGAAGTGATTTATTTTTTCTGTCCCGTGCTTCATCATTGCAGACATTTCTCTTTATGCGCCTCATTAGTGCTCATCCTCATATTTACTTGGATTGCTGCCTAGATAATTGCTCCCTGTGGGATAAATAAAAGTTATTGGTTTTACTTTCTCCCCCCCCCCCCCCCCCCAACCTTTCCAACCTCTTCTCACATGTTCAGAGTCAGCAGTGGAGGGTCCCCCCCGCCCTCCCTCTCCTCCGCTGCAGGAGTACAAGGAGACGGCCGTCTTCCTCCTGTCCTCCCGCCGGCCTCTAACCTCCTCCTCGTCTTCGTCTCGTCCCCTCTCCTCCTCCTCATCGTCAGGAGTAGGGGGCTGTGAGGGTGGGGCTGGGGGCCCCCACTGGGAGGATGAAAGCACCAGCAGTGAGAGCAAGTCCAGGTACTGCACCTATAGCTAGGTTTCTATCCAAATGTATCAAAACTTTCAACCATATTTTGCTATAACTTGATGACTTGTATTACTGAATTAATGTTTGCGTCTTGCACTAAGTAGAGGAATGTTGTTGTTTTCCTCATCATTAGCTGTTAAACGCCGTTTCTGCTACTTTTCATATCAGTCGTGTGATTCCGCAACTTCATTTTATTCACTGAATCAGTTATTTTCTGTTCTTCCATCTGCCCCCCCATGTGAAACGTTAAATATTAGGTTTTATCGAGACTTTTAATTCATATGTACGTTATTAGGTTGTTAATATTGATCCATTACATCGCCACTATTTATAGATACGCTGGTCCAAAAGACCCCAGAGATTGGGGTCACAAATCTGAGGAAAATTAATAATGAGGGAAGAAAGAAGGAAGAAAACTGCCAGATACACAAATCTCTTATGGATATTTTAGGGGATATTTAAACGATTATTGGACTTTGAATCAACTTAAGTACAATACAATACTTAAGGGTGGGCAAAAATGTTCAAATCAGTCATTGTAGATAATTATCGAGATAAATGTCAGATAATTAATTATCTGACATTTGTAATTTATTCTCCAGAGTGAAAATTCAATAAATCAGTTAGTTGTGGTTCATGGACAGAAAGACATTTTACAAATCTGATGCAAAACATCCAAAGCAATCATGTCTCTGGCTCTCTCTTATCTATATATATAAATATATTCCTGGTATTCTTTGTAAATTTCACATGCTCCTCATACTGTTTAATAATACATGACAACTGCAACATCTAAAACTGAGAAGCCCATGCACTGTACATTAGCCTCTTTTTTATAGGCACTGCACATAATTAATTTTAAAAGCATTTTATAAAACATTTCTTTCAATTATGCATTGATGTTCATGAAACCGTGTATATCCCTAATCATCAAAATGAGAAGAGCCATATCATTTTGTATTTCTTTATATAACATTAAAGCTCTCTCCCTCGTTCTCCAGCTCTTCTGGAGGCCGCTACAGGCCCACCTGGAGGCCTCGGAGAGAGGCCCTGAACATCGATAGCATCTTCATCCGCCAGCGAGCCTCCTCTCTGGGATACAACACCCTGCCTGGTCCCTCTCTTCCTCCGGAGCCCCGGGACTCCCTCCCCTCGGCGGGGCCCACTCCACCCACACAGCCAGGGCTACCGGAGGTGGAACGGAGAGCGATAGGGGAGTTGGAGACGGGGTTTGGGCTGGTGGGGCAGCCCAGGTCTCTGGGCAGCGGGCGGACGATGGGTCCCCCTCCCCCTCCGCCTCTGAGAGGGGTGGAGCACCAGCCACGTCTCATTCAGAGAATGGAGAGTGGCTACGAGAGCAGCGAGCGAAACAGCAGCAGCCCCGATAGGTAGGAAATTACGATTACTGTCTCTACTTTTGCTTCCCTCTTGTTCATCATCTTTCCCTCTGTTGGTTTCTTTGTCACTCTTTTCCCATTCAGTTCCACTTTATCAGCATCAAATATAAATGTGACACTAATAATAACAAATGGTCCCACAGTAGAGGGGCTTAGCAACAGATCAATCACTGAGCACATTTGTCTATCTATATAATTGGCATTCTCAACAGTGTTTCCCTTTTGTCTCTTGCTCCCTCTCTCTCTATATCGTCTTTGTACGTTTCTCCACAGGGAGGTGGGGCAACAGAAACGGGTGCTGATGTCAGGACCGTCATGGCGTTCAGTGCCCAAGTCAAAGAGCAGTGGTGCCATCCTGCAGGAGCTGCCCTCAGCCAGCTGGGGTAGACGCACCACCACAGGTGTGCATCCGCGTATATCTACGCACTACTGTTACGTCACCGTGCATCTGCTGCGATTCACACATGATTCACCTCATATCTTGCGCGATGTGTGTTCAGGCTCAGGGCGCAGCGAGCTGGACGAGCTGCAGGAGGAGGTGGCGAGGAGAGCTCGCCAGCAGGAGCAGCAGAAGCGGAGGGAGGCGGAGCGGGAGGCGGCCATGGGATTCAACCCCAAACCCAGCAAATTCATGGACCTGGACCAGCTCCAACACCAGGGTAAGAAAAGAATGAAGGAATAATGGTGTAAAAGTGGGTGGAGAAGGAAAAAAATGTTTTCAAGTATAAATGTTTATAGGATTGTAAAGTCGGTTAATGAAAATGAATTAAAATAAAGGCAGGTTTTGTCCTCATGCCTACAGTTTATAGAGCAGCCATTCCCAAAACTATGAGTGCAGGGGCCCACTTTGAAATCTGAAAACTCTGTGAGGCCCAAAACCAAACCTTAAACCACGACTCTGATCAACACACAAGACGAGGATCAATAATTCCCCATATAAAGTATTGATACAAAAATTTTGATACATTTAGCTTCACAACAACGTGCGTAATTATCCATCAACGTAAATTAAACAATTAATAATTTAGTCCAAATACTGAAATAGTAGGCCTGTGACTGGCTGACATGGGATACCTACACACAAAACTCCACAATAATAAAACCAACATCAACATGAAGAAGCCTTGAAAATAGAATTTAAACACCATTGCTTTGTTTTATTCCTTATAAATTATTTCTTAAAATCTATTGTATATTTTTCCAGCAAGGTTTTTTATTTATTTGTTTATTTAAAAGGATCCCCATTAGCTGTCACCAAAGTTAGACAAGCTAGTCTTCCTGGGGTCCACAAATAAGTTCTTACAAAATCTAAAAGCAGTGAAACATTGCAGACATAATTATAAGCATCATCAGTACATTTTCAGAATAAATTCTTACAAAATCTAATTTAAAAGCAGTGAAACATTGGAGACATCATTATAAACATATCAATAAATGTACAGAATAAGTTCTTAGAGCATTACATTCATTGTTACATTCTGTCTGTCCATCCCCAACTCACAAACTTAAATAGTGTATTCTCAAATGGTACTTGAAAGATACTTTACTATTCAGTTTGCGTATATTCAGTGGACAATTATTCCAATAATTGATGCCACGATAAATAACCGTTCTCTTAAAAGCATTTTGATTTTGGGCGATTTCCAGCAAGGTATAATTTGGTTACAAAACTGAAAATGAAAAACACATTTACTTTATTTATTTATTTATTTATTTATTTATTTATTTATTTATTTATTTGTTATTACTGACTTTTCACAGCACACCTGCAGTACTGTCACACTTTGCGAATCATGTTGTAGATTATTTATCTTTGGGCAAATTAACATCAGATGAATAGAGTTTTTTTTAAGAAAACATGTGTGAACTACACTGTTAGAAATAAGGGTTCCAAAAGGGTCCTTCTACAAGGGCTGAGGTTCTACCTGGAACCATTTGCTTCAAGGGTTCTTGGTAACACTAATGGTTCCAGTAAGAACCATTTTGATCCAGAGAACCCTTTAAAACCCCTTTCCTGAATAAAGGCTTTTAAACGGGTTCTTGGTGGAACCCTCCAAAAGGAAACCAGGTGGAACATTTATAAAAAGGTTCTACCTGGAGCCAAAAAGGGTTCTCCTATGAGGACAAGCTGAAGAACCTTATATGGTTCTTAACACTTTTATTTCTAAGAGTGAACTACCTCTTTACATGGAATCATACCTGCCTTTAAAACAGCACAGGGCAACTTCTCAAAACCCGGATAGTGAAGAGCCATCAGTTCATTTCAAATCCACCCTCGCTTTTCACCTCGAAAAATAATTAAACAGAGGCGATTACACTTGTAATGGAGGGCTGTGAGACTTTTTCCTCTTTTTCTTTTTTCATCAATTTGTCATCGAGCGTATCCTTGTGTGAAAATCTCACCTGGTGAGTTCGCATTATCACCTGTTGTCTTGTTAAGTGGTGACAGTGACTTATTTGTCCATGTTTCTGTCTGACCTCCTCTCTGTCCTCTTCCCCCATCTGTTCGTCTGTCGCTGCATCTGTCTCTCTACGTCGATATTCTCTATTCGGTCATTAATTCAGTATGTGCTTTCATAACTGTATATATCGGGTTTTTGCGTGTGTGAGGTGTGTGTGTGTGTGTGTGTGTGTGTATTCTAGAGCTGTAGACGAAGATGTTAATTTAACCTGTTAATTTAATAGCCACACAGACTCTAATCTCGCCTGTGGTTCCGAGAGGAGATTTTCGTCGGATATTTAGAATATTTGGCTCAATTTGTCATTTTACATCATCCGAGTAATCTCATTTCAGGATTAAGGGGGGGCCACTCATTGTCATCCCAAACAAGGAGAATGTGGTTTTGAAAAATGTAGGTGCACACCAGAGAGGACGGGTCAAACAGGTGCTTTATGGGAAGTGTATTTGGCACTCATCTGGTGTGCGTCGGACACTGGGACCTCTGCAGCGATTTAGCACATTTTTATTTTCACTTGACTGACCCAGAAATTTGCCATGAAATTTGCTACAGACATTCATGATGGCTCCTAATGATTGCCGCGATCCCCCCAGACTTTTCCTTAAGCCCCACAATGACTTTGAGATTTGTTCATTTGAGACAACTCGACATGCCCTTAATGGATTTAAATGAAAATGTGCACAGTCATGTGTCCTGTGGCACGAATCATTATAAAACCTTTAAAATACCTGCCAAAATGAGGGCTTTTTTTTTTTTTCGTTTTTTTATTCCCATGAGCCTCAGCTGACGCGGCATCAACGTTTATATCGAACTATCTGTGCATTGCACACAAAATTACACATTACTCGTACTGTAAATAATGTCTTTAAAGAAAATAAAGGAGAGGAAATTCCACATTATGGATTCCACCCGCCGTTAAGCACCAAAGAAAGAACTGTAGTGGAAAAGAGCCTGGTCTTACTGCACACTATTGTAAACCTTATTTTTCAAGTAGTACACATTTGTGACTTATGTCCATAGAGGCCTGGAAAGGCTTGACACTGCTGGAAAGACAAAATTTAAGTCCATATTCCGTGTGTGTGTGTGTGTGTGTGTGTGTGAGAGAGAGAGAGAGAGAGTGAGTCATGTGTGAAATGCAGGTGTGCAGGTTTTCCCCTCCAGCTCAGCACAAACTAAATCTATATCAGGGGTTATTATTCCATGTCCTGTCTGTCCTACCATTTGTGTGTGTGTGTGTGTGCTCCTGTGTGTTCATACTCATGTATCTGACACACAGACACATGTGCCCGGCTCGCTCACGTGCATGCACGCACACACGCACACACACACACACACACACACACACACACACACGCACACACACACACACACGCACACGCACACGCACACACACACACACGCACACACACACGCACACACATCGCTGCGAGTACATTCAACCTTGATGAACTGAAAGGACACATTTCTGAAAAGGAACAGATGGCATCACTATGGCGCGGGTTACATAACGGAACTTGAGTTTCCACATCCGTATCAATGGTTTCAGGTGAACTCCAGACAAAGTGCCTCGCTGTAAGAGGTCATTACTGATGACGACAACAACAACAACAACAAGAGAGCGGCCTTCAGCCCTCCTTCAATCGTTCTCCTTTACTGCATCGTAGTTATAACAAACTAACACCATTCAGGGTGCGTTCACAAGGCTACGTACTAAAGAAAAGCTTTCTCTGAAAACAAATCTTTTGACCTGTCCCTTGTTTTTTTCTTCTCCTCCTGTAGCTCAGTGAACGTAGCCTCAACTTTGCTCCTCATTTGATCTAATGTCTTTGACTCACTAACTGCAGAATAAATTAACATATTGATACATTAACACCAGAGTTGTGAAGTGGTGGGGAGTGTGTTTTTTTGCCATTTGCCAACGTGAGCTACGTTGAGAGAATAAATGAGAAGTTCGTACATCTTTATACGTTTGCAGTTGAGATGGCGTGATCGATGGCCGGAGTGCCACGACACCCACGATGCCCCCGAGCTGCAGCAAACCCGACGTGCTCTTTGGATGTGATCGGGAACAAAATACTCATAAATAAATAGGGCATAAATCCGTGTGAAACTGGCCCAGGGTGTGAACGTGAACCGAATGAATTGGAATTTATTGTCTGCAGCTCAGCGTAAGCAGCAGAATTGTAAACTGGGGAATGCTGGATATCACGTTTGAGTATCTTACTCCACACTCTTAGAAATAAGGGTTCTAAAAGTGTTCTTCTACATGGGCTGAGGTTCTACCGGGAACCATTTGTTTTTCAAGGGTTCTTGGTAACACTAACGGTTCCAGGTGGAGCCAAAAAGGGTTCTCCTATGAGGACAAGCCGAAGAACCTTATATGGTTCTACTGAGCACTTTCATTTCCAAGAGTGCAGACATGATTCTCCATGTAACAAATTCTCCTTCTTCCATAGAGAATAAATGAGCAGCCTACAACATGACTCTGCCAAAACGCTGTTGCTGATTTTCAGTAACTTTTATAGTGACGTATATACATATATATATATATATATATATATATATTTATGTACAGGATTTTTTGATTGCATCAGATTTACATTTTTATCTGTCCGACATCCAGTCCAGTAATTTTGACCGTTATTGAACTAAGTATCAGTATCAGCTCATCCAAACTACTTAGTATTCCGAGTTGACCTCCTTATATCCATATAATAGCTTCTTATCATAATCCCTTTTTTTAAAGTTGTTAATTTAATCAGTTTAAACTAGACTATTAGTAATCATTTAACACCCACTCCCACTTTGCAACTGTATAGAATACACATGTAGACTCGAAGAGCGTAACGCATGCCAGCCCCCATCATAACCACTCTTTCTGCTCTTCTCTGTCTCAACTTTGTCCCACTCATACTCCGGTGACCTCACTCTCCCTGTCGATATATATATATATCTTTCTGTCTTTTTTCCCCCCCTCCTCCTCCCGCTCTATCGGTAACATCCTCAGCTGTGCTCAGACCCCTGCATGAGGCTAACGCTCATAGCGGATTGGCTGTAGCTGCGTGCATGAGGAGCACTGGGGGCCCAATCAAACGCAGGCAGGAACAGGAAATGGAACGGCAGACGGGAAGCGTCCGTCCGCAGGGGCCTCACAGGTACCAACACTGTCACCTCCTTATGTGTCTGCAATGGTACCTCAGACCCTCTTATTTACCCCCCTCCCTCACTTGTACTCAAACCCACTTTAGGACTATTGTGTGTGTGTGTGTGTGTGTGTGTGTGTGTGTGTGTGTGTGTGTGTGTGTCCTTTTGGGTGCTGGCTGTTTAAAAAAAAACACCTTTGTGTGTTTGTCTTCAGCTCTGGCTGCTCAAAATCCCAGAATCCTCCCTTTTTTTTTTTTTTTTTTCTTTGTGAAACCCCAAGCACAGCACTCTCGCACCCTGCTGTCTCCGTATGTGTGTGTGCGTGTGCGTGCGTCTGAATGTGCGTGTGTTTTTCCAAGCACACACATTTGACTATATCCAGTAACTTCTTCTCCCTCTGTGTTTGTGTGTCTGTTGCAGTGCAGTAAAAGCCTGCTTTTCTGAGCTCTGTGTTGCCACCGAGAATAATAACAGAGAGGTTGTGTTGCTCTCTGCTTTTCTGTGCTTCACCGCTTCCCTTCATTGTTTTTTTTTTGTGTGTGCCCGTTCTTTGTCGCCGTGTGCCGCCGTGTGCTCTGCTGATCTTTTCTTCCACGCACTGTGAAGCTGCAGTTTCTGCCCTGTGTCCTGCTTTGAGATTGCAGTCAGAGATTCTGTGCTGTGGTTTGTGTTTTTTTTTTTTTTGCTTCTTGCTGCGGTGAACTGTGTGTCAGTATGTTTCACTTTTGATGTGTTAGGGTGTTTTTTTGTTTGTTTGTTTGTATATGTGTGAAGGAAAAGTCAGCATCAGCAGTTTGTTTTCAACAAGAGCTTTTCCCCCGCAAATGGAAACATTTTTATTTTAAGCTTTTTGTTCCAAAATGTAGTGAAAACTTTAATATGTAAAAGCAGACAGACTCCAAATCTAAACTGTGTGATAACATAAAATAATATATGCAGTATAAATTGGGTATTTGTTATAAATAAGTTATGAGATGAGATGGAACCTTTAGACTTCACAACAAAAAAATCCAGGGATACTAATTTATACTCTTTTTACAATAAATGTAATGTATTTATTAGTTATCATAAGATATCTATTTTTTATTTGGTCAATTCATTGAGCTTTGAGTATCTGTGTCTTTTCTCACATGTATTGGGTAATGTGAGGCTTTAGGAATGTGTGAGGTTTCCTCTTGTCCATATAATTTTATAGATCAGACAAATACGATAACAATAATAACAATAACTATATACATCTAGTCTAAAAAAGACGTCAACGAGCATCTCAAAGTAAACTTAGCCTTGTGTTGAGATAGGAAATTACTAATATAGTAATTCTCCTGTGAGATGCGGTGAGGAGTCTCAGTGCTGCAGCCGAATAAAGACGACGATCGTTGGCGTATTAATTGTTAATGTTCGCCTCAGCTTTAGCTTAAACTGCAGCGAAATTTGCTCGAGAATTAATAAACTGTAAATCCAAACTGTTAACAGCAGGACTGAAGTAACAGGAGGAGGTGGTGGTGGTGGTGGTGGAGGTAAAGCTCAGCACTCAGCCGCTTTTATTACCTTCCTCCTCTCCTCTATTGATCAACACAAGCCTCTGATTTATGGCCCGCTGCTGCAAAGCCTGCTGGGTAATTACTGAGGCCGAAAAGAGACGGGAGAGTTAATGTGGGGGGATGGGGGGGTGGGCTGGATCCTACTTCGACACATATAGGCCTGCACTCGCACACTTGGATCAAAATAGACACACACGCACATTCACTGACTTGCTGTTCACAAATACCAACACACACACACACACACACTAGTTCCCAGCGATAGACTGCAGAATATGTACGAGAACATCCAACATACATCATAACCTCCACATATCAATATATGTAAATCAATAAAGTAATATAGTGTCCCCGTGAGACTGAGCTACTCCGCACTGTTGAAGCAGAACATTTATCCTCAGTGTCGACGTACTGCGCCAGGTTCTCGGTGCAGCAGAGAGCGTGGATTAGACTGTTTTGAAAATCAGATTACAGTCGAAAAAAATCTTTTCCTCGTCCGAGTCACTCATACAGCATGTTCAGATCAGGAAGTGACGCTCGTGACGCCTGATTCACGAGCAGCATGGCTGCGAAATGCACAGAGCAACGCTTTTGCACAAGGCTGCATCATTGTATGTGTGTGTCGCTGTTTGTTTTGTACGTGAGCGTGTGTGTGTGTGTGTTTGTGTGTATCGGTGTCTGCTTGTTTATCCTGATATGCTGTTGTGACCTTCCCTCTATGCAGTAACTCACCTGACGTCAGAGCACTACAGCCCCCCCCCCCACCTCCTCCTCCTCCGTCTTCTGCTTCTTTATTTTTGTGCTGCTGGCTGACTGACACCCTCCCTCTCCTTCACTATCCTCTAGTGAACAGCCTGGCCCGGTCCAAGTTCTGCTGACGCCCAATCAGGAGGAGGAAGAAGACGTGGCAGTGCCCAACCAGGATTCTGCTCTGGGCCCGGACCCGCCCCTTCCACTCTATCGGCCGGCTCCCCCTCGCCCCCCTCTCACCCTCAACATTACTCACCCTTGTGCCCCTTCCAGCCGAGCGAAGGAGGACGAGGGTGGCTGTGTGCGGAGGAGAAGAGAGGAAGAGGAGGTTGGGAGGGTGGGAACAGGGGTGAGGATGTGCGAGCTGCTGCAGGCAGGGGGGGTGAGCGTCAGACCTCTCGGGAAGCATCTCGCCATCTCTCTGCCCTCGCTTCCGTTGCGTCTCTGGGATACACACACCGCACACTCCACACACCTTGAACCCCCACACACACACCTCCCCCCTCCACCCTCTCCCCCGCCCTCCCCCCTGGAAGCAACCGGGGAGAGGAAACCTCTCGCGCCTCTCTGGCAGCCGCCGCAGCCCCAGTCCCCGGCCGTCGCCACTCAGCACTGGCTGAGGCACGGAGCCGCCTCTGACGGCAGCACACGTCATTGGTCCTCCTGGAGTTTGGACCGCCCTGATGCCGTGGTGACGCCGTACAGCACACCCCCAGACTGCTGTGTCCCCATCGGGCCGCGGGTGTCCAGCCAGAACTACAGCTACAGTTGCCAGTCCTCTCCAGGGCACTACGGCTCCCAGCATGCCCCAGGGCAACACAGTGGCCCTCGCAGCGAACGCGAAGAGGCTGAGCTGTCAGAGCTCGACTCCCTTTACCAGGCCAGTCTACAAGCAGGAAAGACAGGTACACACACACACACACACACACACACACAGCCTCAACAAAGTGGCATCCTTAACCTTAAACACAACCAGTTAATCCTAACTAGCTATTGCTACCATGAGGATGAATGTCCTAATGTCTATGGTCAGTAGTTATGCCAGAAAAGGTCATAAAAACATAACAAATGCAAGTGTGCACACACTCACACACACTCACACACCAAACCAAGAGGCACTTTGTTAAGTAGTATTCAAACTTCATTCATAATAGTATATTAATCCCCAAATAATGAATAGAGTGGATTCCATAATCATATAACACTGCTAATTATGTAGCTCAATTGTGAACCAAATTCTGCAAATAGTAGTCCAATTTTAAACACTATTAATAGAAAATGTATATATATGTTGGACTGTTTGTCAGATAGTCAGGGTTTTGCTGTTAGTTTTCAAAACAGACATTTGTGCATACTTTAGTTTGATTCCTAATCTTGTATTTACTGAAAAGTCATGGTCACATCCATGTTTTTATGTTTGCACTCACTCTTCTTTCTTTGTAAATCTGTGAAAATCCATAGCTCCATTGCAATTGATTGAGGTTCCAGTTAAAATGACTGCTTTTCAGTTTTTATATGTATTCACTGTTCTTCAGAGATTTCTTTGCCACATTATTTTCACCGAATTACAGAACTTTGTTTTTTCGGTGTTTAATGGCTTTTGGCATCTGAAATGTTGCATTACTGCCTTTTCAGTACATCATAAAACTCCCTTTTCCTGGTTTTTGGTGTCGTCACCTGTTCCCCAAATTTGCTTCAGCTGAAATCAGAGTTCCCAGATATAATTAACTGTAAAACGCTTATAGAATATTGCATATGATACAGAGATTTTTTAATTTGTTGATAGTGCAACCATAAAAAAAATTTCATCTTGTGTTTGCATCAGAATGGTATTGTGATATATAGTACAGTAGTAAGAAGAAGTGTATCCGGCTGCTAATGAGCCTAAGTCAAATGGCACATGTCGTATTTTGCAGAGGAGGCTCAGGCTGTGTTCACCGTGTCACCTGCTGACTGTGTGTGTCTCCAGGCTGCAGCCCATCAGAGAGGCTCATATCCAGGGTGGGAGGGCAGGGTCGCTCTAAGACCCCCAACGCAGACATGGAGAGGAGTGTGTACGGGGCAGACTGCACCAGCACCCCCACCTACCTCAACAAGGTGACACTGGCGTCTTTAAATTGCAACACTCCGCAACCCACCCTCGCCCCCACAGGTCAGCATTTGGATCCATTTTCCAACATCTGACAGACATTTTGTCCCCCCGCAGCCAATGATGTTGCGTGATCTGCGCTTTGGGGCGGAGCCTGACGATGGGGAAAATCGGAGGCAAATTGGACGCAGCCTGAGTGGCACAGTAGTGACCTCGCGCCGCAGCCGCATGACTGCTACCCGCAGCTTTGTGAGTGGCATTCCCTCAGCTCTCTGCTGCCCCCTTATGGCTGTGCTCTTGAACTGCATCTGCCTGATACATCACCGTGGCACTTTACACATTGCTTTCCCCTGTGCTCTTCTTCCCCGCTGTTTGTCCTGCTTTTCTGTCCTCTTTCTCTGTGCTTCTCGTCCTTCTCTTTCCTCTCTCTCCCTCTAAGGTGAAGCAGACTGATGTCAGTTCCTCTCCTTGCTTACTTCCTCTCTTCTGAGTCCCTGTTGCTATTCCACCACTATCATCTCTTCCATCATCCTCATCACCAACACCTTGTCATGACCACCTCCCTCCACTGCTTTACAGGTAAAGCTTACATGATGTTACATGTAATATGTACATGTGAAGAATGGGGACAGTATACTTGTGTGCCAGATGAATGTTTTGAGAGCAGCTTTAGAATCAAAACAGAATTGCGAGGTTTTAAGTCTTGTCCTGGTATTTTATGAAAACACTGGTGAGCATTTTAGTTTCTGGCAAAGCAGACTCATCCGGCACTAAAGTAGGCTAAGCCCCTGTTTGCACATGGCTGTATCGTGGGGATGTGGACTGATTATGTATTTATTATTTTTTTTACTGTGGACAGCCAGTTCTTTTTTATCCCTGTGCAAAGATGCCATGTGTCAAGTGTCAAATTACACTAAGACATGGATAATAATTCAAAATATAGTCAGAGCAACAGAATCAGTGCAAATCGCCCTTTACAGTGTGCTGAAATTTGCCAAGCTGCATGTTTTTGTGACAGAGGTGTCACTTTGTACACGTATCGCACCTCACAGTATCCGCCTTTCTTATAACATGTTGTTTATCATATGCCAATTACAGCATCTCTTTAGCAGAGACACTGTATTTTTATTATTATTTTTAATATCTTAGATTAAAATAACTGGGTTGAACCACAGGGGAAAAAAAGACATCTTTCTTTCAGGAAAAAAAAATATTTTATCCATGTCCCATAAACCCATTAATTGGGGTTTTATTTTAGAATTAAGTCTGTTCTTTGAGGACAAAAAGAAGCGTGTTGCTGTGGTGAAGTGTTACGTGCATGCTTCCTCTCACAGCTTCCATTCTCTGCATGCAGTTTATCATGGAGCTTTGAGGTTCATCTCTTGTATGCTTGTGTTGCTGTATCTTAATTTATAAGTCTATCTTGGAGTCTGGTCCCGTCATATCTTCAATCATACAGGACTTTTTCTGAGGCATTTAAGTATTTAAAAACACAACTCCTCTATTCTGTGACATACTTTATTTTATTATACTTGATTTATTTTGTAATGTTTTTGGGAGTTTTCTTTACATTGTATGCTGTATGCTGGAGTGGTTGTATCACCTTTTGAGGAGATTTTGATTATCAGGTGAGACGACCAGTGATGGAGTCTCTGGAGTCAGTGATGAAAAGCTTTATTGATGACAGCTCAGTACCAATGAGAATTAAGATAATGCCAAACACCAACAACAACAACATGTTAACACTTCCTCTGTTGCACTGCCAAAGAACCCAAGAGTTAATGTATATATCTGTAATTTAGAGGGGAGACAAAAGGTCGAGAGGTCCAGCACCTTCCTCTGCTGATACCTAGGGTCAAACTCAGAGAGGACTGCATTCCACCGAGTTATCGGTCCTTTCCCTCAGAAGAGTTAAGATAAACAATAATATAAGGAAGAACACTAACACAGGTTAGAATAATAACCAAAAATGTATAAACGCCACGCGACCTGGATGATAGAGTAATAGAGTCAACAATCTTTTAATAATCTACCTTTTTTTTAATATAATCTCACGAAAAGCTCAATTAACTGATTGACCTTTTGTAATCAATGATAACATTTCCCTATTGAGACGTTAGCGCTTTAATAATTAGCAAATCAGAAATCAATACGATTACAAAAGCAGCGAGTGCAAACACTGGCTCGTCAGATTTCTTTTCTCTATCTTCTATTTGATTAGATCTGAGGTGAAATCAATTCAAATGGGTCCACATCTGGGCTTAAGTAAACAATGCGGTATACGCCAAAAGGTTTACTATACATACATATACATATACATATATATATATATATATATACACATATACATATATATACATAGACATATATACATATACATAATTACATATACATAATTACATATACATATAAATACACACATATACATATACATACACATACATATATATATATATATATATGTATATACTTATGTATAATCACATATCCAAATCAATAATGTTGAATCAAATTTGCGTTTACAGGAAAATTTGTGAATCACTCAATAAACAATTCACCTCAGACTAATGAAATCCACATGTGTAATCTAATAAAACTTAGAACAAAGAAGAAGACGCCAAATGTAGTTTTCCACAACACATTTTATATTTGTTATTGTATGTTCACCTCCATGTTCAAGCTACAGTGTGTATACCTTTGATGATTTTTGTAGTTATTATTCTGCTTTTGTTTGGTCTTTTTGGTCATCGTAATGTAACATTACTAGTATGCCACCTCCATCTGAAAATGTGTGTGTGGATACAGCAACAGTGGATGGAGACAAGAAATATTCATCCCATCAAACTGGCAAATGGATTTTTCCACATTATCTATGAAACTTTCATGGGTGCATCTTTGTGTTTTCAATCATCCTCCAACCTGTTCGCATCCGTTTTGCTTCACCAGTTCAATGTTGCCGTCGTTTTTTTGAAGTTGCACACTACAGCTTTCTGATCTGACCCCTCTGTTCACTCTCTCCTCTTGTCCAGGAGTTGTCGGGCAGCGCGGGGAGTTTCTGGCTGTGTCTGACGGGGGTCAAGCTGCCATCCGACCAGAGCCCTGCTCTGTTCCACTAATGTCTCACCGCGTCCACTCCCACATGGGGCAGCGGCACCAGGGTCCTCGATGGCCTCACCTTGACAGACCAGGCTCAGGAGGATCAAACTCAGCTACGATCCCCCATCTTTTCTCCTCCTCCTCCCTCAAAACGACATGCACACGCAAAAACACATGCACGCACACATGCACATCTGCACTGATGTAGAGCCTCCCTCAGCGCCTGCAGCAACCTGCTTCGCCCCTTTTTGCCTAACCCCCCCCCCCCCCCCCCCGCCCTTTAACCTACTATTCTGTCTATGCAGTCACTCTGAACCCAACTACAACCTCAAGCTTCCTCCCTTACTTCCCTGGACTGTTGTTTCTTGTCTCCCCCTTGGTTTTCAGAGGGATTTCCTGTGTAGCCAGCCTGGCGAGCATGCCGCGGTCATAAAGGCGTCTTCAGTTTGCCGTTGGTGTGGCATCGGCCCCCGGTCTGACTGGGACCTGAGCTCTCAGCAGACTTGACCTTCTGTCTCACAGGACCCTCAGCTCAGGGGGAAGTTCTTACCAAGTAGCCACGCCTCTTCCTCTTTCTTCACGGGCATTTCCTGTTGGACGCACACTTAGCCGAACTGTTTCAGATGGACAGCCATATTTTTTTCTCTCTTCCTTTTCGGGTTTGTCCGTTTGTTTTCTTCTCTCTGTGTGTGCGCACAGTAAACCCGCCCGAGACTGAACTCTCTAACAACTAAAAAGTCATGTACAGAAAAACACATGTATGAAACCTGTATGTTAATTAATAAGACCTTATGGAATGTTGATAATGATAATTAACGAATATTGATAAACTTAAAGTGGTACTTCCTCATGTCTGCATTTCAAATACGAGTGGAGTGCACTTCACAAGTGTCTAGCTGGAGTTTCCGCCCCCAAACCGCTCGCCGACCTAATGACAGCTCTCCCGTTTCTACCGGGAGATTAATCAAGAAAAGCGCTTCCTTTTTTTTTTTTCTCTGCTCCTTTCCTTTCTTGCTCTCTGTTATCCTTGCTTGCTTTCTTCCTTCCTAACAGGAAACAGTAGCACCAGAAATAGGCCAGCAGGGAAGGAAAGTCGAGAAGTATTCAAGGGGAATGTAGGCTTGGAAATCCTTCTCTCCGGCTTTATCCGTGAAACGAGAGATGACTCAAGTGCGCTTTGCGGGATTATTTGGCAGAAGTGCACTTTGCGAAGGCTGTTTGACCGAGAAGCAGTTTGAGAGAAATCAGTGGTGTTTGTTTTACTTAAAAAGGCCTCAGGTGAACTTCAGTGGCACTTATTAATTCACATTTTATGATTTCTTTCTCCCACTGAAGCTGATTTTGCAATCTCAGATGTGAATAGAAAAAAAAATGCTCATCTTCAGCCTGAGACAGTGACAGGTCTAATATGAACATACTTTATATGATATATATGTATTAGAGGTATATTTTCAGCCAGTGAGCTATCTTCTTTAGAGATGTCAACCATTCCTCAGTTATATGAACGGTTATTATAATGAACAGGTAAAAGTTAATTCTCTCCCCGTTTACTGAGTAGCATTTTGACGTATGTAGAGAACATTTATTATATGCTTTATAAAATATTATATAAAATAACAAAGTCCTTATTTCAAAGAAAAACTGGCCTATGTGAAGTTCTTCAAGACTTCAGTGATGTTGATTGATCGTTGTAACTAAACCAAAGGTTGGCACTTAACTCAGAGAGCTTATTTAACATTGACCTTCTGTTTTTTTTTTGTTTTTTTTTCATTTAGGTTCAAATTTTTGTCAATGTTTTTGGTTTATTTGTTTGATTGTTTTTGGAGTTCTGGATGTGGGAGAATGTAGCCAATTGTAGCGCATGAGTCCGCTATGCAAATCAACCTTCCCTCACAATCCTGTATCAGAGACAGTCAGGAGGCAGACACACCCACCCGCGGGCGCTCTCTCAGAGACTCTGGCCAAGACACCCGAGAGGAAGAAGGAGAATCTCATGTTTAATGCTGCTGGTGAACTTAGTTGTTCTGCATCTACTACTTACGTTGTCATTCGATGGAATGCAAAAAGAGCAACAAGGAGAGATTACGGTGGAGAAAGAGAGTGAATGAATGTAAACTCGGATGAAAGTGTGTGTTTCGTGAATGGCATGATTGTCAGAGAAAGGGTAGAGAGTGAACCAGGTACTTCTAAAGATGGTTTCTTGTTAGTGGGTGTGTGTAGACTATGTGTGTCAGTTCTGGGCTGTTGTTGCTCGGGGATAGAGGGAACCTGTATTTTTGCAATAAAGTTATTACCAATGCACTCCCACAGGGGGCGTAACCACCTTAACATATCTGTGACATTTTTTTTTTTCACATCACTTGCAGTCAGTTTGTAAAAAAAGAAAACACCCACAATGCAGATGTCATCATGCTCACATATATTTGGGATGTACTGTATTTAATTACTTTTCCGCACAGTGTGGTTCCAGAAAGACAGCTTCTATAGGTTTACGTGTCAAGTATTTAACTTACACTTGAACAATAGCACGGCCCTAGCTCTATCAAAACTGGAGTTGAGCCCTAATTTAATCCATCTATCCATCCATTATCTACAGCTTTATCCTCCACCGGAAGGTCGCAGGGGGTTCTGTGCTTATCTCAGCTGACATAGGGCGCTATATAGGTGGGGTACACCCTGGACAGTTCGCCAGTCCATCGCAGGGTCACATATAGAGACAAACAACCATTCACTCACACTCTACGGTCAATTTAGAGTGACCAATTTAACTAATCCCCATATTGCATGTTTTTGGACTGTGGGAGGAAGCCAGGTTTTAATGGTAAAACCTGTGTTTTTCTACTTTCCCTTGCGGAAAAAAACTGTCTTTATTCAAGACATGCTTGAGCGTCACATACACATGCTGTATGAGTTAAACTGATCGACAGATTTACTAGACCAACTTCCTGCCACATTGTTCCAATCCAAACGATCACAGAATTTCCATCCATCCACCTTCGACCGCTTTATCCTCCACATGAGGGTCACGGTGGGTGCTGTGTCAATATCAGCTAACATAGGGCGATAGGCGGGGTACACCCTGGACAGATCACATCACAGGGCCACATACAGAGACAAACATCCACTCTCACACTTACGGTCAATTTAGAGCAGACAGAATGGACAATTCAGACAATTTGTCTCATCCGCATATTGCTTGTTTTTGGGCAATGGGAGGACACCGAAGAACCCGGAGAAAACCCACAGAGACGTTGAGAACATGCAAACTCCATGCAGAAAAAAAGGCCCTTCACGAACGGTGTGGCCCACTGCAGAATTTGAGAGACATAAAGAAACTACAACTGGTGATGTCCTAAGACTTTTGCAAAGTATTGGAGCTGAGAAAATTGTATTCCTCTCATCATAAGAGAGGAATTGTAATATTTTAACAAATGAACTGCAGCATTTTCTCCCAAGACAAACAACAACTAAGGTGCAAACTGCCAATTAACGTACAAATCACACGTTAAACGATTGCTAAATTAATCGCCAACTATTTTGATCAACGGTTAATCGGTTTGAAGATTTTTTTTCATGATTAAAACAAGATTTCCGATTGTTTCCGGAATCATTTTGGTTTGTGGACAAAATAAGGCATTCGAAACATCGTCATTTCCAGGTTTGACAAACACCGATCGACGTTTTTTTTATTAACATTTTCTGACATTATCTGAAAATAATCGTTAGTTGCAGCTCTACTCTGAAGACTGCTCGCTGACAAAAACCTTGTTTCCACTTATTTACATGAACACCAGTCTTGTCCACCACTACAAGGCCAAAGCTGCAGTTCCTCCCTCTGCCACCAGATGTAGCTAGTGGTTCACTGGCCTGCCCCGTTCATTCAGTCACTCACTGTTCCCCATTCAAAAAAGAACTGACCTTTATGTTTATGTTTCATCACTGACACACAGACATGCTTTGTGTGTGTGAGAGGGGGAAAAAACACACACCACAGAGCCAAGAAAAGCTGATCAATAGGCCATTCACACCGACTTCTCTCCGGTGTATTCAATCCAATCCAACTTTATTTATAAAGCACTTTAAAAGCTACAGCTGAAACAAAGTGCAGTGCATTAGGGATAAATAAAATAAATAAATACAAATATAGAAACATAAGACCTAAAACAAACAATAAAATACCTCTTTAACACAGGTTATTGTACAATAAAAACGTCTCAAAAGCAAAGAGTAAAGGATTTGTGATCAGAAAGCACAGTGTCACAGACCTCCAGGTTTTACACCAGACAAAGTGTGTGAGAGAACACGATCTGTGCACCAGACTACACTAGATTAAAAGAGTCAATACGGCGTCATTTATCGGGACAGCACACGTGGATATTAACATCTCCTATATTAAGGACATGATCATAATTAAGCATAATTCAAGCCAAAAAACAACTTTATAAAAGTTCCCTTTTTTATTTAGGAGGTCTGTAGATTAGAGTGAAATCAGCCTGTAAAAGTTGACGAAAAAAGCGCTGGACTCACCGGGATTCACCGGGGACAGCAGCGGCGGCGGCGGGACCGGAACCTTCTAAAGGTGGTATCAGACAGACTGGGTCCAGGGAAAACCGGTGGTGACACACCGGCCGTGACACAAGTAATAATCCACGGTAACAGTAGAAGTTGAAGTTATAATCCACGTAAAATCCCCGGTAAGAGTAGAAGAGCAAGCTAGGCAGACATTTAGCTTTACCGGCAGCTTCCACCGGAAAGGTGGAGCTGAAGCACGGGACAGGTGAGTCTCCAGATCTCGCGAGAGAAACCGGACATACGAGAACAAGCCCAAAACAAGCGACTTCTTTCTCTCTCGCTCATAAATATGATATATGAACATTTGCAAATCAATTTTATATACACATTAAACCTCTGGTAATTAAAATTTGCACACATACACACACATAAAGATCCTGAATGTACAGTATTATTGCTTTGTATGTGTTCATCTTCCTTTTTTTAAAAAATTATTTTAGGTCCAGTGCTTCAAACAAATATATCATAAAATAGAACCAACATATCTTATCCCACGTACACTGAACCACAACAGAAGAAGAACGTCCGTTGTGGAGGTGTTTCACTTGAGACAGTGTCTTCTGACTCTGGGTCTGACTCCGGGTCAAAGGCGTAGAAGGGCCTACGGCGGGGAGTCATGACGAAGCCATTTTTAAACATTGTTAATACAATGTTTTGGTATTGGGTAGCAGTGCATCCACCGTACCAGAGGGGGGAGCTGTGCTTCTGAGCACTTCCAGGTACCTGGCCAATCACAAGACAGTTGGGAAAGCTCTCGTTGGCTGGCCAATCACAACACAGTTCTGTCTTCTGGGGTGAGATTTCAGTCTGGCTGGTTTGCAGCAACTCTGAGGTTTTTGACTATAAAACAAGTTAATGTATGTAAGTAGACCTCCATAACTCACATATTATGTGCGATAGGACCACTCTATGTGAGCTTTAACTAACATATGAAAAATATCTGCATGACAACTCAGGCTTGGAACAAGTCCTAATACGCAACTACACTTTAGCAACAAGCCCAAAAAACCTGTAACCTACGACGATACAATATTTGTAAGCAACTTAACAGAAAAACAAGCCCAAAGTCGGGTTAAGTAGACTTGGCATCTGTAAACGTAACTGGATCCTTGGCAGAAGGTCGAAGATCCAAAAGAATTTGCTCTTTACACCAGTACCAGTTCATTTGTTGAGTGAAACAACATATTTTCAACCACAGAGACAGAAGTAGACAGCCAGCCTCACACACCGGTGCCATCTTTCACTCTGCAAGTGAGGCAGTGTGCATTTAATGGCTCTTTTGTGTGTGTGTGTTTGTGTACTGTTATCCTCAGTTAAGCGAAGAGTTAAATGTAATCGGTTTGAAGTGACCAGGTTAGAAAATGTCCTGAGCAGAATTAAAAGGTTTGCTACAGTTAGGACATGGATACAAATGTGCAGCTTGTACAATCACAAAATGAGTTGGTTTCCAGCAGGGAATTCCAACAGATAACGACAGAATAACTGCTTAATTGCCTAATGTGCATATGCGCGGAGATGATATATGATAAGTGCATCCCGTTATTATATGAGGAACATGAATGGGGCTTCTATTATGAAAATGAGATCAGGTTTTTCATGTGCGTGCACTGAGGTTCTCATAAATATCAGTCGTGATGTGCGTGAACTCATGGAGACACAACCAGCACTCTGATGTGCTCATGGGCAAACGTGGGCAAAATCTTAGGTTATCGTATAAACCGGGAAACCTGAAATTAGCAGTGAACTCGGGGGGGGGGGGAAAGAAGCTGAACTGATGACAGGTGGACAGATGAAAAGATAAGTACACCAGTGTTGTGTATGCACATTCACAATTTCACAGCAGCCCATCCAGTAGTTAGTATTTCACAACAGATGCCAAACTTTCTCCTGAGAGCCAACAAATGGACGAGAAATGTCAAAAGTCCAAGAGGAGTTATCAATTATGAATCATTTTTCGAGTAAATGTCATATAATTTAGTCTGCCGAGGGTAGAAAGTCTTCTGTTTGTGACAAGCAAGCATTCATTTTGGCCACGTAGTGACCTCAATTTAACCTTAAATCATAGAGTGTGATGCGCAGTTGATGCAGTAAATGGTAACATTCCCAAATCCTGGAACCGTTATCACACCCGGGCTGTTTGTGTTCAACCATAGACCTTGTATTCCAAAAAAAACAGATGTTGTCTTCTGGTTTCCTCTCTGATGCCAAGCTGAAAATTGTTTAAAAAAAAAAAAAAAAATGGGTTAGCCACCAGGGGACGATGACACTGGTGCAAAAAGAGCTATGTATGAATGGAAGTCTATTGGAAAATGAGCCTGCACTACTTCTTACTTGATTTACAACAACAGTAAACATTTTCTTTCGGGGTTAATGACCTCAATCGCAGGTTTTGGGTCTCCAAGTTAAACTAGTTAAACTAGCACCACAGCAGTTCAATCACCCTGCCAAAACAGCCCTGTTCAGAATGCTCTGTTTAGCAGTATCTCTTTAAAAAAAATAATACAAGTAAAACGAAACTTAAAGGTGAAGTAAGTAGTTTATAGTGACATCTAGAGGAGAGGCTGGCATTTACAACAACGAACTGCTCCTCTGCTCACCCCCTCCCTTCCCTGAGCGCTACGGTATCCTCACGTATCCTACGACGTCCTTGTCGTCTTTCTCCGAGTCAGCAGATGAGGTTCTAGTATTTATTCAGATGTATAAGTGTGTCTTTTGTATATCGTATTAGCTCCGTCAGTGGAGGCGGGACTTCCGCTACAAGTAAAGCGACGCTTGATTTGTTCTCTCGGGTTTGTCTATACAGATGGCGTCACGCTGCTAACAGTGGCAATGCAACAGTGGCCCGCGACTATGTTATTTTACATTACTTTTTGAAACACTACGAAAATGAAACAAAAACTATTATACAGCGAGTAGACAATGCAGGAGCACATAATATGTATAAAATAGTGGATTTTGGGTCATATAAATCCATAAATACTACGCAGTGTCCCTTTAAGGCACAGGAAATGACATCAGCCACAGAGGCTACTGGGAGCTAACAGCAGTTAGCATTTGGAAAAGTGAGGCTGGAAGTTTGTGTAGAACTCTGTGCTGCACTGTGGAGCCAAGAATAGAACTGTTCGTGGACTTCCGGTTTTCGGATACCGTTGCCCTCGCCAGCACTCTCGCATGTTTTACGTACAAAGCCGAGCTCTACGAGACAACAATTCCAGGAATTTAGCATCTTGTGACGTCCCAATGAGCACGGAAGTCAACATCACATGTTTTATCTCCTGTACTTAGACTGAGGAGGACCACAAAAACATGAGTGAGTCATTTTTTTCACACTTTGGTGACTGGTAGGACCTCCAGAGTCCTAAATATAAGGATGTAAATGATTAAAAAGTTGATTTTGCATAATATGGGGCCTTTAATACAATATTCCCATTCAGAGGAAAATAGTTAAATAAAGCACGGTACATGAGAGTACACGTCCGTGTGGTTGACAGCTGGTATTGCAAATAGGAATCTTGTCTTGCATAGAACACAGTAGCATGTGTACCAGTAATGTTTAGAATGCCAGTCACCTGATACATGATACAGGACCTAAGGTACAGAACAAAGACAAAGGTGACAAACAAAGCTTAGAACTGGAGATGAGACGTCGCGGAATCACAGAAAAAAAATAGCTCTGCTGTGAGAGTTACAGTACAGAGTCTAACTAATAATAGATAATGGCCTTGATGTGTACCACATAATTTAGCAGAACCATCTGCTTCAAAGTTTACTCCCAGTAAAAGATCACCGATCAACAAAAGCATTGATACCATGGTGACACAGAGTCAAGTAGTCTATACACATAAACGTTGGAGCTGACACTGAGACCGTAAAGAATCTCGTCATGCGGAGAAAATGAGTCAGACTCCCATAAAAGCCTTTAGAACTCGTGGAATTATAGAGAGGAGGGATAATGAGCTGCGATTCTTTTCATTGAAGACACAGCTATTAAGGCAGGAAAAAATCTTGATTACATTCGTCACACTGGGTGTGAAAGGTGAATAAGACGGAAATATCTTCTACGTTAATGGTCCAAAGAATGAAAGAAAGTGAAATTAAGGGAAAAACCGACGAGCAGTAATAAACTGTGACTCGATCAGAAGGTGGGAAAGTCTCCATAGAGACTAAAGACTCAAATGTAAGTCTACTTAAACTCCGGATAAGTAAGTCCACAAACATAAATAAACACATCCATAATTTATGATGTTCTTTCTTTTTTATTCTTCACAAACAGAGCAAATGTTATTCATCTATAATTCTGCTTCTAGTCAAACTGATAAATGTGTCCTTTCGTTGTTCCAAAGGAAACCCACAACAAATGTGTTGGTTCAATTTACTCAAGGACAGCTGACAATAAAAACAATATACTGCAGATATGATAAGTATTATTAGTACAGAAGGAAGACTTCTTTTGGTTATTGATTAATGTGTGGGAGAGTAAATCATGTGATCCGAGAGAGAATGACACCTTTTCACCTCCTCTGTTTACAGCCTCACAACTAAAGCAGCAGACAGGATGTCCATGAACCTTTTCTTTAGGTCTTGTCAGTTCTTGCACGCAGCGTATGTTGCCGGGGCGACGAGACATCTAACCACAGCTATACAGAGAGAGAGAGAGAGAGAGAGTTGTGTGAAGCATTGTGTGAACTCATTTGACAATGGTTAGAATGTAACTTTCGTTTATATTTAAAAGCCAGAGCATTTTGGCTGCTTTTTTCCATTACGTTTACATGTATAGTATATACAGAGGCTATAAGAATGTGCAATATAGAGTGTTTTATGTCCTTTTTTTCACATTTATTTCATTTTCACCAACTATATTAACACACCTGAGCAAAAAGTACTCATAATGTTTAAAGTCGGATTGTATTTGTGAAATTTGGAAATTACGTCACAGTTCAAAGAAAAGATGAACGCACTCATTTTGTGACTTCTGCACAATTAATGCAACACATACAAAAAGATGGAAACTACGCATTTTCTTTAAAAGCCTGAATATGTGACCTATAAACACACACCCCCAGGATGTCCATATAAGGAGTTGTTTATTATTCCCATGGCAAATTACGTCTGTGGCACAGATCCGTGCCGTGTGAACAACCTTTGGCTGAAACTCAACAATTATATGAGCAAATGTGCCAACTGCAGCTTTGACTATATGATAAATCCATGTCTTTAATTATTATTTATAAGTCTGCTCACTTCTCTATCATGCTATTATTGTGTTCGACTTCCTCGCTCCTGTCCTCCTCTGGTGTTGGCACCAGCAGGGCTGTTGGCGTGAGCGGTGACTGATTCCGAGTCTGACCGTCACGGCACACACAGTGATGCACGTGCTGCTCACTCACGTGCGGTGCGGAAGCAGACATGGGCACTCACACTCCCCGCAGGAGAGTCATCCTTGGCTAAATATAGTGCATCGGAGGAGGAGGAAGAGGAGCTGGAGGAAGCTATCACAGAAAGGAACATAAACCCAGGGGTTATTTTTACCCCTTGCATCCCCTGTGCTGCATCTCAAGCAGGTTTGATATCGTCATTGTCTTTTCTGGGTTTTTTTCAATGGATTTTCAAGTCTATTTCTGGCTTGTGCTTCCCTTTTTGGCTCCTCGCACTCTTCCAAGCAAGTCATGACGAAGGGATTGATTGAGAAGTGAACGTGCAACCATGAAATCTGAAGGTTCCCGACACGCACTTAAAAGTTCAACTGTCTGGACAAATCAATGCACGTGTGGTGTCAAAACTCACACAGAGCTGGCGTTTCTGAATGACTGTGGGCAGGGAATAAAATATAAAGCCTCAGTGCGGACAGTGCGGACATCCCAGACGGACACCTCAGTAACTATGGTAACCAAGACTTCTTACACGTGCGAGAGACCATACGTACCACCAGATATGGCCATTCATTCTCTGCTTCATTCATCAGCTCATTTATGTCGTCACTCACTGAGCGATCAACTGTACGCTGTCTTCTCTCACTGATGTGCTTCCACGTTTGTGTGAGCAGGAATATAAAATGCTAAACATCCTCCTGTGTTCTAATATTACAGTTTAATGACACCCTTAAAGGTCCTGTATGCAATAGTTGAGTGCTTATGGAAATAGGCGTAGAGCACACGTGCTAGACCAAAACAAAAGGCTTTGTGACGACTCATTTCACTTATCTATTCTAATAAGTCACGAGTGCAAAAAAATACATCTATCTATAAAGCAAGTTGATGCGTCTGTCTGTCTGTGTGTCTGTAATTTTCGCTGATTTATCACGCTACACCAGGCAGGCAGCGGCTCATCAGCAGCAGCTGCGCTGTATGTAGCAGGGAGGTGGGAGTGAAGAGGCTGTCCTGACGGTGGGCGAGACATTTTCACGTGGTTCATCCGTGTTATACTGAAACGACGCGGTGTCCATTCACGACGTGAGCACATATTTATTTTGCATTAGCATGCTACTACTTCACGGCTTACTTGGGGAACCTGTTTCCAAAGGTAACAAAGTAAGGCTACGATTAGCATTAGCGTAGGACTAACATAATACAAACACTGTGCAACCTCATTAGGCACAACGCAATTTTTTTAATTTTTAAATTAGCATTAGCATAGCTAGCTGTTGTGACTGTTAGCCTTTACATTCCTTATCATGCATTACCATAACTGAGAAATTTTCTTCAGCTCCCACTATATGAATACGTACTTCCTACGTGCACTGCAATAGAAATTTTAAAAAGAAAATATCAAGGACGCCAAGAACCTGAGTCATTTTAGAGACCTTTTTCAACGTGTACAGCAGAAATACCAGAGCAATATTAATCCTGACCCGGTCTCTCTCTTTGTCTGAGGCGTATCACACAACCACACTTTGATTGGTTTTACTGTAAAACAATCCCTGCATTTTATTTTAATTGAAGTAATTAATTTGAGAATCACTGCTATTCAGTTTGTGTGTGTGTGTGTGTGTGTGTGATCACAGTGTTCCTCTTCTTTCAAAGACCCCCACTTTGACATTAACCCTTAATCTGTCACAGTAATGCTTGTTGCCAAGGTCATTTACTCTCACACAGGATGGGATCCCCTTGCCTATCTCTGTGTTTTACTTTTTCTTTCATCCTCTTTTCACAAATTTAACTCCCTCCTCTGTTCCTATTCCATTCTTCTACTTCTACTGCTCGCCTCTCCCATTTAAATGTGTTTGGGTTAGGGTTAGGGTTAGGGTGTGTGCAGTCCGTCTGTTGACATTATTTTTTAATGAAAACACAGTGGTATCAGAGGAGACTCTAACTGAGTGGCCATAAATCAATAACTCACTTCTTTTTTCTTTTTTTTTTTGCTGTATACCAGGATTCTTTCTCTACCCTCGCTTCTTACCTTTGCCCGACACTCTTAAATCATTATTTCCCCTCATCCTCTTTGGCACTTTGGCTCTTTCCTGTGATTTTTGTCTCCATTTGTCTCTCTCTCTCTCTCATGTTCTGCTCCCTCGCGGTCATCCTCTCTGTGTCTCTTCATACACCATCTCATATCTTTCACCTTCATCCCTCCAGATCTGGTGGCTTAACCATTCCCAGTCAACCTTGTAGCAGATACAGCCAGATGACACTTTATTAATAATTGCCAGAGTGTATATCAATTTAGAAGAAATACTTCTACAGCAGCCTAAAGGGAGAGACAGAGTGCACATTTTGTGTTTTGAAGTGGAATATTATTGCACAAATGAATAAAAATGCCTCCACTCACATGAAGAAGGAGGAGGAAACAGCAGAGAAAGTGGGAGTGTAAAAAGGGTGAAGATGTGTTGACGTCCAGGCTGATGTGCAAAAGTCAGCAGACAGGATGGCATTTGCATCCTGTCACCCTGTCATCATCCTGTCATCTTTTTCAAGCATAAAGAAGCCATATGATAAAAGGCAATAGTTAATGTTTTTTTACCAGTAGACTGTCACTATGAGGTGCTGTTGTCGCTGTGCAGAACCATATGCTTGCTATCAATACCGCACATATTCTACACACACCCAAAAATCAATCCCATGTGTGATTATTTACCATGCCACTATTCTGCACTCCTTCAGGGTCACAGTTCATTGAGCTGAACTCTGTCTTTCAGGAAGCCTGGTTGGTCGTCCAACCGCGCTCCTTGGGAGGGATTCACTGCTTCTCAGAGAAAATCAGAGGCTGCTGTTTTGTGTAGCATGTCACATTTGGTCTCAATATATATATAAAAAAGAGAGAGTAAACAACATAATATGTGTGCACTTTCACTGCATCGTATTGGTGGTAAGTGTTCGAGAGAGCCATAACGTATGATAAGACAAACTTCCTGGTACACTATCTCAAGTCTTATATATGTATATATATATATAAATATATGTATCAGACCTGGCACACTGCTCACCACAATCTGCAATGATGCCTCACTGTTCAGATGCCCGGCATTGCCTCAGTTCTCCTTATATCTGAGCTTTCTTCAATAAAATAAACTCAACTCAACTCAACTCAACTCAACCAAACTCAACTCAACTCAACTCAACTCAACTCAACTCAACTCAACTCAACCAAACTCAACTCAACTCAACTCAACTCAACCAAACTCAACTCAACCCAACTCAACTTAACTCAACCCAACCAAACACAACCCAACAAAACTCAACTCAACTCAACTCAACCAAACTCAACTCAACTCAACTCAACTCAGCTCAACCCAACTCAACTCAACCCAACTCAACTCAACCCAACTCAACCCAAACAAACTCAACTCAACCCAATAAAACTTAACTCAACCCAACCAAACACAACTCAACCCAACTCGACTCAACTCGACCCAATCAAACTCAACTCAGCTCAACTCAACCCAACCAAAATCAACTCAACTCAACTCAACTCAACTCAATCAAACTCAACTCAACTCAACTCAACTCAACTCAGCTCAAACTTTATTTCTAGCACACATTTAAAACAAAACAAACCAAAGTGCTGCACAGATTAAAAGCAGTACAGATGATAAAAGCGACCCATACAATGCTGCAGTAACAGTAAGTCGTGTCGAGCAATCAAATAAAATGAGAGGACTTCCCAGAGATACTGGACAGATGTGTTTCCATGTTAAAGGTTTGGGTGCTGCAGGCAGAACTTTGTCGTGGTCCATCAAACCGCAAGTTAATTTTTGCAAACAGAAGAATAGGCCCCTATGTCTATATACACAGTATAGTGATGGAAACTCTTTCAGTCCCCATCACTTGACATCTCTACAGAGAAAAAAAACTATAATTATATTTGTACCCACAAAATAGGTATAATGTCCATCAATCAATTTTCTACCCCTTTATCGTTCACATGAGGGTCGTGGGGGTTGCTGTGCCTCATCTGACATAGTGCGAAAGGCAGTATCACACCCTGGACAGTTGACCAATCTATCACAGGGACACATATAGAGAAACAACCATCCACTCTCATTCACACCTACAGTCAATTTAGAGTGTCGAATTTACCTAATCCATATATTGCATGTTTTTGGACTGTGGAGGAAACTGGAGAGAACCTGGAGAAAACCCCCACACATACTAGCAGAAATGGGTATAATGTGTGCAGAAGTAATATTAGTAATGTTCTCATGAATTACCAGGAGAGCTTTGGGATGGACAGAGATAGTGTCAGTGACGCGAAACCTCAGTGATTGAGTTTTATTTTCAAAGATATTCTCAAAAGCCTGCCATTGCAAGGACTCATTAAGAGCTAGATTTTTACTGGTATCAACGTAGCCCCGCCTCTGCCTCGCTGAATGCATGCAGCAGGGGATATAGATTAGATTAAGAACCCTTTAAGTCCCGCAAGGGGAAATTCAATTCTGCAGTGAGTTAGTGAACACACACAGCACACAGTGAGGTGGAGAACATGCTAACCCAGCGCAGTGAGTTGCCATGCCAGTGAGCGGCGCTCGGGGAGCAGTGAGGGGGTTAAGTGCCTTGCTCAACAGCACTTCAGCTGCGGACAGGTCGGGGATTGAACTGGCTACCTTCCGGTCTCGAGCTCGAAGCCCTAACCACTAGGCCACAGCTGCATATTTTGAGAATATCTTTGTAACTTATTCCAAACCTAAAACGAAACTTAAACACATTATCTCTGACAATCTTCAGCCTTCTTTACTTGCTTTAATTTTGAGTGCACTTTATACCTATTTCGTGGGAATTCATTAGTATTTTGTGGCCCCAGTTATTTCCCTGCCATGTCCATACATCTCCTATCCCTTGGGGAGAGATTTCACCTTCCTCTTTAGTGCTGCCATTAACCGTTCATCATTGCTGACCATGCTGAGTCGTCACCATCCATATATCCCCAATGGCAGAGTCATAACGGGATGAACAGCCGCAGGACCGTACAGATTATGTGTGTATACCAGTGCAGGATCCTGTGATCCACATTGAACAGGCTTTGTGTTTCATGTGTACATTTAGTTCCTACCTGATCTCCATACAAATGACACATCCATCCATCCCTCTATCTCACCAATCCCCTCCTCCTCCTCCTCTGCCTTATTGTGCTAAAGCCCTAAATCTTATCTCTGGCATTTCTAACTGACTTGTCAGTTTAACTGAGTTAAGTCAGATGCGATCAGCTCCCATCAGCTCACGGGGAAATCCGGGCAGCGGCACGGAAGGCTTTGCATGCGCCGCGAAACCTCTGAGCAGCGGAAACGGCGCTAAAACAATTACATGATTTCAGCACCGCGAGTTGGATGAGAACGCTGATGCGAGTCTCTCAACTGTTTATGACATGAATGAACCTCATTTAAGCTTAACGCATTCATATGCCATTCCTCATATCTCCTCATCTTATAGTCAATGACCAAAAATGTATTATGTCCATTAATTTAATACTTGAAATACAAGCTCCTGGGATATTATGAAGGATTTTTTTGTATTATTTTACTACATATAATTTAAAAATTAACTGATTGAAGAAAATTTTAATTATGGAGCCCTATTGTGACTCATAGAGCTCTCCATATTAATCTCTCTCCTTGCTTAAGAATGTCTCAGAATTTACTTATAGGCTTCTCTTTTTTTTTCTACTAAAGTCCCTCTTTAGAATATCACATTTAAATTATAAAGCTAATACAGCGGTCCTCATGAGACAGGACCTCATTTATGAGGCGATAGTTATAATTACATCCATGTGTTTTACTACCAGTGACTGAAATCCAATTTAAATGTTAGTAATGTCACTGGTCATGGATGATTTTTACATGAAGACCATCATCAAATTATTTAAATAATAATAACAATGTTTGGATCAAGGGTCAGTCAGGTGCAGAAGGGCTTATGTAGCAGGGTTGTTGTATAATCAGTGTGCCATTTGATATGTTGTCATTTTTTTATTTTCATCATATCTGCTCCCTTCCCTCCCACACAGTCTTTACATTTTTGCCAAAACCTGGAGATTATTTTTTTTATCTCTCTCCCTCATTCAGTCTGCCTCACCTAATCTCTTATTTTGACACACACACACACACACACACAGATTTGTGCAGAGAAAGAGTCCCAAATTGTTTCTCACTTTTGATATGTCCTTATTCGACTCGTACACACACACACACACACACACAAAATCACTTCCCCACTGTGCCATTTTAATCTGTTGCATGTCATTTTAATCTAATCTGTTTGTCTTTTATGTGAGGAGTGCACAGGGCAGGCAGATGCTTTCTTTGTGCGGTGAAGAAACATCAGCCGTCACGGTGTGATTAAGTGACGTTGTGATTAAAGTGATGCTGTGATGTCCTCCTACTCAGTGCCTTGCACCGAAGCTTTAGCATCGACACAAAAAGAAACCCATGCAGCAGAATTCACACTGTTCCCTCCCTGTCAGTATGGACATTGACTTGATGAGCAGGTGATCAGCTTCTGCATCAACATTGGATCAACACATTCTTTTTTTTTTCTCCCCTAATTATCAAACTTGACATTTTCTCAGCTCTGCTCAGTCCGACATGTTCATCATGTTAAACACAACATTCACCACATTTCAGTGCGTGCAAATGTCGCCTTGAGTGTTAGAGCCTCAGCCTTGTATGTGATACAAACCTTCATCTCATGCTCAGTAAACGTTCTGACACCAAAGCCTATTGAATTCCCTCTATGACTTACATACATGGTACCTTCCCTTTCTTCTTTACAGAAACGTGCTCTTGGCCACTTATTTCCGGTGAAGGTCACTCTTACCGCTCCAGCATTACCAAGACATTTTGGATGCCGTGCCTCCATCTCTGTGGCAACAGTTTGAGGAAGGTCATATTCTCCTCCAACGTGACTGTGCCACAAAGCGACATAAAGACATGGTTTGATGAGTTTGGGGTGGAAGAAGCTGACCGACCCACGCAGAGCCCTGACCTCAACCCCCAAATGCTCTACAGAATAAATTGGCTTCAAATTTGTGAGTAAGGTCTTCTAAGAAGTGTGGAAGCTAATACAGCTTTTGAATACATTTATAGATCAAAAAGATGCTGAAAAACAAACGCACGCCTTTATCTTAAGCAGACTTTGACTATTGGAATGTGTTCTTTTACCGGCCTCTCAAAGAAAACCACTAACCGACTTCAGCTCATCCAAAACTCTGCTGCTCGTTTATTAACCAGAACCAGAAAGAGTTAGAAACCAGAAAGAATTAGTCCAGTCTTATCTGCACCTAAGGACCAAGCTACATATGCAACTCCCTTACTAGCTACTGTATATACTGCAAAGAACACTGCGATCAGGGCCGGCCCAAGGCATAAGCGAACTAAGCCGCTGCTTAGGGCCCCGTGACCACTAGAGGGCCCCCAAGAGCAAGTAACTAAAAAAAAGTAAAAATGTAGTTTTTCTCCCCATTTTTACCAAAGCTTTTTCACAGTTTTTACATCATTGTCAGATGTGATTATTTAACGTAATATTTTAATTATAAATCTTTTTTTTTTTTTTACCTTGTTCCAGGTGCCTCTGTTGATTTACATTATTATTTAAGTATTTGTTTGATATTTATTTGTTTATTTTATTAAATGCTGTGTTTTTTTACATATAAAATTAAAATCTTTGTATTACAGGGGTGTATTTTGAATCCCCCCCAAAGATTGTGCACATTTTTAGATTTTCAGACCCTAACATCTCAATGTTTATTTATAAACAGTTTGGTTTTATGTATTGATTCTCTGTGTCGCCAGTAGGGGGAGTTGCTGATTTTGCCAAATTTAATTGAAATATTTTTCTGTAAATTTGACAGAGTAGAATAAGTACAATACCTTTAGTATAGTAGGTGTGTGAATGATCAGTGATCATTAATATTGGCCGTAACAGAGGGCCCCAAAATCAAACTTTGTTTAGGGCCCCATAGAGGCTTGGGCCGGCCCTGACTGTGATCTTCTGTTGCTGGTTTTTTGGAGGTTCCCAACAACAGGCAAAATAAAATTGGCTCCTTTTTATTCCACCCTGTGTTGTGTTTTCCCTGTTTTATTCCACCCTGTGTTTTATTTGACTGTTTTATTTGCATTTTTGTGTTTTATTTCCAAGTTAAAACAGGGTTTCTACGTTTTGGCTTTAGACTTACCCTTTTCTTTTCACCCTGTGTTGTGTTTTATTGTTGTACATGCATGTCTTTTCTTTTTGAAATGTTATTTTCCTTTTCCTTCTAGTATTATATTATAGCTGCAAAGTGGGGACCAACTCCATATTAAAGTCCTGTATATGTATATGAATGTATTTACAGTCCCTGTTGGTGTCAGGTGTCCGAATACCTTTGTTCATAGTGAACAATAGTGCAGTTTTTTTCATATTGATGAATGTCTTCCAGCGACTAAATTGTGGAGGCACACGATTACAGATCATCTCTGCTTGTTCTCCTGCCAAGGAGAAAGGAAATAGTTCAGCAGCAGCAGATTATTTTCACGTTTTGAATCCACAATCTGTGTGGCACCATAGCAGAATGTGGTCCTGACACTGAGACACCTATTTCCTTTACCATAAGGTGTTTTTCCACACTGTTAACATGTGTCTTGTGTTGGTGTGAACAGATATTTGTCAGGTTTAGTCATGAGTTAGATAAGAAAAATACATTAACCTGCAAGATAGGGAAAAAACATGTTCTCATAAACTCAAGACAGCACGGGTTATGGGTAAAAGAAACTGTCAGTTTCATGGAATCTGTGCATATTTTTCTATCGTAATTGCAGTTTTTCAGCTCCACTTCAACTCTCCTTGAACTTCTGTCAGATTTCTTTTTCCATTTTCAACACTTTATATACACTTAATACTTGTTTGTGTTCTACGAGAGCGAGTCTGAGTGTCTGACGTCAGCTCACATTTTCTAAACCCTCACTTAGCAAAGCTCTTTCACATTTTTGAGTGGCATTATGTTCATTTAATGCACTTGAGCGCACACATAATGCATGGATGTCGAATAAATGTACATTTACACACATTGCACAAAGACATTTATATTGTCCATGAGTCTTTAAGTACATTCAGGCTCAAACATGTATGAAAAGTAACCACTTTCCCTGGATGCTCAAGTAGAGGAAAGTGTGTATTTAAGGAGGCATGAGTAATTGTTTTTTGATTCAGTGCACAGGCTGAATAATAACAGGCTGTTTGAAAAATAATGAAGGCATTTGTTCAGAAAAAAACATCTGAAATGGTCATAACAGTTGACCTTCAGATTGTGGTATTGAATAATAAAAATGACCTGTCTCGACCTTTGCTCCTATGTTTTGGGTTGTAACCAGAAGACGAAGCCAAAGGAGGAGGAAACACTGTTGTCTGACATTTGCTTTTCTGCTAAGCTGTCTGTTTCCTGGAGGTGGGGGAAAACAAAAAGTCATTCTGACAGTTGCTCGAGAAAATGTTTACAAATCAATTTGTGTAATATTCCACTGCAGGAATTCGGTTGCAGCACCGATGAGAAACAACGGGGTTATAATCTTCTCACATTCCTCAGCTTTGTATTTGTATTTACTTCATGTGTGCCACTACATTACAATTCACTTCGATAATGTAGTGTCTGTGTGCTCACTGACACCAGTAACATACATCCTGGACGGTCTGCAACCATCATGTGACTGCCATGCCGAGTTTGCCCTGATGTTCTTACTGTAGATATGATTCAATAACCACGGAATATTAAAGGTGTTTTAAGTTAACACCCCCCTTGAGCGCCTCAGAATCTTTCAACTTATATAAGTCTGTATGTTATAGGTCAAAGTGCAGTTGTGCTCACATGGTGAACTCTGCAGCCTCCTCGTTGTTTTTGTATGCTGTGTATCATATTTTGAAAACCTGTCCTGAAAACATCGTACTCTTTAGCTTCCACGCAGCTCGTCAGGAAAATGATTTCGATGTCTATCGCTGAAATGCACCCAGCGGTAAGAGGCCCAGTTCAGTCAGTGCTGGTATCAACATCTGTCCTGAGTGAACACTGACTCAAAAAATACTAGTGCAGTGCTCGTAGGAAGTATGTATATAGTGGGAGATGAAGAAGATTCTTCAGTTATGGTAATGCATGATAAGGAACGTAAAGGCTAACATATTACAAACACTGTGACTGTCAGCCACAGTGAATCACAACAGCTAGCTACGTTAATGCTAATCGAAAATTTTAAAAAATGTGTGTTGTGCCTAATGAGGTTGCACAGTGTTTGTATTATGTTAGTCCTACGCTAATGCTAATCGTAGCCTCGCTGGCTTACCTTTTTGGAAACAGGTTCGCCAAGTTAGCCGCAAAGGTGTAGCATGCTAATGCTAATTAAAACATAAATTATGTCCTCGCGTATTGGTGAATGGACACTTCGTCACCATGTTCTGGGGTGAACCATGTGAAAATGTCTCACCCACCATGAGGACAGCCTCTTCACTCCCACCTCCCCGCCCCAGACTGCGCAGCTGCTGCTGATGAGCCGCTGCCTGCCTGATAAAAAAAATCAAGGATGCACACTATCGGGCCATGCTCAACCCATATTCAAAGTCTTAGGGCGATCTGACTAACAATCAGCGAGATATGCCTGTCACAGACAGACAGACACACAGACGCAACTTGCTTTATAGATAGATGCCAGCGTCTCACCTCCTGACTCAATGACAAGTGGTCACTCGAGACACATGGGACAATACACCAAATGCCAGTTCTGGACATTGTGATTTGGGTATTTTTGTGCCATTTCGAGTCAACAGTGCATACATGATAGACGATACATGGTCCACGATGCCAATAATATCGAGATGCAACGATTCTGCGATAATCAATATATTGCAAGACAATCATAATGACGATACGCCTCGATCATAGAGAAGAAAGTGCATAAAGTCTATGTATTGAACATGGATGGAGTATCTCTTAATGTAGCTTTTGCCACCATTATCCCGCTGTAACCTCCCTCTTCTTCAGCCAGTTTACTTTAGAGCGACTTGATTTATTAATGAAAATATCAATATTTGCCCTGGTGTAACGATTATCGCATATTACGAGGATTGATGGCGCTATATATATATATCAACAAATCGATATTTTGACCCACCCCTGTTCATGACAGTCATGGCAGGTTTTGCAGCCGTTTGGGGAGTTAGAGTTGCGAAAAATATATTGAATTGAGAACACGAGCTGTATTTCTAAATGTAATGCACTGCTGACATTTTGGAACACCAGCATTTGTGTCCCTTCTACTTTCAGCACTGGTTGACAATGAGCTTGTGTATTTGCTTGTAAAAAATGAAAAACAAAAACACAAGAGCCATGTTATTATCAGCGGTTTTCTTTATTAAAACCCACCTGTTGGTCTTGTGGTACATGTGGATGCGTTTGCATACATAAATTATAGTGAGCCAGTGAGTAAACTGATGTCACTGTGTACATCACCTTTGCACGTAGGGTGCATGTATTTGTATATCGATGTCTCTGTAAGTACAGAGATGTAGATGGTTAAGCTGTAGATTAACGTTCGTTCTGACAAAACAGACAGATCCTCGCCTCTCTTCGCCCGCTGCTAATCCACGGTTTTCCTAATCCCTTCTGCTGCTCCTGCTGATGAGTTCAGGGCCTCAGCAGGATACAAGAACACTTTTCCAGTTCTCGACCACTCTTCTCTCCACATTACCTCTATCTATCTATACCCGCCTGTATCCGTGACTCACTTTACCCAACTGTGATGTTTATAACCTTTTTTTTTCTGACATATTGATTATTTTATGATGCAGCATTGAGTGACTGTCACACAAAACTCAATCCATTCATTTATGCGTCCATTACTTATACAGCTTATCCATTGAGGGCCACAAGGGGAGAATCATTTAATTAAGAGTTTTTATTTCGTCAGCATTGTGAGATCAGATGAGAGTGTATGGACATCTTTCTATTGCTGACCTGATAATGTTCAACATGCAGTGGAGGGTGAAGGGAAATAAAATGTTAATTTAAATATCTAACACTGGAGAAAGCACTCAGAGTGCACAAAAGCTCTCCCAAGGCCACTCTCTTTCTCACATTGTCACACTCTATCTTGTTTATAATTGTATTTTTTACTCTGAATCGGTAACCATATTTTCGCCTTGGGCCATTATGTTCAGATAATTTCAGCACAATTTGTTAAACAAACAACATCAAACAAACAACATCAAACAAACAGCAAAAATCAGAACCTTCATGGCTATGGTCAAAATATAATTAAAATCTAACACATATTAGATAACTGACTGCATTCGAATTATATAATTATGTTATATACTGTGCAATGTAGCATTAAACTAAAGCACATGTGCCACAAGTTACTGGAGTGTTGTTAACTGGCAGACTGGCGATATGAAGCCCAAAGCAAAGCCACTGGTGGCCACACAGTGTGTGGAGTCTACTTTGTTTTATTCACTCTTTATTCTCATACAGCTTCCAGATGTCATTTGAAAAACAATTCCAATACTAACGATTGGCACACCCAATTAAATTGTCACATTACAATCTCAGAAAAACAACAACAACAAACAACAGCAAGGTTTATTGGTAGAAAATAATATAACTACCATAAGTATGTTTGTATAATGTGTATAACCACTATATTAACTCAATGAGTTGAACTAAAAACAGTTCAGCTTACCCTTCAGGTAAATCTCGGTCTAAAAAGTTGGTGACCCCTGCCTTAGAATAAGCCTTCACTATTTCCACCTTGTTTTAAGGTCTGTGGAACTGGGGAACAACCTGCATAAGGAGATCAGGGCTGCAAGTTCCATTCTCCTTCTTCTGGATTCTCCCTTTAGGGGTCACCATAGTGGATCACCTGCCTCCACCTTGCCCTATCCCTCATGTCCTCATCATAAAGCCTCCTCTGTGGTTTTCCTCTTTTCCTCCAGCTCCATCTTCAACATCATTTGTCCAGTATAATCACTATCCCTCCTCTGTCTGTGACCAAAGCTTCTCAACCTTGCCTCTCTTACATCACCGTTCAACCTGAGCTGTCCCTCCAAAATGCTGATGCTGAT
Organism: Microchirus variegatus; assembly: GCF_963457635.1. NCBI lineage: Eukaryota > Metazoa > Chordata > Actinopteri > Pleuronectiformes > Soleidae > Microchirus > Microchirus variegatus. Next base: position 13,911,662 of record NC_139818.1, on the reverse strand, counting down.
TTCTAATCCTGTCCATCCTGGTCGATCCCAATGAAACTCTCAGCATCTTCAGCTCTGCCCTCCTGTCTTTTAGATCATATCAGGTCTCACTTACTGTTTTGTAGATCTTCCCTATCACTTTTGCTGCTATCCTTCTGTCACACATCACTCCTAACAGTCATCTCCACCCATGTCCATTACGTTTTTACGGTTGACCCTGTCTCACCATCATTCACTCATGTATTCTGTCTTGCTCCTACTAAGCTTCATTCCTCTTCTTCCCAGTCCTCTTTTCCACCCGTCCCTTACTCTCACTATAGTTCACAGTATCATCTAGTCCAAGGAGACTCCTGCCTGATCTCATCTGTCAACCTGTACATCACCGTTGCAAACAAGAAGGGGCTCAGATGTAATCCCACCTCCACCTTGAACCCATCCATCACTCCAACTGCACACCTCACCACTGTCCTCATACATGTCCTGCACCTCCCCTCCTGACTTCCTCATACGATACCACAGTTCCTCTCTCGGTTTCCCCCGACTGTGCGCTTTCTCTTGATCCTCAAAGACACAGTGCAACACCTTCTGGTCTTTCTCTGTTCTTCTCCATCAGCGCTGTCAAAGCAAAAATCACATCTGTGGTGTTCTTTCTTGGCATGAGCGCATTCTGCTGCTCGCTGATCTGCAAATTCCATTACGGTTTTTTAACGATCTCTTGGAAAATCACTTTTTTGGACAAGACAAGGATGGCTTGTCAACGATTTCATGGAATATGGAATTTATCTTGCTTGATCTTTCTGTGCCGTTATCTCGTTTAAATCTGCTTGTTCTTTCTGTGCTTTGATTTTATTCCAGTTGCTTGTTCCCTCTGCACTCACATCATTATTATTATTATCATTACGTGTGCGTGTTCGACATTTCGAAGTGAATGCTTTCTGCACAAATGAAGGAGAAGAACATTCTTTGTGGTATGCAATGACCTCCACATCCTCTGCTCTTTAGCCTCTACTGTAAATGTTAGCTGTTCTTCACGTTTTTGGTTCAGTGATGCAGGATACATGCATTATTTAATTGTACTTTTGCTTTCATAATGCAGTGCACCTTTTGGCTCTGCGTTAAAATACACTTAATATTGTGATATTTAAGCTATTTTTAATAATAGGTGACACTATAGGTCAGGATGCCAGCTGTCACACTTATTATTCTTCATTTTTGCACTGTGGTGTTGAACAAATTCACCACAGGTATTTCAATTAATCTCAGTAAGTCTTGAAAACTCTCTTTCTCCTCATAGGTGTAAGACAATGCTTCCTTTTCCCACGGGTTTTCTCTATCTTTGCCGTATGTCCGGACGTCGTGTGTTGGGTTTTCAGCCATAATAAGACTTTGTCTCTCGATTTCCGCAGCTGATCAACATCTGGTTCGGACGGGTTTCCCTTCTCTGTGGCAGAAAATGAAACGTTTACAAAAAAAAAAAAAGAGGTCAAGACAGAAGATAGGTATGTGCACATCCAGTGGATATTTGAGTCACTCGCCTGCAAAAAGGTCGTAGTAAAGCTCCATGGATGCCTCTCGTCTGCTCCACTCTCTCTCCAGCAGGCCCTTCATTATCTTCAGAGACCCAGATGCCGCATCATCGTCACTTTCAACTTGGAGACCGGCATTAAACTGGTCATCTTTGTGGCCGTGTGCCGTCGCTGCTTCCTCTTCTGAACCCACAGAACTTAGCCTGGCTTCACTAACTGGTGAGAAAATACAATTTTAATGTTAGCTATATATAGTGACTTAATGCACTAGAGCAGTAGAGCAAAGTCTAAACATTTACACCGTGCTATGCAGCAGTGTGTTGCTCTGCACACGACGGTGAAGCTGTGTGTTGTATTTCCACAAAACCATGATGACTTTGTTTTTTTTGGATGATTTTCCTGAATCGATTTGATCTTATTGTCTGAGGCAGATTGTCAAGTGGTCCAGTGAGATTGATTGTCGAGCCTCAGGTCAAAACTTGTGTATTTCAGACAGGTGGAGCAGTTAGCACGCTGACTTTTAAATGACGCCGTACACATGCTACGCAGCACATCTGATTTGTTTGCTTGTCAGAGGTTTACAGTCCCGAGATGCAAGAAGAAATATAAAAATAGTTTTGTTCCAGGGACAAACTAAAATTGCACATTAATTATTCATGATATATTGACTTATTTATTTTGATTTATTCTTGCCATCTTGAACTTTTAACCCACTCTTGTACTTTTTAAGAGGATGCCTCTGTCTAAAAACTGCAAATGCAAACAAATGCACCGACAGATACAAATATCACTTTTGGAGAAGCCCTGGTAAAAAAAGTTCACTGTTAAAAACCAGAAACACAAACAAAAGTGCTAGAAGTCTGCAGATTTTGTACGGTGGTGAAGAAAATTAAAAATGCATTAGGTTCAGAGGGAGAGCAAGCTTCATTTTCTTTAATTCCAGTTCCAGCTTCTGTTCTGTAATTGAATGCATGACTTTGCTTACAGTTTGGTGGTGCAGGTATGCTCCAGTTCCCTCCCGTGATGTGGTATTTTTCCCAGTTCTTGCGATTCCATTCAACGGTAAGTTGTTCTGTGATTTCCTTGGCCCGGTACTCGTCTTTTCCCTCGGTCGTGTGTGTCTCAGGCTGTGGATCCTCTGTTCCACTGAGGTAAAATGTGCTATTACCTGCCACCATCTCCTCCATCTTTTCCAGCAGCTCTGTTACCTGAGCATCAGCAGTGCTCCTGTTGTCGAGGACATGGTACCTCTTTCCACATTTCTCAACAAGCCAGCGGAGAGGCTTCCCCTCGCTCTCTATGTGCTGCTCGATTGTTTTGTTCCCCAGAGTGTCTCCAAACGTAAAAAGCACAATTACGTGTCTCCACACTCTCTTTCCAAGCAGCCTCATGTTGTCCTCTGTGACTCTTTTCTGTTCATCTGTGAATGAGGTGTCAAGAGGCACCGCCAGCAAGATGACGTTTGGTGATGGCGAGCACAAAGACGCGCCGTTTAAAATCTCACTCTTCAAAGCAGCGGGGGTGAAGTTTGATGGGAAGAATTTCCACCATCCTGGAGTGTCCGTGATGATGATTTCTCTTCCAGCCACTGTGCCACAATGCTTTAGGAGTTGGACTGTTCTCTCACCAGAGTGAAACACTTTCGCTTTCAGAATCCTGTTTCCAGTGGCACTCTTCCCAGAAAACACCCAACCAACCATTAAGACTCTCAGGCTGGGTTTTGGATCTGTGTGAGTAAGATTGCTATTAGCAGTGACTTTAAAGGTCATTTTTGAACACATATTTACATTTTTGACAGAGCAATCTAAGCTCAAAAGGTTTACACAAAGACTTGACTGAACATTGCTTTGAGACATAGTCCTGGACACATCCAAGAGTATACCCCCAGTCCAGAATAAACCAAAGGTTAAAGCGGCCTATGCCAGATTATACCCCGGGTAAATTATGGCCTAAACTGCTTTAACCCCGGAGTATAAATAAGTGAAATGTCAAAAGTTTGTTAATAATTAGAGACTTGTTTGGATAAATGTATGAAACTTACTAGAGTAGTTGACGACTTGTGTATCCTGTTAGGCTGCTGATGAACAAAAAGCTAATTTCAAGACCATGTTTTATTTCTGGCTAAAATATAGATTATTCCAGGGTAAATTTATAAATCCCGTTTATAAATATTAGTGGTGTGAATATACTGCGTAAAAAACAATCAGAATCTTTACACAAGAGGGGTATAGTCTGGCTAACTATACACTCTTAGAAATAAGGGTTCCAAAAGGGTCCTTCCACAAGGGCTGAGGTTCTACCTGGAACAATTTGCTTCTGAAAAACCCTTTTTCAAGAGTTCTTGGTGACACTAATGGTTCCAGTAAGAACCATTTTGATAATGAGAACCCTTTAAAACCCCTTTCCTGAATAAAGGGTTTTAAAAGGGTTCCAGGTGGAACCTTTATAAAAAGGTTCTACCTGGAGCCAAAAAGGGATCTCCTATGAGGACAAGCCGAAGAACCGAAGAACCTTCTACTTAACACTTTTATTTCTAAGAGTGTATACCTGGGTTTATTCTGGACAGGGATAATTTGGCCTGTTACACCGGAATAGATCGTTAGTTGTGCTTAAAAGCTCTTCAATTGTGGATGAAGTTATGTCATTTCGTTATTTAACAGCTTTGAAGGAAACATTTTTGTAGTTGATCTGCAAATGTTTGGGTACCGATTTGCAGTAAATATCGCATGTTGTCATGACGATGCCAATACTTGCATCTTATTCCCAAAACCACCAAGATAAGACCCCAAGGAGTGTTGTTCATATATAAAAGTACAGTAGACAGATTTGACTCACCAAACAGGAGGTTTCTGAGTGTTTGCCTCTGATGTTGTGAACACTGACGCAACTCCTCTGCTCTTTTGTCCACTTCCTCCCTCCTTTCCTTAACGCCTTGTATCAGCCTGCTCTCAGTTTGGTAGCAGCCATTTTTGGCCACCATGATGTCAATCTTTTCAAACAGCTCTTTCACTTTCACATTGTTGTCTGTGTCGTCTTCACACAGGACATGGCGTCTGTCGCCGCAGGCCTCCAGGAGCGACTGCAGCGGAGGCCCTTCATTACTGATGTACTCCTCAGCAGTCATGTGACCTCTGTGGCTGAACACCACCATAGTGTGATCCCACACCTTCTCACCATAACAGTGATGCAAGTGCTCCTGCGCCGCCTTCTTGTTTACGTCTGTGAATGGTTGCTCGGCATTAATCACCAGGAGAACACCGTGCAGTCCCTGTGGACACAGGCCGGAGCTGAGAATCATCTCCATCCTGACGAGTTCTGGCGTGTCACAGAGTTGATATCCTCGCAGCCATCCAGGGGATTTCACCAACGTCACTCTTCGCTCGCATACTTCCCCTTCCCCCGTCACGATATCGAACGTTGCGTCATCTGCAGGAAAGGTGTTTTCGCCCAGAACGATGTTTCCAGCGAGATATTTTTGCGAGGTTTTCGAACCGACAATCATCACATTCAGCTCTGCGGGGGAAAAGAACGAGATAAGGAAGCATTGCGCGTTTGAAGACTGTGAATCATCTTTTATTCTCACAGAGTTGTTTAGTTCACACTCACCTTTAGCAGGCGTAGCTCTTTCCATGTTTTCAGGAGAGGGGAATTAATGAAGCAACAAAAGAGAGAGTTTACCGTCCTTTATGTCTGGCTGTCTGCAAACTGCGAATAAAGCTCTCTGAGGGTTAGTTTTCTTTTTTTTTTTTGTCGCACCCTTACCAGCCAATAAGAAAGCAACAGTTCTGCATGAACAACAGCTATGTAGAAACACCTGTTTACAGCTGAACCTATGCCTGTATGTGAGCGGTGTCAGTAAACTACTCCCTTAGTTACAGAACACCTGTGACACCTGTTGTTTCACTTTCGACACTGAAGCTGCACATTCAAGAATTAAAAACTATAGCAGTGGATTGCAGCATGTGAGGGACTGAGTTAGTAAGTATTTGACTTTTCATACAAACTATGTGTTAATAATGATGCTTAAATCAAGTATTTTTCAATATATATATATTGAAATGCAGAGGTCATATGAGCATGCTTGGAGTAAATCAGAGAAATACTTAAATACTAGTATTGTTTGTTATGGAGAAATTCCAGGCCCCAAAGGACCGTTTTTTTTTTACTTGTTGCCTCTGCCAGATCCTTTACATAACCAAATTACTAGAAACACAAGACACACACAAACAGAGAGAGAGATGAGATCTGCAGTTTTCCAGTGAGGGGACACAGAGACCTTTCCAGCAGGGCCAGAAGGCCCTATAAGTCAATTCCATCTGTAATATTTGACGTCGATCCATCCCCTTGAGGGCAAACAATGCCTTGCTTACCGATAATATTAGAAATCTAATCCTGCCCAATGCCGGTTGGGAAAGAGCAGTTACACACATTGGTGCAGCTTGTACAAAACTTCAGCGACAAACCCTTCAGAACAAAGAAATGGAGGGTAAGGTTTAAGGTAAGGCACAACTCATAAGTACGCAGCAAGATGAGACCAAATCAGACAAAGTTAAAAGCAGGATTTTAAGGCACGATTGGTGTAGGAGACAAATATTAATTTTGTATTTTCTGGGTTTCTTCCTCCTGAACATCAGGTGGTGTGATGATAAAGGCAGAGGCACTGGTCACAGATGATGCTGATTTTGGGGAAGCAAACCTTAACCAAGACCTGTGATGGATGTTTATGGTTTAAAGACTTTGTATGGACTGTGTGCAAATAAATGCAATATTGAGTTCAAGTATAACAAAGTTTCAGGATCAGTTTCTCTGAGTTACACGTCTGAACAATCGACCAATCTAGCAATCAGTGGCGGTTGAAGATGAGACTTGGCCACGACAACTGGTGATTAAAAGACCTGATGTTGGATGCTGCGTCATTACCTCGTTTACGAAGCCCTGACGTTTCGAAACACACAGTTCAGCCATTGCTAAGAACGCTGTGTTTTATTGTAATCTCGGGCTCAGGGAGATTATCCCTTCTGGTTACGTAAACAGCGATTCTCCTGAACAGCAGATCCTCCTGCTCCGGGCACTAGTCCGGGTACATCCGGTTGCGTACATTGAACCGCAGAAGAAGAATAACGTCCGTTGTGGAGGTGTTTCAAGAGCGACAGTGTCTTCTGACTCTGGGTCTGACTCCGGGTCAAAGTCATAAAAGGGACTGTGACGGGGAGTTGTGATAAAACTATTTTTAAACTTTGTTAAAAAAATGTTTTGGTAATAAGCAGCAGTGCATCCACTGTTCCAGAGGGGGGAGCTGCGCTTCTGAGAGCTGGTGTGCTAAATATGTCACTTCCGGGTATTGGCCAATCACAAGACAGTTGGGAAGGCTCTACGCTGGCTGGCCAATCACAACACAGTCTGTCTCTGGGTGTGAGATTTCAGTCTGAATTATCGCGGCTGAGGTTACAGCGTCAGTAAGGAGAGATTTCTATCGGCTCATTCACAGCAACTAGGAGATTTTTGACCATAAAAACAAGTTAATATATGTAAGTAGACCTCCATAACTAACATATATGTGCAACAGGACCACTCTATGTGAGCTTTAAAATAACTTGTTGCTTTTCATAAGTAGTGCAAATGTACCAGATAAAGAGTGAATTATTACCTTCTTTGTATCGATTAGAAGTCTAATAAAACCTTTAAGCCATTTGTAGTTGGAAGCGATCGGTTTCAGACCGCTCGCTCCATATACAGAGTTATTGTAATCTAACTGAGATGGTGAAAGTATGCGGCCAGGTGCATTACTCAGGCTTGTAACAGAGGCAAGATAACATCTGTTTTTAATGTCCTGTGGAAACAGATCATGACATCCAGCATTTGCTGCGGGTAATCGGCTGCAAATTCTCAATTATTTCGAATGAATTAATCATGAATCATCATTTTTGCCTTTTATACAAACAAGAAGACAAAACGGCTAAAAAAAAAACAAGAGGGAAGTCCGGCAGCTATTCCTAAAAATCAGTATTATTATGAGTCAGCTGACATCTTGAAAAAAGCGTTTTGATGGCCTGTATGGAAGAGACAAAGAATTCTCCAGCTGAGAACAAATTGTATTTGGAAGAACTAACAAGAGATTCCTCTGGGAATTGTCTTTGTTCTTAATCTAAAGGGGAAACTGCTATTGTTTTCTCTTTGAAAGAAACATTTCTTTGACTCACTCAGTCATTGTCTATCGCGTTATCCTTCACCTGAGGGTCAAGGGGGATGGGGACAGGTCAACATATTCATCACATTCACACCTATGGGCAATTTTAGTTAATGTGAGTGTCCAGTTAACCTCTGCATGTTTTTGGACTATGGGAGGACACTCTAAGGAGAACATTTTCTTTTCGCCTTCACATCATTCTACCTCCTCTCACAGCTTATATGTGTCTGCAGACAGGGAAGAGATGCTGGTAACATCAGCCAAAGTGGCCCCTCAAGTGTTGTCACTTCTATGCCTGCATGTGTCCAGTTAAATGTGTGCTCCAGACCTATAGCGGCACGTAATAGCTGCCTTTGTATCTCGCAGCGTATTTTTTTTTTTCATCACATTGCAGCCTTAAAATTATTTTAATAACATAAAAGCTCGATTCACACGTTCCACATCCACACATATCACGTGCAGCCACGACTCTTCAAGGACACAGACTGTGTATATTATGTGCACTTTAAAGTAAAAAAAACACATCACCTGAAGCATCCACAACAAGGTGTGATTGAGTCTTTGTAGTAAATAATTGGTGTTTCTGGAATTTTCCATTTCATTACTGTGAGTCATGTACTACACAATGAAACAAAGCTAAACTAAAGTTCCACAATTTCACAATGTTTTCTTTCACTAGCTTTTATTTTTTTAGTGTGCCTTTCTAGCCTTTTCGCCTATAGTTGCTACATCTTGATTAATTATTTGCAGCAGTCAGTTTTTCACTGGACTGTGCCACCTGTGCAGCCTGACAGCATCCTGTCACAGACCCAGACAGAGTCTCTAAATAGCAGTTGTTTCTTGTGTGAAATGACACCAACCTCAGCTATCACACACAAACCTTAATTACTTTTTTAGTTTGAAACAAAAAGACCAAGTCGTTGTTAAACTGTCTTAGTTCCATGATCCTTAAAAAGAGTCCCCTGTAAGAGAAACCGACTAAAAAAATATATGGGGAAAAGAGCACCATCTTTCTCTAAATGTTGTTTCATTGACTCCTTTGGCTGTTTAGGTTGTTGTTGGTTTTTTTTTGGACATGTGCAGAAACAAACAAACAAGTATGTAATACCCTGGACACATCAACTTGCCTGACTTGAAAATGGGTCATTGGATTTAAAGCTAATGATCCCTGTGCTCAAATCTGAGCTGCTGCGGGGAATGGCGTCAGATGCCAGGGGGTTGAAATGTAACCTTATTTGACCTGAAACAGGAATCAGCAAGATAAAGGGAGGAAGTACCGGTGGGGTCATTCCGCACAGAGACGTATTGTTTTGGCATTTGCGTTGGTCATTTTGTTTGTATAATGCTACTTTTGTGTAAGATTCTGATCCTCTTAATATCGGCCAGAGTTTTACAATCACGGGACGAGGCATTTCGAGGGTTGTGCAGGTGCCAGACGGCCAGAGGGTCAAGTTGCTCACAAACACACACACACTCACACACACACACACACACATGCTGTCCACTTAAAGTCAAAACACACAACATCCACGCAGGAAGAATGTGTTTGTTTGTTGGAAAAAAGGGAAGGAAAGAGGATGGAAGTCAAAGGTTTAAATGTGTCGCCACCCCAAACTCACATGCAGTGTGTTCCTTATGTCGAGAGGACCTAAATCTGTCACTTCATTATGGGGACAAAAATCGAGTCCTCATAATGTAAAGGTGAAGACGTTTAAAGTTAGGTTCAGTTTAGGGTCAGGGTCAGGATTAGCTCAGTAGTGATTATGCTTAAGGTCAGAGTAAGGGTGAATTCCAATTCCTTGCTTAACCCTCAATCTCAAAAACGCGCGCTCCCTCTAGTGCTAGTGCTGTCCCGATCCTCCAAAAAATTAAGTTGAGGGGCGAGTTTAAGGGCTGTATCGACCTCAATATTTAGATTTTCCGAGACCACCCTTGGGAGCAAGGGTTACCCAGAATGCATTGCGTGTTTTGCCATAACAAAGATGGCGCCGAAACAAGCGAAACAAGCACACTACAAATTAAGCATTTTCTTTGTTAATAGAGATATAAAAATGATGAAAACCATTGTATTATCTCAGTTTAGGCACATATTATGGATTACTGACGTCATTGTTGCGTAACATTTATTTTTATTTTACGATATTTTGTCAATAGACAGCCGGTGCGGACAAGCGATCGTTTGCTATCATTTACTTTTCAAGTATCATCTTATAACTAACTGACAACCTAATAACTTGACTGACAAACGGATCGTAATAAATAATCGTGACGTAAATGTGTTCTTCTTCTTCTTTTTTGGAGTTGACAGACTGGACGCAGCTTTCGCGTTATTCTGCCCCCTACAGTAGTGAAGAAGTATCTGCATTTAAGGGGTGTCCCATTTTGAGCTTGAGGGTTAAGATTGAGGGTTAGGATTGGAATTGGAATTGGCCCTAAATCTCCAGGAAATGAATGTAAGTCAATGTAATCTGAAGTCATGGAAACCAGTGTGAATTCTCTGAACTTAATTGTCCTGCATATAAAAAAAAGTGTGGACATTGATTTGTTTTGGTGACAATGTAACATTATTTGTATGCTGTGTTCTTCTCTGTCAAGCAAAACTATCAGACCTGACTGAGGGAGCGTTTATACGTGTATGCAGTGGCGGTGCAGGGGAAGGCAGGGCAAGAGACATTTTATCCTATAACAAATGGGTTTTTTAAAGCAGTGGGAAATTACTCCTGAAGCTGTTGTGGGTGCTTCTTTGTGTTTTCAGACGCACTTAAACATGTTGCTGTTGACACGAGACAAGAAACATTCACTTCCTGTGTGAAGTGCAGGAATGTCACCAGGGCGAGACAAGCTCTAAACACTGCTATACATAGAACTCCTTTGATAAAGATTTATTTAGAAGTTATGTCTACAGGTTACAGGCTTTGAAGTTAGAGAAAGTTTAGCTTTAGCTTTAGGTTATAGGGTTGCATAAGTAACTGTTTGTGTATGTGAGCCTGCTCTATGTACTGGTGGTGGAAATGTAGTTTAAAGTGAGTTATCACTTTATTGCAGTGCAGCTGTGCATCTCCCTGTGCATAATCCCTGGTGCACAAGGGTCAAATCGCAGAATATTTTGTGCAGATACTTCTTGCACAAAAGATTCTGTGAATCACCTCTCTGGTAACCGTGTTTTCTACGGTACAAAAACAAAATTCCTACCAGGTTGAAAACATTCCCCTCTAGACTTTCCTCATATCATCACTTGGAGCTGCAGAACTGTTTTAACATGTTTGGGTTTAAGGGAGCTGCAGAGGCATCTGTACTGTAGCATGTAGCATTAAACAGCATTACAGAGCATTAGGAACATATTATAGTTGAAAACTGGGGTCTATAGAACAGGGAGTTAGGTAAACAGTAAAATGGGGTCGTGGTTGTTCAAAAACAAAAAAAAAAGTGAAGCTTTATTAAAAAAAAATACACTTCTATACAATTTCTTAAACCTCTGACTGAGCTCATCTAACCTTAGGCGCTCTTTAACCAGAACAGTTTGATTTTAGACCAAAATATTACACAGGAACAGCCATGCTATTGACCTGAAAAAAAGGCATTTGACACTTTCCACCATAACAGTCTCCTGCCTAAGTTAAACCCATGTTTAATTTCTCTAAACAAGCATTTGATTGGTTTCAATAATATCTTCAGAACAGAGAGCAGTGTGTGAAAGGTATTCAATAAATGTGGGTTGGGTGTCCCCCAAGGTTCTGTCCTTGGCCCACTGCTGTTTAGTCATTTGTTTATAAATGACCTGCCGACAGATGTTGACTGCCAGCTTTATGCAGATGATGTCGTCATCCATACAACAGCGTTTCTGAATAACATCCACCAGTGGCTGCAATATAATCACCTGCTGCTGAATTTGAATACATATATATATATATGATATTATTATTCTGTTCAAGGCTGAAATACAAGAGGTCTGTGATTTCAAATTCCTTATTCTTAGGACTGATTATAGATAATCGACTCAAATTTGATTAACAGGTGAGTAACAATTTTAAATCTGTAAAAAAAAAAAAAAATTGTTTCACGAATAATCAGACATCTCATGCTGCTCTGCTATTTATGCACTCTTTGATTTTCTCACATTTTTCACAGTTTGATCTCAAACCTCCCAATCCCAAATCCCCACATTATGAACAAGAATCCCATCTTCTGGCATCATTGTCACATCATTAGAAATATACAATTTGCTTCGTTTCGACAGATCTATTCGATTCTTAAAATAGTGTTTAAATGGGTCAATAATCTTGCTCCAGAATCCCGCTTCAGATTTATCAAAAGACCGCACAATAAGAGAGTAACATAGGAGCACAGTGAATGGAAACTGTAAAATACTGCTCTACATTTGGACAAATTATGGAATAACACTATCAGATGAAATCAGATTAATTTCAGGTATAACATCTTTTATTTTGAAGGTTAAATCAGAGCTAAACGTGTCTATTATAATTGTTGTGTGGTGTATTTGTATACGTGCGTTGTGATGATGTCTGCTCTGTGACTCTCTCTCTTTTATTGAATTGCATTGTCGTGCATTTGCAGCTCTTTGTGCAGCATATCAGCACCTGATGCTCTGCCTTGTTGAACTGCATTGTCCTAATTCATTCAATAAATAATGGTATAATAAATAGTCCTTTGTGGTAATAATGAAAGGAGCTCAGAGAAGCGTGGATGTTATGAAAGACGCAGAGGCATCATAAGACCTTGCACTCGCTGGAAGAGGGTCAGGCTTACATTCCTCAGCATCCCAGCTGCACATAATTCCCAATCTGTCGGCCACTCGACCATTCTGTCCGTCCGCGGGAACAACGCTCACAGTTAAATGCCATTTTGGATCTGCGGAGATTAAAGGCGTGCTTTAGTGTTCACCCAGGAGCAGTTTGAGTCACGTTTCTCCACTCTCGTTCGCTAATCTGGCTTCTCAAACCGTCGACACATCACAGAGACAGAGAGAGGTGCACAAATGAGTTTGATAACCGTCAATCAATAATTGACCAAACCTGGTGTTTCTTTCAAAACTACGTGCCATTTTTAGTGTAGTTTATTGATTAAAAAAAAGCCACATATACTCCTGAGTTTCACTCAGAGAGCACGATAGAGCAGACAGCTCTTTAAAGCGAAAAAATACCCGCTTAGCAGCCAATTACAGACATAATAAAGCATTTGACAGCTGGAGATCAAGTTATTTTCCTACTCTGGAACACGAAGACCTGAATTGCATTGAATTGTGCTCACATGATGCTTATGTGTCAACATTGTAGGCGTACAGGCTTATATTTTTATAATTGTGGCCATTCTGACTGGTTGTAGGGAAAATTATCCCAGGTAAAGCAACAGTATTGATCTAATGGGACAAGGCAAACGTCTCAGGTTTTACTATGCTTGTATCTGGGTGAGAATTATATAGAATACGAGCTGTTTATATGCAGTGTTACAATCAAATGCAAAGTTCCCATGACCTTTAGTTACAATGAGCATGTTTATCTTTATCCCTGCAAAGCTGTCATGTTTCTATCAATAGCTCTATTAACGTCCATCCTTTTGTTCGTATTCTTATGTCCTCACTCACTTTGAACCTCTTGGGGTCTGAAGGATTAAAACATTGTCTGCACGACAAAAACAAGCCCTCAGTTCCACTGCGACGGTGACCTTTTCTCGACAGATACTCTCACAGCACAAACAAAACACACTCTTATGTTATGGTTTAGCTTCCGACAATAAAACAGATTTATTCTTCTCTGAATTGACCATAGGTGTGAGAGTGAAGGATTGTCTCTGTGTCCCCGGTGATGGACTGGCGACCTGTCCAGGTTGCACCCTTTGCCTTTCGCCCTATGCCAGCTGCGATTGGCACCAGCGATGTGGAGGATGAAGCAATGAAGATGAATAAGTGAGTGAGTGACTTCCACAAGAGAGCATGCTGATTGCCCATAAGATCACCTCAGCTCCCTGTTTTGCTTTTGCCTGACCTAATCACCACTCAACTGTTGGCAGGTGAGATTAGGAAATGTTAAAATGCAAATGCACCAAGGAGAATTTGGATGAGTATTGATGTGAGAACAAACACTGCTCCACTGACTTTCCTTAAAGATCAGTGACCGTGTCTAAGCACACACACAATCACAATCAAACACAGAGAGAGAAAGAGAGAGAGAGTGAGAGGTTTGCTTGTCCAAAGTCCAGCCCTCGGTCGGATTTTGTACGTCCTGCAGATTTGGTTTTTACATCCAGCCACTCATCTTTGATTATGTTATTATGATTCCTGACTTTGATAGAAAAGCAGAAATGTTTTTTTTTTAGATTTGTTTACATACATACATACATACATACCGAGGTTTTGGCAGACGTAAGTTACCGAGACGTAACTGGCAACCCGTGGTTGCTCAGCAGCTGAGACTCTACTGACTGCAATGATTGGTAGGTGGCGCCACATGCCAAAACATGATTTCAAAACATAAACATGATTTGCAGTCTGCAAAATATTTTTTTTTATGCAAATATTTTGGCTGTACTGTTGTTGTTGGTGAGTTCAGTTTGTTATATGAACATTATTCCTGAGTCTCTGTGACATATTAAGAGGATTTTATTGGCTAGTTGCTTTAGATTTATTACATAATGCACCTTTAAAAATGATAATTGTGGTTTAACAAAGGTCTTAAGAGACCATTATCCAATCTTGCCCTTGTTTAAAAAAACAAAAACAAAAACAAAAACACCCCTGGCCTAAACAAAGCATTATCCCTAAACTTAACTGTAACCACTTATTGCTCAACCCTAATCTTAACCTAAGCCAATTAAAACCTTAGTTCTACCACTTCCTCAGAACAGAGGTTCTGCCTCATTGGTACTTGGATGTGTTTATGGATTATGCCAATAAGTGTGTGTGCGAGAGAGAGGAAGAGAGAGAGAGAAAGGGAGAGAGAGACCTACTGATACACTCAGAGGCAGGGATTGGACAAGAAACAACGAGAGAGAGAGAGAGAGAGAGAGAGAGAGAGAGAGAGAGAGAGAGAGAGAGAGAGAGAGCGCGCGCTTGCACTTCTTTCCCACCCCTCCACATCTGCGGTCACAGTGGTCCTGTCAGAGAGCAGAGAGGAGATAAAGATCACTCTTACACCACCTCATATAGACTCAACACATCTCACGTTCACTTTGCACACCGTTGCAAAAACAACAACAACAACAACAACAACAAAAAAACACTCGGAATGGACTCTAGGCTGCTGATTGGACCGGGGATCCCCACATCAGACCCGACCACCCGGGCACCGTGGAACATCAGCTCCATCAGTCCGCACCGCCTCATGGATCTGTCTTCAGTGGCTACAACTGTAAGTGCATTCTTCCTTTTCCTCTTTTTCTTTCTTTACTGCTGTTGTTTGGCTCATTTTTGGCGGCGTGAAGTTGAAGGGAGACCCCTCACTGAAGCGCCACCGCGCGCCGCAGACGCATCCAAATGCAACAGCACATCTGGTAAAAAAAGAAAAAGAAATAAGCGCGAGTGTGTGGTGTCGGTTACTTTCTTTTTTTTTCTCTCCCTTACTAATTCAATAATAAAGTATGAGGAGCTCTGCACGAAGAAGGTGTGAGCGGGTGAAACTGTGAATGAATGAGTCACAACAGTCTCTCCAGCCTGCGCATCCGCGCGCGCTCTCCGTTCATTCATCAGTGGCACTAAACGACAGACGTGGTGGGTGGAAGCGCGCGTATCTTTGCTGCTCATAATTAATTTTGAGACGAGTGTGAGTTCTTCACCTCCTAAAATATTATTATTATAAAATATTATAATATTTGCGTCACACACTATATGTCAAATAGGTCAAATTTAAAAGCCTCCCCCCCCCTCCCTGACAAACTGGTGTGTGAAATAGGGAAAGCCCTTCCCAACGCTTAAATGAAGTCATGTGTATGAACATGATGTAATCTTAATTTTATGGGTCAAATTTTGCAGCTCCAAATTAATTCGATTTGGCTGAAAAGTGATCAAAAATGTCTCTTCTGATTCTCGAGGTTTCTTGACCCCTGACCTACGCTGTCACAATTTTATACCTCCTGGAAAGACACGTGGTTACCAGTGAGAAGAATGTTTTCATTATCAAATCCTCACGAAGAATCGTTCTCTCTCTGAGATTGATGGGTTAGTAGGATTAGTTTACGCGCAACCTTCAGGGGAATCCTTTCATACATGTGCTGTAATGTATCAACTTCAGAAGTCAAAAAGGAAAATAATAACTTTGCCCCAGGAGCTCAGAGAGACACCGTCTAAAGTTTGAGAGAGTAGCAGCTGCTCAAAGTCATACCAAGAAACACATGGATGCGGTTGCTGGTAAATGCAGTTCGAGTGTGAACGTGTCCAGTTCGGATCCTGACCTCCAGGCTTCAGTCTCTGCAGCTCTTGTGATCTGGACTTCATGGTGGGAATTCTGGGAAAGCTGATATTGGAGCAATGCCTGCAGGCAGCTTCTGCGGAGGCAGACGGGATCTGCTACTCGAGGAAAAGTGTGGTTTTCATTTAAAGGCTCTCGAAGTTTTCCATCTTCCTCTCCCGTGCTCTTGTTAATCACTCGTCCTCTCTTTAATCATTTCTAATCTGCATCTGTCTGGATGATGATTATTTATTAGTGTTATTATTAGGTCTAATTTGTGAAATTCTGTTTTTCATGCATTGCAAACATAATTTATGCGGGGGCTTGTCTTTGTGACACAATGCTGTGTCAGTGATTGCTGGGGTGATTGTGTTTGTAATTAAGTCCTTCAATCAACACATTACAGTGTAAAATGAATTGTCCAGAACATGGTGCATGTTCTCTTACTGCTCTGCATTTGATTGAATGCATTTTGATTAAAAAACGTATAAGTTAATAAACAAATATGGTGGCGTCTGAATGCAATCATCTGTTTGCCCATTCAGGCAGTCAAGAACTTGCTTGTGATGTGTGCATGATGTGATGTCAACAGCAGGAACCACAGAAGGCTTTCTGAGATATCTGACAAGCATCTGTCTCTCTGTTTGTCTCTATCTGATTGTCCTTCTGCCAAACTAGACTTCGAAGGTGTGTGCTTGAGATTAAGGTACCACAGACGAGAATGAGCAGAGGAGGGTTTTGTAAACAACCAGTGTGCAACTTTGGGGAAATGATTATATCACAGCACCGCCTCTCTCTTGCTCCTGCACTTGCTGTCACCATCTTTTTTTTAATCGTTGTCGCCTGCTTTTTTGGAGTTTGTCTACAGTGCACGAGCAAGATGTGCATGCTCCACATCTTATATCATCAACCTGAGACAATATGCTACTAATTATGCAATTCTAACTATTGCACTTTTTTTTTTAATATTCATCATTTCTTTTCCGCCTTACACCAAAATTGAATGATACATTACCATAACATGATAGATGTGTTTTGTTTTAATTATCTTCCTCCCCGTCACTTCATCCTAATCAGTGTCATTACTCTCAACCTTGGTGTGTTCTAAAGTGCTGTGACTTTTACATCCTCCAGACCGTTTACATTTCAATTGCTTATCTACACTTATGGAATTAAAACCACAGAAATGCTGGCAACTTGCCTTTTGGTACTTGCTCGCTAATGCTTAGTTCATGCAGATGTTATTACTTTCTTCTTCTTTGTAACAGGGGAAGCTAATTTCAGACCCAGTTATTTATAAATATATAAATAATTCCGCAAACAAACAACTAGAACAAGGAAATGGGATAATTATGCAAAACTGAAATGCTATAATAGCGTTTTTATATACAATATATATTTACAAAGGCAAACGGGCTATATCACCGAGCAAATCACATAGAACGACCAACTATTTGTCTACAAACTTCCCACGCAAAATCCACACAGGACTGACGCTTTCAAAAATCAAAAACTGGTTCCGCCTTTCAGACAGTTCCTCTAATCATGATGCAGAAGCCCAGCATCCCTGCCTGCCCACAGCTCCATAGACTCCCAGAGAAGCCAAGCAGCAATTGTCCAATCAGTGTCGAGCTCACCACTGTGAGAAAATAATAATATTCTGTGTCGTCCCATAGAGAGACAATTGAAGTTTAGCTTCAAGTGGTTTTATTTTAGATGAAGCTGAGCTTCCCTTGTTCTCCGTTGTCCTCCCACAGTCCAAAAACATGCAGATTTTGGGATTAGGTAAATTGGACACTAAATCGACTGTGAGTGTGAGAGTGAATGATTGTTTGTCTATATGTGTCCCTGTGATGGACTGGCGATCTGTCCAGGGTGTAACCCCGCCTATCGATCTATGTCAGCTGAGATTGGCACAGCTCAGCCCGCGACCCTCATTTGGAGGATAAAGCGGTAGAAGATGGATGGATGAGCTTCCCTTGCTGTCTTATGCCAATCTCCACTGGTGGATGTTGCGGAGATTTTTGATTATCAGGTGAGATGACCAATGAGGTGAACCTGTGGAGTGATGTGATGAGTTGAAGAAGTTGAAAGACTTCCACGCCATGCTGCTTCTCTCTGCAGTCACCATTGCTTTGACCCAGAACTGGTCAAGCTGAGAGACAGCTGAGATGAGAGGAAGCAGGAGGAAGGATCGAGAGATTTATCAAGGAACAAGGAAAAAAACAGACGTGAAGGAAAGACTTAATGGGGATTGGCAGTGGCAGTGGAGTAAGATAACACGGGACTGGAGAGGAAATGGAGCAGGCAGGGGGAAGACCCTGAGTGTGACAGCGTCATACTGGATTTACGCGTGTTTACATTCCACATGCACATATGCCACATCTGCATACCTCCATCACTACACCCGTCCCCTCGTTCAGTAACATACATAGCAATGACCTTTTCAGTCATTTCGCTTACATAACCACTCAATTACTTTTCACTGTGCGATTCAAATTACCTGATTTTACAAGCGGTAGCTTGTGACTCTGTGGAAAAGTAGGACTGCTGAAGCAGATGTTGGACAAAGAGACAGAGAAAGATGAAAAAGCAAAAACAACACAGACAAGCACACTTAAATGTGGAGGTCGGGGTTAATGGACGGGTCCGTGTGAGTGTTTGATCTGGACACTGGGGCAGCAATGAAAGATTCAGCCTCATAAAAATATTGAGTGAGAGTGTTTGTGTGTGTATGCTTGTCTATAGCTATACAGCATCTGTGAGGACCAGTTTACTCAACTCAACTATTGGATTTAGGACATGCTGGTTGGTCCTCACTTTCTGACCCACATTCAAAGGATTGAGGGTTGGATTTAGGGTTAAAGTTTAAAGGTCAGGTTTTGACTGTGATGTGAAGGGAAGGGGGGTGGGGGGGGGGGTTGCATTTTTGTCAATGAGAGTCCTCACAGTAAAAAAAAAAAAACATGTGTGCATGTGGCTATGCAAGTGGTTCAAAGAAAAACAAGAGACAAAAGAAGAGAAGGAAGCGTTTGCTGACATGAATTCTTCAGAGCTGTTCTGCGGTAGAGCAGGTTCTCAGACACAAAAGGCTGGTGTAGTGACAATGAAAAGTGAAACATGTTATGGATTATGGATATTCAATCAGTCACTGTTGACTCTTTCTTTCTTGAATCACTTTTCAAAAAAGATGCACACACAAAACATACAAAAAAACAGTGTCAGGTATATTGAAAACTAACTTTAAACTTGCATCTATAAAAGTGTATGTGACTATAGTAGTATTTAAGAGAGAGTATGATAGTAAGTTTGTGAATATAGTAGTATTTGTGAGAGAGTATGATAGTGTGTGTGACTATAGTAGTATTTGTGAGAGAGTATGATAGTAAGTGTGTGTGACTATAGTAGAGTTTGTGAGAGAGTATGATAGTAAGTGTGCATGGTTAACTATAATAGTAAGTGTGTGTGTGACTATAGTAGTATTTGTGAGAAAGTATGATGGTAAGTGTGTGTGACTATAGTAGTATTTGTGGGAGAGTATGATAGTGTGTGTGACTATAGTAGTATTTGTGAGAGAGTATGATAGTAAGTGTGTGTGACTATAGTAGTATTTGTGAGAAAGTATGATGGTAAGTGTGCATGGTTAACTATAATAGTAAGTGTGTGTGTGACTATAGTAGTATTTGTGAGAGAGTATGATAGTAAGTGTGTGTGACTATAGTAGAGTTTGTGAGAGAGTATGATAGTAAGTGTGCGTATGTAACTATAGTAGTAAGTGTGTGACAATAGTAGTGTTTGTGGGAGAGTATGATAGTAAGTGTGCGTATGTAACTATAGTAGTAAGTGTGTGTGTGACTAAAGTAGTATTTGTGAGAGAGTATGATATAACATGTGAGTGCAAGACTGAATTATTTCTCAAACGGCCTCTCATACACCTGTTTGCACTCACAAGAACATACTACAAACAAAATGGGGGAGCCATAAATATGAGTATTGCTCTATAACACTAATAGTAACAACTACAGCAACAACTACAACTACAATATGATTTTAATTAGTGACTCTACTCAAAAGCAGGACACCTCACAAAAAGAGGGCTGAAGCAAAAAGTTGTTGGCTAAGTCCAAAATAAAGGTTGGTACACATGCAGTCAATGGAAAATGCCAATAGTTTCAGACTTATGGACAGAAAACAAAGAGTCAAACACCAGATAATCAAGGTTTGGACTGAAGATACAAAGTAGGGCCCATGAAAAGAAGTGAATTCCACTGCTCAGCAGCTCCAGATGAAGACCAAGACCAGACAGAGGGAGAATAATAATAAGAACAACAAAAATCACCAAAGGTTACACACTGCAGCTTTACATGACACAGGTGAAGCTAATCTGCATTGAGCAGATAAACCTCAAAGGTGGGAAAAGATAGGAAGAGAAGTGGTCTGAAACAAGTGACCTTTTAAACAAAGGAGGAATCGTGTAATGAAATACATGACCCAAGCGAGAGCAGATGTTACATCTGAGCTTACTGTTACACGGCAAAGTGCTTCCACGCTGTGCTACTTGTACAAATACTCAATTTTTAGCTTGGAGTTAGTTTGGAGGTGTAGTGGAGACGAGGACAAGGGACAAGATGAAAAAAATCTTACATAAGTCTTCTTACCCGAGGGGGAGCATATTCAGCCAAAGACTTGACCTCCCCAAGAACAAAACAGAGCAGCCATTAGGCTAAATAACCGCAAATAGACTGCCTCCAAACCGCAACCACTGTTACTGCCTATATTGTATGTATGGTTATGCATTTCATCTTGTATTGATTTTTATCTTGTATTACATTTTATTCTTGTATTTATTATTTATCATCGTCTATTTATTATTCAGTGTATTATTGCTTCTGCTGCAGCAACACAAACAAGTTCCTTATTGAGGGAAGTGACATTCTATTCTATTCTATTCTATTCAAAATGGCACGGCAAATAAAATGAAACAAACAGGAAACAGAAGAAAAAAACAGAATACACACCCTTATACAGAGGACCGTTATTTTATTCATTGTCAGAGTCTGAGAGATCTTTTATTTTGAAGACAGAAAGCTTGTTTCGGTCACATGATTATGGTAAGTCAAAAATCGAGATTACAAACTATCAAAAACAAACAAACGTCTTTGGAGAGCTTCTTTGGAAAGGGAGAAAATGCCCAAGGCGGAGACAGAAGGAGACGAAGCGCCTTCGTTTTCTTAGAAAAAGAAAGCTGCATTCATTAGACAATATCAGGATTCTCACGCAACAAGCACCCGCTCTACATAATATGCGGCTAAGTAAGGCAAAGTAATACATTGATTGCTTTAAGAAATAAATGTGAAATTGTTCTTATTCTATGTGTTGGAGTCAGTGGTGACTCAATGTGGTTTAAATAATTAGCGCATGATTGTGTGTTACAGTGTATTATGTTAACAGTTAAAGGTGCCATATGTAAGAATGTGGCCAAAAACGGTTACTACATTTAAATTCAAAATACAGAGGTCTTTGAGGTTTCGTTTCCAGACGTAACTGGCAACCCGTGGTTGCTCGGCAGCTGAGACTCTACTGACTGCAATGATTGGTAGACGGCGGTAGGTGGCGCCACATGCCAAAACATGATTTCAAGAGATAAACATGATTTGCAGTCTGCAAAATATTTTTTTAATGCAAATATTTTGTCTGTAATGTTGTTGTTGGTGAGTTCAGTTTGTTATATGAACATTATTCCTGAGTCTCTGTGACGCATTAGGAGGATTTTATGGCCAGTTGCTGTAACCTGGATGTACGGAGCCCTTTACTCTTTCTTGCCTTGGTGAACATGTTCTTGTGATTTTCCACTTCTTCTGCTTTTTTAATGAATGTGAATGTGTTTCTTTTTAACTGTATGAGGCTCTTGAGTAACTGCCACTTACAGATAAGCCAGTGAGACCTTGTATAGAAGCTCTTTGTCACTCACAGAGAGAGGTTGATGAATGTTGATCTCCTGACCTTCAAAAGAAAGAAAGAATAAATAAATAAATAAAGGCATTGTATGGCTAGATGCTTTGATATTCTCTCAGCTCTTTAAAAGGAGTTTTGCAGATCGGCTGCTCATGTTTGGAAGGTGATTATTGTTAACCTTATTATTCTACTCAACATTCTTAGTTAAACACTGTGCATCTATTGTGTGTTGAGGTCGTTCACTAAGTGGATTTTCGCATTCTTGCAGACACATAATAAGTACAGAATTTGAACGTCCGCCCACATAAGAGTATACACATGTTGAGTTAAAGTGGCAGAGCCGGGTTCTTTTGTTTTTCCCTCTCGTTTTAAATGCTAACCAAAAGGTCTCTGTCATCCAGGTCGTGGTCATCCTCAGTAGTTAGCTGTAGTCACAAGACAACTGAAAACACAGAAAAGGTTAAAATATTTAAGTGCAAAAGTTGAGAGAGAAATATTCATCTGAGAATAAAAAATAACAGGATTACTCTTTCTTTTCCCCCCTCTTCCACTTTTCTGCTTTTGGCATCCTTTTCCATTTGGTATTCAACAAATTTGACGAGTTGCATGTAAATGAGTTTGTGCCTGGAAAGAATTGTCACTTTCACAATATCACTTTGTCATTTCAATGTTAATTTCCTTTTTCATTTTTCAAACTAAGTTCACTCTTGAGTATCAGGAGATTAATAACCTGTCTCTTTCCAGTTTCCCTTTCTCCGAGGTAAAAATTGTCATCAAGTGATTGTTGTTTTCCTGTCACTAGGGTTCCATGTTGCCAAGTTACCCGTTTCCCACGGTCAATGTACCGAACCATGCTCACTACACCATCGGCATTGTCATCATGGCCGTGGGCATCACAGGCATGCTGGGAAACTTCCTGGTCGTATACGCTTTCTGCAGGTACAGTGGGATTTTTCTTTTTTACTTCAAATTTAGCTCTGTAACAAATACCCTTTAATAAACTTATGACAATTGTCGTCATAATTTGGATTCATGTGTGCAGGAGCCGGAGCCTGCGGACGCCGTCCAACATTTTCATCATTAACCTGGCGGTGACAGACTTCCTCATGTGTTTCACCCAGACACCAATCTTCTTCATCAACAGCATGCACAAGAGGTGGATCTTTGGAAAGAAAGGTAAGGCATGCTCACAAATGCTAAATGAGTTAGCCGCATCAGCATGACAATACATCAGCATGGTACACTGTAGGGCGGCAGTAAACACGCTAGTCAAGCAATAAGTTGTTTATTACTTATTATTCCTTTAAAGGACTCATATTATATCTCTTTAATCTCTTACATGAGTGGTTCCCAAAGTCTGGGTTGGGGCCCACAGATGGATCATGTTTCATGATCGTGATTTTTCTTGGGTACCCAAACAATTTGCGGAATTTGTCCAAACATTTTTTTTAAAGATTTACAAGCATATGTTTTTTAATAACATGCATAAAATTAAGTTGTAAGTCATCCCTTGGAAATTATGTGTTTTCGTATTCAAAGTAATGTGTTACAGATATGGCTGTAAATAACTCTTGTAATGATTTATATTGTAATTTGAGTCACAATAGTTTGGTAGATCTGTAAATGTATTTACCTTTTTACTGGGTAACATAGTAATATTACAGTAATACATATCTGAGTATGTGTCACCGCCCAACAAAATCAACAAAGAAGAAGAACACGACACAATAAACACACTGGCATGATTCTTACGAAACACAAACAGCCTTGAATCCTCTGTCTGTTGTCTGCATGTATCTTTAAACATTGCTGTGATATCTACTTTTGCTCGGTCATCTTTAATTCTGTGATCTGTGATCATCTGTGATATTTCATTTATCATACATGTACATGCACACACACACACACACTTCCACAGGGGCAAGTATAGTTTCCTTCTCCTTACCTATACAGTTCAATTAAGATTCCACACACACACACACACCTGCTTCCCTCTATTATCACTCTCCCACAGCAGCAAAGGTTAAATCTGCAGGATTTCAACCTCTATTGATCACAAGGAGCAAGCATGTCAGTAACGTTTCACATGGGCACATTTCGGGGTGTTTGTTATGCATAAGTGTTCAACCTGTTGGGGACAGAGGCGAGGATGTGCTTCTCGCCACTCAGCAAACACTGATGATAAATAGGAGCAGGCATTTCCCTTCTGGACTTGTCCTGACCTAAATGAAGACACCCCATCATTGTCAGATCCATTGTGGTTACGGCAAAAGGAATTTCCCTTATTTTTAAACCACCTCCGTGCTTCAAACACTCAGAACCTTCTTTATTTTTATTTAACCTTTTACATTTTGCACAGATTTACATAATGAGGCGGTCAAAGATAATCGAACTAATAAAAATCACCACCTGAGCCTTGCCTTTGTTTGTGTTTATCCATTCTACTTAAAAAAAAAACACAGTTTAATGACAAGCTTATTTTTAGGATGTCAGTCAGACCACGAGATAATGACTGGATAGAAAGTTCATAGTCCCTAAAGGACAAACTGTATTTTGTTGACCCTCTTTTTTCCCCTGTAGTACCATCTTGACCTTTTCAAATAATTACTGCCCAACTAAAACGGCAATCAGAGCTTTTTTTGAGCTTTTATTGTGCCGTACCACAGCGTCAGAGCAAGCAGGAGCTGATGGCCACGGGAAAAATGAAATTGCTCTTTGGGGAATGTAAACATAGTTAATGTGAACTGAGATCCAAGCTCATGGCTCGAACCAATATCTAATTAAAACAAATAACATTTTGTCTGACTGAGGGTTTATCCCAGACTGACAAATGTATGACCTACATAGACCTGGGTGTGTCATTAAATGGTACACAGGACATATCCCAAGAGAAAGCTGTAGTCTTGCACACTAACGTGGTGCAAGAGTGTGCAAGACTACAGCTTTCTCTTGGGATATTGTAGTTCCTGCTCAGACGAGGTTCCAAGCGAGTTGAGCCGATACTATGCGTGACGTCGCCAGACTGCCGGCCACCGATTGGCCAGAGTGCCGTCACAGGAAGGAGGAGTCATGAGCAAGACGTCCGACTCAAGAATCAAGCCGAAAAATGCCATACTGTAGATCACTTAAAAATACTTAAAATTGCTAAAATTACTAAAATTGCTGAACATATGTGTTAATCGCCAACGTTTAGCAAAGGAAATATCTAAAATCTCAATATCTAACAGAGGAGTCTGGTGTATTTAGCGACAACACCGCTGAAAGTCTGCAATCGCGACGGGCGAGCATCATCACAAACC
This sequence comes from Microchirus variegatus, assembly GCF_963457635.1. Classification (NCBI taxonomy): domain Eukaryota; kingdom Metazoa; phylum Chordata; class Actinopteri; order Pleuronectiformes; family Soleidae; genus Microchirus; species Microchirus variegatus. Next base: position 13,886,317 of record NC_139818.1, on the reverse strand, counting down.
CTGCCACTGTATTGTGTATAGGGTGATATAGTCGGGGTACACCCTGGACAGCTCGCCAGTCCATCGCAGGGCCACATGTAGAGACAAACAACCATTCACTCACACTCTCACACCTACGGTCAATTTAGAGTGACCAATTCACCTAATCCCCAAATCTGCATGTTTTTGGACTGTGGGAGGAAGCCAGAGAAAACCCACGCACACACGGGAAGAACATGAACAAGGCCCTTATTCCAACCGGGGCTCGGACCCAGGGAACCCGGGTCTTCTTGCTGCAAAGGCGAGAGCGCTAACCACTATAACAACCGTGAGCACTGAACAAATCTTTTTAATTAACTGATTGTAACGATTCAGTTACACTGAAAACAACTGCTTGACAAGTCATGAGTTTGTGTGAGCCGCATGTAAAATGAAGTCACAGCAGTTTAAGAGTTAATGTTTTCAGTATGTCAGTCAACACATCATGAATAAACTTTTAACTGTACAACTATACAAGTGGTGAATCCAAACATGTTCTCTCCTTGAAAGTAAAACCTCCAAGTTACCTCCAATTGGGGGAAGTGATACCCTAAAAGTCATCACTTTTTGTTTCTCAGTGTAAGTGCCTCAAAAACACCATAGCTGTGTGTTACTTTTCCACTATACATTTCTATATACTTTGTCCTCACAGACCAATGCAATGTGCTAACATTCAAGATGTTGAGCGACAGCTACCTAAAAAGCTATTCTAAAAGAAATATTCCAATCTATGAGCATGATAAATCCTCATTTTACGCAAAATAAACCTTAATTCATTTAAAACCAAAACACAACTGCGCCCACGTTGACATACACGTTGTGATTTCTATGTCTGAGATGTTTCACACGGACACTCGTTATCTGGACTTGATCACGACCTAGTGAGGTCTGCTGTTACAACAACAAAGACCTCTCCAGAGAGCAGCTGCTGTTCTTTTGGAGCGAATGTGGACTTCATTAGTTACGGTAACTCAAAAAGGGGGACTGCACACAAGCGACACTCTGAGGATTTTGTCTTTGTGCTCGCTGTCGTGATGACTTGGCGCTGTGACCACAAGATGTACGACAGGTTGATGGTAATCATACACTCGGGGTGCCTGAAGGCCAACGGCAGGGAAAATCAAGATTGTGTTTCGTCAGTGTTGAGGCTCGTGCACGTCCGCACATGTGCATGAATGCGTGTATCCCATCGCATGAATAAATTGTGCATAATAATAGCCTGGATTGAGAACAGCACCCTACATTTACGGGATGCAAAGAGACATGTTAAAAGTCAACACAGTGACAGACGCTGAATGAAACCATGCACAGTGTGTAATCGCTTCATCACTGTACTGTATGTTCGACACTTTGTAAATATTTATGACACATTAATTGTGTATGATGTTTGTGAATTTCAAGCTCTCCTGTGAATGCACTTGTTAAACCACATTTTCTTCTCCACTCGACCATCCATTCATCTGTTATTTCTAATTTCAAACCCTGTTAGGAATTCGTCTCCATTCCCTTATCTGTTACTCAACTTCACCTTCTTGTTTCCTGTTAATTATTCCATCTCATTCAATTTCCTTCTTTCTTCTTTGTGCTGCTACTCTCTCACCGTGACATTAGTAGTGAGGAGAATTAAAATTTGGAGAACACGGTGGATAAAGAGGTAGACAATGGATGGATAATAATACAATTGTCTGTGAATGTTCTCTGTGATATGGATCATTATATCTTCAGGAGTCTAGAAATTCCTGCGTTGCATTACATTAAAGGTCTGTGGTGAGTTTTGATTTCAAGCTTTCTTTCTCTCTCTCACAATCACAAGACAGTCACACAGACAGACAGACAATGTGTGGAGCTAATGTTTTCGAATACAACACAATCATTTACAGGGACAATATGTAGTATTTATGGGTTTATATAACCCAAAATCCACTTTTTTATACATATTATGTGCTCCTGCATTGTCTAGTCGCTGTATAATATTCTTTGTTTCATTTTCGTAATGTTTCAAAAAGTCATGTAAAATAACATGGTCGCGGGCCGCGGTTGCATAGCCACTGTTAGCAGCGAGACGCCATGTGTCTACAGGAGCCTGTAAGGACAAACGCGAGAGAACAAATCAAGCGTCGCTTTACTTGTAGCGGAAGTCCCGCCTCCTCTCTCTCCACTTCGTCTGCTACGGCCGCGGTAGCTCGCCCTCTCCCTCGCCTCACGAACCTCATCTGCTGACACGGAGAAAGACGACGAGGACGACATTTGACCGGCTGAGGACACCGTAGCGCTCAGGGAAGGGAGGGGGTGAGCAGAGGAGCAGTTCTTTGTTGTACATTTCAGCCTCTCCTCTAGATGGCACTATAAACTACTTAATTCACCTTTACTGGATAAAGAAGATTGCTTGCTAGCAAGGAAAATGCACATATGCATCCGAAACAGTTGCAGGAAAACTCCCAGAAAAACGTGCTAATCCAAAAAGCAGAAGTCATTAACAACACTACTTACACTTCGTCTTTGTCTTCCAACAGGTTGTGAGATATACGCCTTCTGCGGGGCACTGTTTGGTATCTGCAGTATGATGACTCTGATGGTGATCGCAGTGGACCGATATGTGGTCATCACCAGGCCTCTGGCCTCCTTGGGAGTGATGTCTCGCAGGAAAGCCTTGAGCATTGTGGCTGTAGCCTGGGTCTACTCCATGGGCTGGAGCCTCCCCCCCTTCTTTGGTTGGAGTGAGTACAACAGAGTCCTCAGAAAATGACTGTGATTCCGCCGAGGGATTTCTTTTTACTGATGTTTTTCCCTAGTACTTCTGTCGCTGTCTTTTATTGTGTCAGCAGCTCAAATTCCCGCTGAAAGGTGGACTACGATAGACCTTGCTTTGCCTTTTGTCAACATGCCAAGTTCATTTATATTAAATCAGCTATCAGTGCTCAAATCACTTCACAGTCGTTTGCCGCTGACGTGACAGCAACCCAGCAGCATTTGAGAAGGTTATTGAGTCTGTAATGCATGCTCCCAAATGGGAATTAACTGACTTGCAGAAACTCCGTAACAGGACCTCGTCGTTCTCAACAACTCAGACTCTTGTCTGGACAGAATTTAGATTATGGCAAGACCAATTAGCTCAATGACATGCAGTCAACTGGGACTGGGGGATGTGTGGGAGAAAATGCCAAACATATGCATTCAGCTGGATTACATATGAGTGTTAGTTGCTGCAAGAGATTTTGAAGATAGGGCGCAATTGCAATCAGTGATAGAAGTGAATTTAGCTTCTGCATTTAAACCATCCTTATTACACAGCAGTCGTGAACACACACAGTGCAGGGGAAGTGGGCAGCAGAGCACAAGCCCAGATAGCAATGAGGGTCAGGATTCCAACAGGCAACCCTTTAGTTACAAACCCAATCCCCTTACCATGAGAATCAGCTGCATTAAAACGAAGTGGCAGAATGAAGACAGAGAATAGTAAAGAGCTAGCTCCAGAGCCCTGGGATACCAAACAGGCTGTTCATGAAGAGGCTCTGAAATGTACAATAATTCATTCACAGACTAGAGTTAATTGTTTGCATGTGTTATTATTTTGCAGATGTTTGGATGATGAAAAAAGACCTTTTTTGAAATACCATAAAATAACATCTTATTCTTGCAAATTGACAATTTCACCAAATGTGCCCATGTTTTCCACCAGACACTACGCCGGTAGGGCTCGTTGAAGTTGTGCCGCTGTGTATCCGCTCTGCTCGAGGGTTAACAGCTTAACACAACATGTACTAAAAGGGACATACGGCTTCTTTTGATGTCTGAAAAAGGGGGAGAAGTCGTCTTGTCTTGTTTATTTGAGGCCTGCCGCTATGCACTGTTGAGAAATCATTACGTCCACATTTGTACGGTTAGTCGTGTTCTATCGTGTCGAAGTAAAGACACACTAGAGTGTCTTTTTTTGTGTTGACTTTTGTGTGAAATGAACAACGTGGCTCGATATTGGTGAACCCTGTGGTTTTCCACAGCAGAAGCAGCTCCAATCTCTCCTGATAGATTTTGCACTGAGGTTCCAATCAGCCCAAGCTTGATTGATGTTACAACAAAGAAACACAGTTTTACTCAAACATGCAATAATCGTTGCCACATTGAGGAGATTTTAAACCTTTTATTGTGCACCAGTTATTCATTTGGAATGTCAAATGAAGAACGATGTGCAGTTCAGCTGCCCTCAGGTTATCATAAAGAGTGTTCATATGGATAACAGCTGTCAGGACAGATAGCACAGATGAAAGCAGTTCAGTGAAGTAGCACAAAGTTTTGCGTTACACAAACAGAAGCAGCGATTGACAAAATGTCATGGTGTGTACGACCACGTTTCTCCCGCAGGTGCCTATGTGCCGGAGGGTCTCATGACGTCATGCTCCTGGGACTACATGACATTTACGCCGTCCGTCCGCTCCTACACGATGCTGCTCTTCACCTTCGTCTTCTTCATCCCTCTCTTCATCATTATCTTCTGCTACTGCTGCATCTTCAGGGCGATCAGACACACCACACGGTTAGTGCATGGACGAACACACAAGCTGTTTACTGTATTTTTTCCTTCTCACGCGTTCAGTCGTGCAAAACACAACAAAGCCTGTACATACCACTTTAACCCTTTAAGGTACTACTCAACCATTTGGTCGACCACACTTTAAGTCACTATATCTATCACTATATTGAAAAATGCATCAAGCTGAACTCACTAACACTTAATGTGACTTGTTCTGAATGTCGTACTTTATGAATTATGAAAACCAGGTTTATTATGAACAGACGTCTCAACCGTTTGTTAGAGGCCTGTATCTGAAATACTGTAGGCTCTAATTAAAAAAAATATATATATATATATATATATATATATTGATTGTTGTTAATGTTATCATAAGTATATAAAATGAAATAATAAAAAATGCAAATAACTATTTTTTCTTTGCTTTTTTTTCGGTACCTTAAAGGGTTAAGTCTTATGTCTCGAGATTTGCTAAACTATGTGTCGTGCTTTGTTTACGTTCCCCGAAATGGACATAACCCCCCCATCCATTAGCCCCCCCCCCCCCCCCCCCCCCCGAGGGCTAATGGATTATTTCATCCTACTTCTTTTGCTTGACTATACAGACTGATGGACATGGTCGAGACAAAATGTCATTAAGGTCAACATGTCAAAGCTCAACGTGATATTCCACCTTTATTATTTGAGTTTAGTTAATTAATTAACACACACACATAGAGACATGGGTGTGATGAGTGCTTATGCGTGCGTGTGTTAAAAGTCTTGCCGTAACATGTTTGACCTTTTCTATCGATTTCCACCGGTGTCGTCTTCATCGTGAACAATAACACTGCCTGTGCAGCGGCAAAGACACGGTAAAGACAATGATAAAACTGTATGTGTATGTGAGCGCATATACAATGCATACACAAAATGTAATAATGATCATTTTGTAGACGAATATTAAAAAAAGAAAGAGCGACCTTTCCTAACGAGGCGAGCGTGTCTTGTGTTTGACAGAGCGATAACGAAAATCAACTGCGAGGGAACCAGAGACTCTGCGAGGAGGTTCCACAAGATGAAGACTGAATGGAAGATGGCCAAGATTGCACTCATTGTCATTCTGCTGTTTGTCATCTCCTGGGCACCTTACTCCTGCGTTGCCCTCACTGCATTCGCTGGGTAGGTAGGTGTGTATGTGCACGCATTTTAACAGTGTCTGCTAAAAGAGACACAACGCAGTATATAAGAACACAAAAAAAACAACTGGTGCTGATACTTTAGGGTTGGCAACAATGGATCACATGACTGACAGCATGTGATCATTCATTGTAGTGTACCCGGAAAGAATAACACTGGGTTACAAAAAAAAGTTGTCTGTCTTTTCAACTGAATTAGGACCATTTTTGGAGCGCTGAATCCAAAAATGACATCCATTTATCCAGGTTTTTAGGCTAATTTGATTTTGACTAAATTGATTACATTTTTGTGACATTATCAGTCGATTTTCGTTAATATTTCTTATCCAAAAAAGGTTTTAGGAGAAAAAAGATTCCTAGCAGAATACGTCAGGCTTATTTTTGCGAGATCTTCTAGTCGAAGCTATTTCATTCACTTGTAATATAAAAAAAAAACAATTAGTCATAAGTTGGCAAATGCAAAATCTTCAGAACTTGTTTATTGCAAGAAATATAAAAGACGTTTGCATCATATGACGTGAAAATACCTGTACATGTAAACAAATATGTAGCTTTGTTCAGAAAGATGACCTGATTGAGTATGTTCAGGGTCACAGCTCTGTGAACTCTGCATGATTAATGATAACTTTGGTGACTAGAATTTACTAATGTACTCTTTTTTTATTGGTGGTATTATTCATTGTCATATTTATTTTAATGGCAAAGAGAGTGCTCATGCTAAATGCCTTTTATTGCATGTTATTGTACACTTTTATCACAAAAAAACAAACTCTAACATTGCGCTGTGATATCATCAGAGACAGATTTATCTCACACTGCAATTAAACAGCGATTCAAATAAAGGTCAGTTAGTGGAAAAACTAAATTCATTTGGGTGAAGCTTATAAAAACTTATTTTATGGAGCTTGAAATTATTATTTTTTATGTGATTTCCTTTGGACAACATTTGTAAATCATAGAAAAGGCAGCAAAATGGCAAACGCAAGGTGTGACATTAGGTCTATTTTTTTTAAAGCCAATGACTGGATGTGACACTTCACACTCTGCTGCAGCAGCGTCATCAGTGTAAAAAAAAGAAAGAGGTGAGAACATTCATCCAATTCTGAACGTGCTGAATACATTTCCAACTCTCTCTCGACTAATCTTGTCCAAGGCAACATTCATCCATCACTGCCCATGTCACACAAACCTGTTTCATTTCTTTTCTTCTCACCGACCTCTCTCCACGACCTCTCTCTCTCTCTCTCTCTCTCTCTCTCTCTCTCTCTCTCTCAGGTATGCCAACATGCTGACTCCCTATATGAATTCTGTTCCCGCTGTGATCGCCAAAGCATCTGCGATTCACAACCCCATCATATACGCCATCACACATCCAAAATACAGGTAGGATGCAACACAGCCACAATGTCAATTAGGCCTGAAACAATTAATCGATTTGAGTGCTTATAAAGACGTTTTCTCATCTTTCAGCTCCTTAAATGTGAACATTTTCTGGTTTTCTTGCTCCATATAACAAAGAAATCATTAAATCATCATTTCCTGGTTTGAGAAACTCATTTCCAGACATTTTATGGATCAAGCCAACACTAATTAATCGTTAGTTGCAGCCTTAATATCAATATAACAATATTGCACATAAATTGTCATATGAATACATTTCTGATGTTCCATCCTTTGGTTTTATTTGTCTACCTCTGCAGCAATGTCAGTTTTTGTGCCAGTCTACATGCTGAACTCTTAGTATTTTTTCTTGTAATTGCCAATTTTCCACTTCACTGTTTCCAGAGACTCTGAGTACGGTTCAGCAACAGAAAGAATTATTGTAATAGCTGGCGTATATCTTTATTTTTGGTCTAAAATTTCGTTTTTTTTTCTGTGCTATGAAATGGTTGTACTTTGGTTGTTACAGCCCACTGTCCACAGTGATTCATTCTCGTATGGGCACGTGACTGTCTTGGCTGCCAATTGCGTCATCCTTTACAACATAAATTATACTTTTTATAGTCTCTCTCTCACGTTATGTTAGAGCAACATCCTCAATTACTGGCTAAGCTAGATCTGCCCCTGAAAACACACAGATTACTGAGCATTTCTTCACATTTGCTTTCAACAATCATTGACATTGTTAGAGTGTAGCAGAGTACCAAAGAGTATATAATCTGGTCTTTCTCAGATTATACTTAAAGATACAGTACAGCTACAAGTGAATCAAGGTGCAATGAGTTTTAACCATTTGAAAATAAAAAATCATATAGCTATTTGTGTTAAAGGTGCCATATGTAAGAATGTGGCCAAAAACAATTACTACATTCAAATTCAAAATACCGAGGTCTTTTAGGTTTTGTTTTCTGACGTAACTGGCAACCCATGGTTGCTCGGCAGCTGAGACTCTACTGACTGCAATGATTGGTAGAAGGCGGTAGGTGGCGCCACATGCCAAAACATGATTTCAAAACATAAACATGATTTGAAGTCTGCACAATTTATTTTTTAAATGCAAATATTTTGTCTGTACTGTTGTTGTTGGTGAGTTCAGTTTGTTATATGAACATTATTCCTGAGTCTCTGTGACATATTAGGAGGATTTTATGGCCAGTTGCTTTAGAGTTATGACATAACGCACCTTTAATATTGTAGCAAACTAACATAATGGGCACTGGTAAGTGTTAAAAACGAACGAAGCTGCTGGGAATCAGACGATGTCTGCTAAGGAGGAAGTCTCTAATCTGTCCTGAGGATGGATTGTGTTCACGCACTCTGAGGAATGTGGCCACATGTGTCCTCAAACCACCTCCAAATGTGGTTTTCTGTGACGAGACCTTGTGTGAGCTCGACAGATGTTAATACCGTGTCTGAACAGGGCTTAGACGCTTTCTGTTACCCAAGTTCCGTTGCAGTGTGGGCTGCTGCAGCTGGCGACTTTTGTGAAGCCACAAAGTCGTACATCACCCAAAGTGTAGTTCTTCAAACAAAAACTCAACCATATTCATCATTTCATATTTTCCTCTCCAGGTCAGCACTCAGCAGGTACATCCCCTACTTGGGAGCGTTGCTCTGCATTACTGGCAGGAACCGCTTGAGCAGCAGCTTCCAGTCCACGCGCCAGTCGACCTTCACGAGCCACTCGGAGAGCAAAGGCCCCAGCAAACTCCACCACTCCTCCCAGTCTGAGAGTGAATCAGTGAGTGTTCCTCATATCTAATATGGTATGTCTCTGACAAACACTTCCTATGAAGAATGCACAGAGTTACAGGTGGCTGACGCTTGTCCCCTCTTTTGTGATCTTTTTTTTTTTTTTGCCTGCGCGCATGCTGTCTCAGGCTCGCTTCTCCGACACGGAGGACGACTGCTCGTCTCGGACGACCGTCAGTCGTCAGTTGTTGGCTGATGTCAAACAGGTGCGCCATCCCAGCCAAAGGGTAAAGGTGAGAGGTCACAACACGAGCGATTTAGAGAAAACCCGCTGCCCAAATCCCCGCTGACCCAGCCGTGTGTCAGCACTCTGAATATGCCGGTCTGGATTAAGTTAACATTCCTTTACATGCATATTTAGTCGACATACAGCGAGTGTTAAACTGACGTCAGAAAGTCATACATCATCCAACTTTACTGAACTCAATAAATCCATTTACGTAACTAGGCTTGTTTAAGATGAGCTTACACAAGTTAGGGTGCTGAGAGGTTCCAAAAACCAAAGTATTAACAAAAATGGCTCTTATGAGTGCGTTGCTTAATTGGAGGATTTTGTCATTACGTCAAAGCCGATCTCATCCTTTTCCTCTTGAACTCTCCAAGTGAGGTCATGTTGTTCTGGTGTCTCGTTTAAGTCGAAGACGCCGTGTTTACGTTTGGCATTTCACGGTCAGGGAATCCATGAGGTCACGTTGGTTGGAGCCCTCCTGACGTTCAGTCTGCTTGTGGTTAATAACGAAGGCCATTTAGCATGTAATCTGATGAGGTGCCACTGAATTGTGCTTTGTGATTCTAGTACTTTTAGAATCGCTTTCCACATTCCTCTGAATAACACTCTGAACTGCCCTTTTGCTCCTTCGTAGAGTTTGTTTGTTTCACTTCATTCAAATGAATAAATAATGAACGCATGTTGAAAAACCAACGTAATGTCAACTTCCTCTTCCACATGTTTTGCAGTTTAATTACTATAATGCAGAGACAAGAATGACATCAGTCACAAAACGTGACCTCCTTGTGTGAAAGTGAAACTAAGGGCCAATTCCTATCTTAACCCTCAAGCTCAACCCTTAATCTTAACTGGCCCTCAAAACCAAGTGTTGAGGGTTATTTTGTCACTTAGAAATGGGACACCCCTTAAATGCAGATACGTCTTCAGACTGTGGGGGGCAAAATAACGCGAAAGCTGCGTCCAGTCTGTCAACTCCAAAAAAGAAGAAGAAGAAGAACACATTTACGTTACGATTATTTATTACGATCCGTTTGTCAGTCAAGTTATTAGGTTGTCAGTTTAGTTATAAGATGATACTCATACAAATAGGGTTAGCCCTAACCCTAACCCACAACCACGGACATATTCAGCTGACAGTTACCACACACCACGGCTTATTGAAAAGTAAACGATGACAAACAATCGCTTGTCCGCACCGGCCGGCTATTGACAAAAGATCGCAAAATAAAGATAAATGTTACGTAACAATGACGTCAGTAATCCATAATATGGGCCTAAACTAAGATAATACAATGGTTTTCATAATTTTTATATCTCTATTAACAAAGACAATACTTAATTTGTAGCGTACTCGTTTCGCTGCTTTCGGCGCCATCTTTGTTCTGTCAAAACACGCAATGCATTCTGGGTAGCCCTTGCTCCCATGGGTGGTCTCGGAAAAAATCTCAATATTGAGGGCGATACAGCCCTTAAACTCGCCCCTCAACTTAATTTTTCTGAGAATCGGGACAGCACTTGCACTAGAGCAGGGGTCACCAACCTTTTTTGAGATGAGAGCTACCTTAAGGGTAAAGAATAATATGGAGGGCTACCACATTAACATTTTTTTTTTGTTTACCATTTAAATGATTAATATAATGCATTCAACTGCATACACATTCATTCCAGTGCTTACTCCTAACGATTACCAGTTTTTATAAACAATATCAAAGATATTTTACTGAGCGATCATACGGATACATGCAAGTGAGGTGAAGTGAAGTGAGCCCGCGGGCACCGTATTGGCTGCCCGCGGGCTACCAGGTGCCCGCGGGCACCACGTTGGTGACCCCTGCACTAGAGGGAGCGCGCATTTTTGAGATTGAGGGTTAAGCAAGGAATTGAAATTCACCCTAAAAGGTGAACATCTGTTTCGTTCCTTTGACCTTTTTTTTTTTTACAAAACCGTAATGAATTGAGCGTTAAATTCAGTTTGGGAGGCAGAGCGACCGTGAGCCACGCACACACATACTTGTATCATTTGATAAAGGTCTGTCATTAGTTCACCACGATGTGTCACTGAATATGAGGTAAATGTATTAAATCAGCACTGGTGTCAGTTTACAGAAAAGGAGATCGTCCAAACAAAAGCAGCCAATCACAGTTTTATAGATTCCACCTCTCATCATTATTAGGTGTATTGAGAACACATACATCATTTAGGCTGTGACCTTATACTGCAACCTTTTAGCCTTTTAGGCTTTTAAAGAGGATTGATGGAAGCTGGAACAGTAACAAGTCAGAAAAAAAAGAATCTATGACATCACCTAAAAGCCACGTGAATCGCCATTTTACAACTGTTGTTTAGCTTTGTATCCACAGTGTGTCATTAAAGCTTAAATGCATTCAAGCATACATTGTACTCATAGGAATGATACAACACAGATACAACACAGTGGTTCATGTCAGGTTGACCCAATTAAAACGACAAGGTCATCCTTTTTAGAGCATCCAGTATATGGAGCTTTTCCGTCTTTCTGTAATCATCTTATTTTTATGTACTCGCGTATGCAGACACACACACACACACACATACCAGGTTCATTGAGGACTCCATTACAGAGGGTCCAAATTCTAATCCAGTAATCTGGGAGTTTCAGGCTTAATCCACAGATTGCATGGCATGAACCAGTGTTTTAATGATGACTGATTCTCTAGGAGCCGCTGCCTCCAGCTGCTTCCGTCTCTGCGCAGAGGAGAAGAAGAAGTTTAAACTTTTCACACAGTCGTGCATAATCACACTGAAATGTGCTACACACACATTGTGTCTGTTTGGTCTTGATTTAAAGGTCCAATGTGTGAGAATTAGTGGAAGAGGATTTCTCTGCTCATCCTGCGGATGTAAACACAGTTTCCTCTGTCTTCCTAGGTAATTTATGAATCTGGCAATTTATGAGGGCAGAGACGTTCTTCTACATTTGAATAGTGAGCTTCTGCTGCTGTAAAAAGAAATATGATTGTGTTTAACATGACCAAGATGGCAGCCTCCTTAAAGGTGCATTATGTAAAAAATCTAAAGCAACTGACCATAAAATCCTCCTAATATGTCACAGAGACTCAGGAATAATGTTCATATAACAAACTGAACTCATCAACAACAACAGTACAGACAAAATATTTGCATTAAAAAAATGTTTTGTTTATGTTTTTAAATCATGTTTTGGCATGTGGCGCCACCTACCGCCACCTACCAGTCATTGCAGTCAGTAGAGGCTCAGCTGCCGAGCAACCACGGGTTGCCAGTTACGTCAGAAAACGAAACCTAAAAGACCTCAGTATTTTGAATTTGAATGTAGTAACTGTTTTTGGCCACATTCTTACATATGGCACCTTTAAAGCAAGGCAATTGTTCTAGTACCTGGAAACCAAAAATGTTGGTCATGTTGGTTTTTGTGCTTTATTTCTCTACTAAAGCTCATCTGTGTATCTTTTACATCTTATCTTATCATAAAGTCTGAAAACAAGGAAAAACAGTGAGGTGGGTTTTGCTCATTTCAGGGTCCAGCTCAGTGTGAAGCTCAGATGTCACGCGTCCATCTTAATACTCAACAGTCAGTCAGCGATGGGAAAACATGTTTTTTTTTTTTATCTTCAAGGTCCACAATAAGATCCCTATTTCAATCACTCTGTCTTTAGCAAGCATGTGATCTAAAAGCCCAAATCCTACAAAGGCCCTTTTGAGTATAACTAACACTGAATTGTTGTGTTTGTGCACATCATGTTCAGACTCTGACAGAGCCAGAGGACATCTCCATGTCGGACATCAGTTTGCTGCCTACCAGTCATCTGCCTGCTACTGTAAGAGTAAGATCAACTCCGCACTGCAGAATGTGAATCAAGGAAATTGACAAATCTCATGATTGATAAAAAATTAAAGCAACACATACTTTATCACCCAAAAAAGGCAGATTAGTCAGTTATACAGAGTTAGACCATGCTGCTGTCCTTTTTATTTCACCAGAGTAAAAATAGTCTAGTCAGTCCTGTATATATGGCCTTGCTCGTGCTGTCATTTAATACATATGTTGCATATTTTATTGTATTTATTTATTTAAGGAAAGAGACAATGCATATTATTAATATTATTAAATTTTTAATATGCCTGCTTATAGCCTGGGGCTAATTTCCTGCCTGTGCACTCTTAGAAATAGCAGCAAATAAAAGTGCTAAGTAGAACCATATAAGGTTCTTCGGCTTGTCCTCATAGGAGAACCCTTTTTAGCTCCAGGTAGAACCTTTTTATAAAGGTTCCACCTGGAACCCTTTTGGAGGGTTCCACCAAGAACCCTTTTAAAACCCTTTATTCAGGAAAGGTGTTTTAAAGGGTTCTCTGGATCAAAATGGTTCTTACTAGAACCATTAGTGTTACCAAGAACCCTTGAAAAACCCTTTCTTCGGCAAAAGGGTTTTTCAGAAGCAAATAGTTCCAGGTAGAACCTCAGCCCTTGTAGAAGGACCCTTTTGGAACCCTTATTTCTACGAGTGTAGTCGCTTGGCAGGTTGATGTTAAACCAAAACATAGGAACATTGGAGAGTTTTCTATCTGGATAGGAGCTGATAACTGGTAAAAAATAAAAAAAAAGACAGCAGAATAGAATAGAATAGAATATAGTATAAGAACGTAAAGAAACAACATTTTCTTGTACTTGTTTCCATCAAAAGTTCACGTCCAGTGTCACGGTGTCATCTCGTTTAGTATTTAATTCATGGGCAGAAGAAAAGAGAAGGAAACCATGATTAAAGTGGATTTTTGTCAGTCGTGTTGCTGGAATAGTTCAATTCGAAGCTACATTTCCCCTCTTATGTCAAAGTCTGTATAAACATCATCCGTCACGATGTTTTGAGGCATTTCCTTTTGTTTTGGACTTATTGAGGGATTTGTCAGCTGTAATAAAGAGAGGGAATTGCTCCGTCGTCATCCCTGAACGTATGATTTCCCATCTTGTCTAACCAGTGTTGTAGTCACTTTTGCGAAGGGGCACGCCAACCATTCTGCTTTGCTCGATGTTTAAAACAAAATATGGAGACTGCTTTCGATCCAAACAACTGTTCTTTTCATCCTGGTTCAGTCAGCTGCTGCTGCTGCTGACATCAATATTACTGGACAGCTTAGAAGCGTTGTTCTGCCATCCTCTGCATTGACTTTGACACCATCATCATTATTTGTGTGACCATGTAATTATGACGGGTGTTTTTTCCACCACTGAAAACGTCTTATGACAAAAGCTGCGAAAGACAAACCCACTGACTGTTTTACACAAACTAAAAAAATGACGCTTGCTGCGTTTGTTTGTTTGTGTTTAGGATTTACGGATTTAGAATTGGAGGATTTTATAAATTGAGGGTAATTTATGTTCTTACTGAGAGTCTAGCAGACTAATTGCTTCCCCTCCCCTCAGTTATTCTATGCTGAGCTAATGGGCTGCAGCTTATTAGTTGAGATGAGAGTGGTAGTGATGCTCGCATGTTGCTTTCAGCAGAGAGACAGGAATAGTGTACTTCCAATATTGTAAAATAGGTTACAATTTAATTTCTACTGATTGAAAATTGGCTCAAACTTTGAAAACAACTTAATTATTAAAAGAGTTACCACTTAAAAAATGACTTAACTGTGGTAGACTAGAGTGCTTGGCTGCTCTACTGCAAGGCTATTAATGTTAGGGGTAGGTGATATGGTGCTTTTCCACTATAGAGTCCCAGCACGACACGGCTCTACTCTACACTGTTTGTTTCCTCTTCTATTACTACAGTAGCTCCTCAACATGGGCTGAGTCATCACAGCACAGCTACATGAAACTGCCACGACTTTGTTTTACACACACTACACGCACACAAACTAGTGATTAGTGACTTGTAAAGCAGTTGTTTTCGTCGTACTGAATCATTAAAATCAGTTCATTAAAAAGATTTGTTCAGTTCTTCCTGCATGAGTGGAGCACAGGCCCACGACGTCTGACACAGTCACTGAACCGAAATACTGACGGCAGAAAGGGGTTGTGATGCTGCTCGCCATCACGGCACTGCTGTCGCTAAATACGCCAGACTCCAATGTTAAATATTGAGATTTTAGACATTCCCTTGGTAAATGTTGCAGATTAACGCATGTGTTCAGGATTCTTAACCCTTTAAGACTTTCTTATTTTAACTATAAGAGGGCCAGAAAAACAGCCAGTTATTTACTTTACTGTTAATATTGCATGTTTAAATATTGTTTAAAATTAAGAAAAACAACAACTTGTATTCACCACCAGATTTTGCGTGTTAAATTTGAACAGCGTAAAACATATTTAAACGTCCCATATTATGCAAAGTCAACTTTTTTTTATCATTTAAATCCTTATATTTGGGACTCTGGAGGTCCTATCAGTTGGCAAAGTGTGAAAAAGATGACTCGCTCATGTTTTTGTGGTCCTCCTCAGTCTAAGTACAGGAGATAAAACACGTGATGTTGACTTCCTTGCTCATTGGGACGTCACAATGAGCTAAATTCCTGGAATTGTTGTCTCGTGGAGCTCCGCGAGAGTGCTGGCGAGGGCAATGGCATCAGAAAACCGGAAGTCCAGGAAAAGTTCTATCAGTCAGCAAATGATCACTTTTCCAAATGCTAACTGCTGTTAGCTCCCAGTAGCCTGGTGGTCCTAAAGAGATACTACTAAACCGAGCGTTCTGAACAGGGCTGTTTTGGCAGGGTGATTGAACTGCTGTGGTGCTTCATCAATATGATATTTTGACCAAAGCATGTCACAGACATGTTCATTAGGACACCAGGGAACTAGGTTAACTTGAAGAAATACGATATACTATGACTCTTTCAAAATAATATTTGTTTCAGTCTTTGTCTCAATGGTCAAAAACTGTCCAACTCTCTCCTCTCGCCGCTTCTTGCAACAGCGCGAGTGACATTACCGTAATAACCACACGTTGGCTTTGACGTGCAACGTCTCAACTCTCAGAAAGCGTAAGTGTCATTTTCCGATTTGCGGTAAGGCAAAGTGCGCTTGTGCAAACGTGACGCACGTCTGCGATCATTCAGTAGCCAACAGTTTGTCGACGTCACACATGGTATCTGAGTCGGAGCAGGTACTAAAAAAAGTAGGAAAAAAAAATGGATAAGCAAAAAAAAACGTGCCGTGCTGGAACTGGATAGTGGAAAAGCCGCTAATACAGTTTCACTCTAATCAAGAGAAACGTGGGAGGTCATTCATCAATCCAAGCAATCAATGGTGCATCTATTTCACGTCTTGCATGGTCAAGATAAGTGTTGATCAAACTTTATTCACTCCCTTCACCTCCTACTCTTATTTTCCTTTTACATCCAATCACCTATACAGAGTCACAGCTGAATTACCTGATCACCTCTCCTGTCTCTCTCTCTCTCTCTCTCTGTCACACACACACACACAGCAAGATAAACCGATGTCAGAGTCAAGGCCGGGGACTGCGTGTAAAACGGCACCATCCATCATCGTCACCTCCATATCCAGCCCGTCTATACTGCACAGTCCTCCGGGTTTTCACGGCAACCACAAAAGGACCAAAACTCACAGCTCCGTTTCCAAAGAGCCTCTAGACGTCGCACATCTGGAGACAACAGAACTACAGTGAACCACTGGACGAAAGTGCAATGAGAATGTATAAGTGTGTGTATGTGGGAGTGTGTTGATACATTACAGTATTTCTCCCCCCCCCCCCCCCCCCCCTCATGGGACGTCGTTTCACTGCCAGCATTCCGTTTGTTAGCGGTGGTAACTCAAAGCCAGAGCATGTCCTCATACATGTTTTTTTTATCTGTGAGCAGTAAATTTATGTGTCCGTATTTACAGATAAAAGTATGTCACGATGGTTGAAGAGTGTTTATAAAAGAGCTGGAGGCGACAAATCAGCTTTAATGAGCACCATGGAAAAAGGTTTTCTCTATGGTCGGGGTTTATATTTGAATCTCTTATGATCTGACTTTTAGAAATCAAAATATTTACATTCATAAATGACATGAGTATACGCCTCTACTCCTTTTTTCTGGTGTATTATAAACACATCAGAACATTGACTAGTGTTTATGAGCACTATCTTTGGCAGAGCAGTGACACGACTTTGTTTAAATAACTTTGGAAGACGACCCCGGAGCATGTACGAGGTTTGCCTGTGCTTTTGCTTCCCGTATTTCCTAGTATCACATTTAAGCAACCCAGTCATGTAGGGGCATTTTTCTGCATTTTTGTGTTTCGGATTTGATTACTTGGAAAAAAAAAAAACAAGTGTCCCGGGAGCTCAGATTGTTTTGCATGTCTAATGTGAGGGGTGGTGCAATTATATATAAATGCACACATTGGGAAATGTGCCTCCCTGATTAGAGGTCAGCCTGTGGATTCAAAACCGATTCAACATCCATCCATTATCTACCACTTTATCCTCCACATGAGGGTTACGGGGGTCGCTGTGCCAATCTCAGCTGACATAGGGTGATAGGCGGGGTACACAGGGACACATATAGAGACAAATAATTACCCACTCTTACAATCACAATCGTCAATTAAGACATTTAGTGTCCAATTTACCTAATCCTCATATTGCATGTTTTTGGACTGTGTGAGGAAACTGGGTCTCGAACATGTGTCTTTTTGCTGCAAAGGCAAGAGTTTGACAAATACATTAAAAATCAAGGAAATTATATTAATGTTTGAATGTTTATCTCAGCCTGTTTGCGCTCTACTGTTTGCTTTCCACGCTAAAAGCTGGATAATTAGCCACGTACACAACAGAGAACAGAGAACAGAACACCATTCATTCAGTTTCTTCCCTCTGGCTCTTTGTCAATGATTTTTCCAGTCCTGGTGACATGAAGTCACAGATCATCCTCACATTATGAGTGACCCCCCACACTCGTGTGTTACTGTAATTCAGCATTCCTGCTGATGCCATAATAATGTCTTCACTTGTTTTGCTATGTTTCAGAGCTGTAATCTTAAAGCTGCATTACGTAATACATCTAAAGCAACTGGCCATAAAATCCTCCTAATATGTCACAGAGACTCAGGAATAATGTTTATATAACAAACTGAACTCACCAACAACAACAGTACAGACAAAATATTTGCATTAAAACAATATTTTGCAGACTGCAAATCATGTTTATGTTTTGAAATCATGTTTTGGCATGTGGCGCCACCTACCGCCGTCTACCAATCATTGCGTCAGAAAAAGAAACCCAAACAACCTCTGTATTTTGAATTTGAATGTAGTAACCGTTTTTGGCCACATTCTTACATATGTCACCTTTAATCACCATCGGTGACATCCTTTACATTCATTCCTTTTCTCTCCACTGTGGTGCGTCGTAGTTTCCATTGAGACACCTTAAACTGCTGCTTCATTGACTTTGATTGTAATTACTGTTCTCTTTGCATGTCAACAATAAACACAGCACAGAACTCTTTGTATAGTAAACTAGATGTAAAGATTATATCTTGCGGAAGGGGCAACCAATGTTGAAAAAAAAAAAAGTTTTTGTTTTTCAGTCATTTTTTGTGTTAAAAAAAAGTTTTTGTAAAAAGTTTATGATTAAAAAAATGAATATAATGTATACAGTGCTGTGCAAAAGTCTCAGGGCATCACCAGCTTCACTGGTTTTCTTTGATCGGACTGATGTGTATTTATATGAGTTTAACTCATGCAAACCTGTGTATGTGATGCTCGAGCATGTGTTAAATTAACACTTTTGTTTGTCTGTTTGTTCTTTTGTGAAAAAAAAAAAAAGTGATTTTAAACCAATACATATGTTCCAATAAAATGATTGAGAAATAATGATACCGCATGCATGGTCATTATAGAACTGCTAAAACAACAAATCTCGTGGTGGGCTAAGACTTTTGCACTAAATATATGTACATATATACATATATATATATATGATATTTAATGGCGTTTTAATTTCCTGATGATTTTGTTTCCTTTGTACAAGATGTTTCCTGTGGTTCTTATTTATTTTTCTAAATAAAGTGTTGGATTCCACGTAATTCTGGGCATTTCTCAGTGTGGCCGTGAATGAATCATTCGGCGTATAAAATGTCAACACAAATAACGGCTGTCAAGTCAAGTCAACTTTATTTTATACGGCCCGACATCATAAGCACAGTTTGCCTCGAAGGACTTTAGAGTCCTATAGACGCTCACATCCTCAGGAGAGAATGACATTAAAGACGAATATCATCGTCACTCTTACCTACATCACGCCTCTTCTGTCCCAGCGACATCTGGTTTTGCTTCCAAGGATGGATGAGGACAATATTAATGTTATTTAGCGGTAAATAATATATGTATAGTCATATTTATAGTTGTAATATTTTAGCTGTGGTGTTGAAGCTCTGGAGTCAGGGATACACCTGTGAAATAAGAACAAAGGGAGATTAGAGAAGAAATGCACAGACTGTAGGGGGAGGGAGAGAAAACAAAGTTGTTGTCATGATGAAGTGCTGAGAAGAGGGAGTTAGGGAGAGGGAAACACACACACACTCACACACATTATTGTACTAGTTGCATACTGAGGACCGGGTAAAAGTGCTGACAAAGTGAGGAACAACATTTCCAATTTTCACTTTATAAATCAACACAATTACAAATATCTACTTCATGAATGACATCTATTAAGAACTACTGGGTGCAGTACCATAAAACGTATGCAGGTGGAGCCCCAGAGCAAAAAGTGTGTGAAACACCAGGGATGGAAAACAGGTTTTTGTACCAAAGTGAGGACCTCTGTTAAAAACAGAGTATAGCATGTTTACAACCTAAGGAAGTGATTTCAATGAAAACAAAGAGAGGACCGGCCAAAATGTCCTCACTTCATAAAAATTACCTCACTTTGTTGGTTAACAACCCTCACTGGTCCTCAGTATGCTGCAAGTACAATTCCCCCCCCCCCCCCCCCCCACACACCCACACACACACACAGAGGCAGATAAACAGAGAGAGTGCTGCATAATGGCTGTTCCCGCAGCAGTCAAGGCCTATGGCAGCATAACTAAGTGATGGTTCACAGTTCACTTCATTAAAGAGGAAACTTTTTAAAGTTAAGTCTGAAAGCCTCTGCCCTTTCATTCTGCTCTTGGAGACTCTGTGACCGTGCTGTGATGTTTTCTGAATCCTGACAGAGAGTCAGATCAATACTGTGCAGATAACAGCTTGTTTCGCCGAGTTTCGAAATAAAGTGGAGGTTAGATATAAGAAGATAATTAGACAAAACATCCCAGCTGAGAGTGTTTTTTTTTTGTTAGTTTAATTACGGCGACTAAAAGATGGTGGCACATAGTAAAGAAAGAGCTATCTGATACAATATGTGTTTGTTAAAGGTGCATTATGTAATAAATCTAAAGCAACTGGCCGTGAAATCCTCCTCAAATGTCACAGAGACTCAGGAATAATGTTCATATAACAAACTGAACTCACCAACAACAAAATAGTCGCATTAAAAAAATATTTTGCAGACTGCAAATCATGTTTACGTTTTGAAATCACGTTTTGGCATGTGGCGCCACCTACCGCCGTCTACCAATCATTGCAGTCAGTAGAGTCTCAGCTGCCGAGCAACCACGGGTTGCCATTTACGTCTGAGCTACAATGGCGGAGAAAACGAAACCTAAAAGACCTCGGTATTTTGAATTTGTGTGTAGAAACCGCGTAAGGTCACATTCTTACATATGGCACCTTTAATTAAATGTTTTTCGCTTGGGTAGATCTATAGGTGGCACATGGTGTCGACACATCTGAGGTTATTCAATTACTGAAGCAAAACTTTGTTTTTTGACATTTACATTTTCCTCCTATAATCCTCCTGTAGCCTTAGGCAAAAAAAATAATATTAATATCATTTTGGTCTTGTTCTCCCAAATGCAAAGTTATCACATCTGTCACTCAGTATCAGCTGACCACTATCACTGAGATGGAAGAGATCCATCCGGTCCATCCATCGGATAATAGCCGCTGAAACATCCTGATGTCAGATAACAGAGCGGCATCAGTGTAGGTCTCATGTGTCATCTGTGTAACATGTCAGAGGGCGAATGTGATGGACCACATTTAACTATGGCGCCCTGCAGAGGTCAGAGTTGGTACTCGAACTGCCCAAGTAAAAAAAAAAAGTGCTGTCATCCCCAGACACAGTAAAATGCAAATTAAAAACACTGTTATTGAAATTAAAATGTCAGTTAAGTATTAAAGTATTAATTCGGTAGGAATTCTAAAAAAGAAGCTTACGAAAAGTAAGGTCAGTACAACTGAATAAACTTATCTAAAATAGAGCAAGATATGACGCCAGCTGCGTGTGTGTGTGTGACAAACACACGGTGTAATCACACCTGTTATCCTTCACAGCATCCTGCAGGAAATAATTATAACGTTCTAAATGTGTGCTCACGTGTGTCTTTGTGTGAGAGAAATGTGATTGTATGATTCTGATTATTTCTATTGGTCTGTGTTGCACTGCGGCTCAGCGCAAATTACACAGTAAAAAAAAAAACCTGAGTCTAAGTCAAGTCGTTCAGTTTATGTCATTCATTTTGGCAATTGCACACTACATTTAGCATTGACCCTTAGCGCTCACGTGGCACAGATCTGTGCCGCAGGTGCACACATGGTAAATCGCCAGGGGAATAACTCTTCGTATGTGTTGTTTATATAAGTTTATGATTCATTTTATATCACATTTAGTAGCAATAATTGTGCAGAAGTCATAAAACAGATAATCTTTCTTTTCTTTTGGTTCATAGTGTTCATAGTTCGTTCCAAGTGTTTAAATAGTTATTCATTTTAAATTGTTTTTAACATGCAAAAATTAATAAACTGCCAGATATTGAAAGTTATTCTGTAAAAATGGGCAAAAGCACAAACTTACAGGACATTTTCTGGCCTTTTTGTTGTTAAAATAAGCACAAACACAAAAAGTCCAGATGGACCTTTTGAGGCTGAGGGTAATATCATTATCATTATATTCCGTGATTCCTAAATATTGCAAATTTGGGCCTTTAAATCAGGGGTCTCAAACTCGTGGCCCGTGGGCCACATGCGGCCCGCCAGTCGATATCCTGCGGCACTACACTTATTTTGAAATGATTAAATTCAACATTTAATTCTATATCAGCTTGTCTAATGTTTAAATTACAAATTCCATTCATTTTTGGGGGGGGTTTAATGTTTTAATTCTGTTCTATATGTCTGTTTTTGTTATTTACAGATTCAATTGTGAACTATATCAAAACAAACACTGGATTATCAAGATATACTTTACATTTCAAATCACTAATCAATTTTTCCTGAATTGTTGTACTTTTTTTTTCACTTGACCCAGCCCCTCCTGACCAGACTAGAAGTTCACTGGCCCCCAGGTCATTTTGAGTTTGAGGCCCCTGCTTTAAATAGTGCATTATTTGGCTGTTTGTGTGTCATTTCATTTGAACAGCAGTGGCCCCCGATCACATGCACAAACACAAACAGAAGCTGTTTCGAGGGGAATCGGCACCGGTAATGTGTTGTTTCCTTGTCTGGAGCACGGTGAAGGAATGCAAGAATGAAAGGCAAATGGCATCAGTTCAGTGTGTGGATAATGGGGTGTTAGCAGCATGAACTGATAGCAAAGAGAGTGAATGAGAGAGAGAGAGTGAGAGAGAGGGAGAATGTGTTGCAGTAAGAGAGGTCTATATTGGCCATGTGAATTGGCAGTGAAGCATTCTGGGGCTTCGTGTTTCAGGCCTTATAAGGGCCACGGCCCCCAGTGCCTCTGCTCGCGTCGGCTATTCTTAGGCTGTCTGTCCCTCACCCTCAGCAACCCTGCAGGCAAGGAACTCTTCTCCATCTTAAGTTTATATTTAAAGTAGCGTTATTTGACTTATTTGCTTAGAGTCTTTCCTCAGAGTTGAGGTTTGTTGAGGCAGTTCTTTGACTTGAGGAAAAAGAGCTTTGTTTTTGTTAGCTTTGCTCTTTATTCTCTATTTATATGTGTGTATGTTTGTGTGCACGCATGCGTCTGTCTGTCCACACATATGTGTCTCTGTGTGTATTTGTGTGCATGGCTGTGTGTCCCCGCATATCTGTGTGTGTGTAACAGACGTTCCTCAGCACCAACAGAGCCACCAGAGGGTGTTTGTCCTGACGAGTGGCCGCAGACGAGGAGGTGAAGCCGGGACTGACGGAGGAAGTACCAGTCAGGACAAAAGGATAGCAGGCGAGGACGCAGAGCAAGGGAAGGCCGAGCAGGAGGAGAACCCACACAGACAGCAGGAGTTGTTATCGGGGGGAGTGTTGAATTAGAATCGAAGATGAGTACGTACACAGTGACTCTGAGTGGCCCTGCTCCGTGGGGCTTCAGACTACAGGGCGGAAAGGACTTCAACATGCCGCTCACCATCTCCAGGGTAAGGACAGAATCGATCCACACAGGCTCAGATTCACTGTGACAAAGACACAAACAAAGAAAGAAAGAAAGAAAGAAAATAATCACTGACAAGTGCGCATGCAATGTCAAAACAATAATCTGATGTGAGGAAAACAATGCAGCGGCAGTGTCACTCACACTATGATCACATGTGACCTTAAAAACCTTACATCAGTGACACCAAACTGAAACTAAAGACCACAGCGCACTGATTGTGTGACTCAAACAAACAAACAAAAACCAGCGTACACTAATATTACACACAGCTCATTATGCTGATCCACACTCATCCCAGTTTTAAGCACAACAAATTATGCTGCAAGGTTAATGTTTTATGACCTTTTAACTAACCAACTGTTTTAATTATCACAAGTGCTTCAGGGTTTTTAACAAACCTCCTTCAGAGTAAAATGCAATTTAACTATTAAATAAATAAATAACCTGAGTTTATTCATATTCCTTTTTTTATTCATTTTGACAACAGGCTGTTTTCATCCTTATCAAGCTTGTGTCTGTGCATGTGCATATGATGTATGGTGCACACCTGTGATTGTGTGTCTGTGTGAGTGTGCGTGCACGGATGAGGTTATGTAATGTTGCTGTAAATGATGAAGACAGGACGGCTCACATGTTATCTCCGGAGAGGTTTCTAGAGCAGTGGAGGAAACACTAGGTGCTGGTGTGGCTGCAAGTTTTATGAACATTTGCTCTTAAGAAACTAAACTAAACATAACACACATTTTTCATCAAATATCTGCATTTGGAAGATCTTACTCTGGTAAAGATAGGGATAATTCTCAGTTCAGTAGAGTCATATTGCTAATGAAGGGAAGTATTTCTTATTTAAACAGTCATAATCGACTACAAATTACTCAATGTAATTTTGTAGAGGGAATATAAAGCAGATATGAGTTCATTTCTGTGTGAGGGCCTTCCTCTGTTTCCCTGCCCCCCCTCTCTCTCTCTGGCAGGACTTCTGGTGTATTTAGAGCATTTCCTTTAAATAGCATTGATGGTGGATGAGGTGTTGGATGGAGAGGGGTCGGAATAGGACAGGAAAGATGGCGAGGCGAGCGAGGAAGCTAATGGCAGCTTGTGTTACTATTAGTAAGCTTATTCTTCACGCACAGTCTTTCACCGCAATGACAAGCTAAATGGAAGGAGGGAAAGAAGAAAGTAGAAGGACAGGGACAGAGGGGTTAGAGGAGGTGAACGTGTACCTCAGAAAAAAAAACAATGTGGGATATTTACTCTGCTCACTTGCACACCTCCAGCCCCTTCAGTGTAGATTGATGCTCTGCAGGTAAGCAGTCTGTGTTTGTATTGATTCACAGCTCCAGATACCTGCGCTTGGATTGGTGTTTGATTCCATTAAAGATTTCAGCTCTTCTCAGGGAAGAGGCTTTGATTTAAGTCAGGTATGGCTTGATTTGTGTGTGTGTGTGTGTGTGTGTGTGTGTGGTTATCCTGAGGTCATGTTGGGGGCGGCTCTGGCAGGCTTAACATGAAACACTGCAGTTTGACGTGACAAGTCGGGTGCCGTTACAGTTTGACATTACCGCCGTGGTTTGGGTTTCGCACGACTTTTTGCAAAGAACTAGGAAGGGAAAGAGAAACGAATGAAGAGTGGACTTTTCTGCTGTCCAGTCATTTTATACAGATAATACCAATGTCATGTTTGTCTATTTACATTCTCTCTTGAGGCTGAGATATTTATATGTGAAAAAACAAGTCTCTGTTCTCTGATTGGCTGATGTCATTGAGCTAATGTACATGAGGGAAAAAAAAAAGGGAGAAAATAGCCCGAGTCTATTTTTATCCGCTGATCTAATGCAGTTTGACACACAGTAGAAAAAAAACAACAACCATTAAAGTAATTATAACTGCTCATCTGTCTAAGAGAGTGCTGATCTACGTCTATACTTTAAAAGAAACAACTTGTTATATTGGATTTATATATGAAAACATGCCTGACAGCGGGGCCACGTGCCATCCTGTGTCTACATGTGGTTGATTACACTGGGTTGGCCATGCAGAAGGTTTTGGGGGGAGTTTCTGCCTACTGGAACACACACACACACACATGGCTTCATGAATTCAAATACATCAAACAGCGAGGAAAAAGGAAGAGAACAGTTGACAGGAGGAGTCAAGAAAAACTAGATGTTAGAGACGCTGCAGTATGCAGAGAGATGAGCATGACAGATGATGTAAACAGAACAGAATAAAGGAAGACTTGCATGAATGTCAGCAACAGGTGTGTGAGAGCTGTGTGTATGTGTGTGTGTGTGTGTGTGTGTGTGTGTGTGTGTGTGTGTGTGTGTCGGTTTGGGGAATGGTGGAATGGTGGGGGCTGGTTTGGGGGCACAGTTGGGGCAATCACAGTGAAGCCACAGGCAGTATTGCTTATTTTTAACTCTTAACAAGTCGACTGTAAGCCAAGACGCAGATCAGACCAGGCCTCCGAGCTCAGTTCAATCACTGACGTCTGAATATTTTTTTTCTATGACGTCATGGTAGAAATCAGCATAAGATTTAGATAAGAATTTAATTTGATTTAACCATCACAGAGTTTCATTCAGTTCACGTTGAATCTCTGCCCCTAGTCTTTTGTTTTACAAATTAAAAAAAAAATGTGTCCTGCTTATTTTTGCTCAATTACCTAAAAATCCTGTTGCTTTTCTCCTCGTTTATTTCAACCGCAAGAGTCTCGTATTCTTTCCTGTGGACTAAAAAAAAAACAGTGGTTCCACTCTGTTGGTCAACCCAACGCGGAGATTCTCACGGAGTCGCGCCTTCATGATCTGCAGATCAGATGAACTATTTTGCTTCATCAACTTTTCTCCTCTCCAACTTTAAGTCTTGTTTGCCGAGCTGCTGATGTGAACTGAGGCGGTTATATTACAGAGGAAATCACACATCAAGCTCAGCTGTGTTGGCCTGGGATTTGAAGTCAACAAAATTAGCATAGTTTCATATCCTGATATGCATCAAAGCTCTTTCTTTCTGAAATTACACCCACTCTATAGGGCAATTAATAACAGCATGCAGAAATCTCTGCAGCAAAAATCCTTATTATATCTTAATAATTCAGATGCTGGTCCATGTCTGAATTGCCTTGTTCCCCCTACACAGATAACTCCAGGCAGCAAAGCGGCAGGCGGTAGCCTGTCCCAGGGTGACATCATCTCATCCATTGATGGGGCGAGCACTGACGGGATGACACACCTGGAGGCTCAGAACAAGATCAAAGCTGCCTCCACCAGACTGGTGCTCTCCATGCAGAAGTAATCAAGCGGGCACACTTTCATGAAAACACAATTTAAGCGTTCAATACTTTTGCATGTGTTGCATCAGCGGTCAGACACAAATGTAGTCGATAATTTGTGCCTGGTATGTTTTTTTCCCTGATTATTAAATAGGATTATGCAAATGTTTTTTTCCTCTGTGGCTGCAGGCAGGATGTTTTTGCAGGATGTGAAATTATTATTATAAGACAAAAGCACTGGAAGTATCAGGTTACCACTTTGCCCACTATTGGGGCGTTACTAAACGTGAGAGCATGAACCAATGGGGTCAAATGTCGAAGAATAAGTCTTAGAAAAACTAATATTTGAGTGAAAGGGAAACAGGACAGATTTCAACAAAAAAAAGAAAAGAACCAGTAATTTCATTTAATCAACAGATCAAGACGCCCTGCACCAGTCCCCACAGCAACTCCAAGAATGGACTCACCCATGCCAATCATCCCCCACCAGAAGGTACAAACACCCACAGTGCCCTCAAATAAACACATAAGTCAGCGCGCGCACACACACACACACACACACACACACACACACACATACAGGTTATCATGGAAAACATAATGTGCTCATGTCTGTGTGATTCCTGTATGTGTTTTTGTGAGAACTCTCCTCTTTGTAATTCCACACTGGTGTGACACACTGCTGCCCCCTAGTGCAAATGGTGCACAGTGCAACTGCTCTGCAGAGGTCAAAGGTCAAATACCAACCACATGACAGGAAAATTAAGACCAAACAAACCACTAAACCCCCCCCAAGTCTAAAGTGTCTAACTGGAATAAACATTTTTGGGGAAGTTCAAATAGAAATGTCAGTGTCCTGTGACAAAAAATGACTTCCAAGTCGCTCTTCTCAATCTCCACTGAGATCAAAGCTCCTGCCTCACAATTCCGCCTTAACTCCTTCATGATCAACTTTAAATACCTAACACAGCCACAATCTAATGTAACAAAAGTAGAAAACAAAAAAAGAACCACACTTTCCCTGTTTAACCACACATGAACAGGAACAGTCGGAAAATACAGTCGGAACTTTCCATCGTAATTCTCTCTGCAGTCATTCCTCTCACATGTGGCACTATTCAGGGTGCACACACACACACACACACACACACACACACACACAGACATACCTGACCAGCAGCCAGGTTACAGAATAGCAGGAGATCAGACTACAGGGCCATTTGAGGATCTTTATTACAGGCAGATGTGACACACTGAACTAAAGGTCGAGTCGGCCACAGCGTCGGGGTTGAATCATTTCAAGTTGCTTTTGCTGAAAAAGTTTCAAAATTCAGAAGTGGTCAAAAGTTGGAAAAAACATGACCGCGTAACTCTTGTGAAGGGCATTGGTAAATTTATTGTGAGATAATAAGAAACTATGGAGATGATGGAGCAAGAAGTAAACCATTTTGGAGAACTTGAGGCTCATCTTCTAATGAATGTGTCCACGCAAAGGCCAAGACAAACTTAGCTTATTCACGTTTGTCAGGGGAAAAAAAAGACTTACATCTTCATCTTTGTGGGTTGAAATTGCTGTTGAGTCGCAGGAATTTTATTATTTCTAAAAAATAAAATAAAAAAGAATCAAAGCAATGTCAGCCATGAGAAACATCTCACATGTTTTAGTTCAACAAACTAAAAACAGCCCAAAAAGGCAAATGAAAAGATGTTTCAAAATGCTGATACAATTTACACATCATATGATTTACATTTTAACCTTTATATAATCAAGACACTAAGAGACACCGAGACATTTCCACTAACTGAACTGAGGAGTGTGGATACAGTTACTGTGAGGGAGCTCACCTCAGTCTGATGGGCTGAGTTTTAGTCGAGGCCTCAGTCAGAACTGGCCGGAGGTAAATTTAGGGGCGCAATCTGCTCGGCCTCTGACATTTCACATCCAGATACCAGCCTCTAACTAATGCGTCGCCCCCCTCTGGAGCTGGGCCGCTTCACACTCACAGCCAATCGCTGGTCAGGTGTCGGGAAACGTGCTCCAGACTGACAGACAGACAGCAACGATGACGGCACGGACGCCGTCATGGAATGTTCTGCTCTGGTTACACGGGAGCACTCCCCTGAATCCCCTGAATGCATCTTTTTCCAAACCTGAGATTAGCCAACCCATCTCTCCCACCCCGAGCTGTCAGTACAGAGAGGTCCCAAATGTGAAGCACTTCAGTAAATGTGTCTACAGTAGAGGGAAAATATTCCAGCCATGGAACTCCCTCATATATTTCCTTTCCTTTCATATCAACAGATTAGAAAGTAATGTATGAAGCATTTCAGATAACAAAACGATCATTCCTATACATATTCCTTCATTGTTTTAGCACCAAATTCATATATCTAATAACGACAAAGGTGTATACCTCAAATTTACCATGAATGTATCACTTGTGAGATATTTTTAAGTCATTTCTGTGACTGTATTTCCACAAAAACACGTGATCAAACTGTTGAAATCCTGTCCCACGTGCTGCAGTGAGACCACTCGCGTTTGTCGTCCGTATTTTAACGGCAGCTGTTGTGACGTAAGTGGATAAGTGCGGCCTGTGTGTGTGTTGTGTGTTTGCGTCGTCGTGCGTATTTGCGTCCGTCCTATGCTATATGTGTCCCTGCTGCAACTGTCATGTGATTAAGACACGTCTGCCGTTGTCACTCACACACCCCCCTCGCCGATGCAAGGGAAGCTGGGAAATATTTAGGCGGTGACAAGCGCCTGCTATTCTGACCTGTACGCGGGGATTACATGGAAGCGCTGCTGCTGCATAGCTTATCACAAACACACACGGTGCCATTGTTATCACCAAAATGCCACTGATGAATAATTACATTCTCTCCTTCTGTCCGTCCGTCCGTCCGTCTCTCTCTGGTTCGTTTCAGGTTATCGCAAACACAGCTGCAAAGTCAGTACCGTCACATCTTCTGCATTTGATTTTCTGTGCATGAAGTAGCAGGAGTAGTCGTTTGTGGAGATGCTGTATGTCGTGGTGTCAACAATGTGGATTCATGTGTGTGTGTGCAGTCTAAACTAACTCATAAAGTGGAACTTAAGTATGTGTTGGTCAATTGTTTGTCTGTGTAACTGCAGCAATAACTTGCAGGCAAGTTATTAACAGCATCTGGTCCCCAGAGGTGGAGACTTAAAGGTCAAGTGTGTAAAGTTTAGGAGGAAAAACATTTTTAATACATATAAACTGAAGCAGTTTATGTAGTAGTTTGACTTTACAGATGAATATACACATTATTGAATCACTAAAATCCACCTCTGCTGGTCCCTTCTTAGCTTCCCTCTTCATTTTGTGGATATGAATCAATTTGCAGTGTATCTAACTTTGAATAAAAGCATGAGCTGTAAACACATCATCTGTAGTGTGTGTGTTTCATTGTGTGTCATTTGATAGAAAAAAGCACAAAATAATCTGTTGGCATGTCTGGTTTTCACTGGACTCATTTCCCTTTGATTTAAAATGTTAACCCTTTAACACCGAACGTATTGCAGACTATCGGAAAAAAATTTTTTTTTCGAAAGCTGACAAGTTGCACGAAGCCAACGTGTCGTTATTAAGGTGATTTCACTCGCGCTGTCGCAGTAACACGGCGAATCAGCGTCTTTGTCGCCACAGAGGAGAGGGTTGTAAAAACGCCTGTACATTCAATTTCGATTTTTGGGATGTTTTTGGACAGTCAGATAAAACCTCAAACACGTCAATGTACATATGTGTTGGACTGTTCAAATTCCATGCAAAATCTGGTGTTGCTGCCGAATATTGAAAGTTATTCTGGAAAAATGGGCAAAAGCACATAGTTACAGAAAATTTTCTGGCCCTATTACAGTTAAAATAAGCAGAAATGTACATTTTGAGGCTTAGGTGTTAAAGGGTTAAGATACAAGTCCTGCTGGATTAAGTCTATATTCCAACATCTAACCACCTCCACTCACTGGCCTCTTCTGTTAGATCACTACACACCAACACAGTTTTTCCTGGTTTCTCACTTTGCTTCTTTCTCTGTTCTTTCTTTTCCTTCTAAACCTCCATCTCCCGCCTCGACTGTTCACCTCTCATCTTCACCCGTGCACCTGAAACCACAAACCCTCACAGTGTGGAGTACACTCCCAGCTTCAACCCCATAGCTCTGAAAGACTCTGCCCTGTCCACCCACAAGCCCATTGAGGTGAGAGGTCCGGGCGGCAAGGCCACCATCGTTCACGCCCAGTACAACACGCCTATCAGCATGTACTCGCAGGACGCCATCATGGACGCCATCGCAGGGCAGTCACAGGCCAAGGGACACGAGGGGTGAGGTCACACGATGACACCAATCTCCAGTCTTTTAACTGCTCTCTACAATCACACACCTGACATCACACTGATCCAACAAGATGTAAAGGGGTCAGTTCACCAAAACTATAGCACAAACGTACTGTTTACACATCGGTAGAAAGTGCGAACTCCAGCAATACGGAGTGAAAGAAAAATCTTTTTGTAGAAAAAATATTTGAACATTATGGGGTAGTGTTTTTGTGTCCCAATTCATCTGGGTAACCTGAGTAGGATTGCACAACCAATATCAGCTTGGCTCATGGGTATCATCGTTTTTAGAGTTAGGGATGAGCCAAAAACTAATATTCAGTATCAATATCATTCTGATCAAAATCACAGGATTTAATATAGATTAAAAACCCCAAAATATCATGTAAATGTTAGTTAAGCTTGTCGTCTTGTGTCCTGAAGACGAGTGAGAGATTATGTGGATTTTAAGATAAATGTAAATGTGCAGTTTTCATTTAAAGAGGCTATTGGTAGATACTCAAGGCTCTGATATCGGTATTTCTATTGGACACAAATGGAAAAGTCATGTGTCGCTCCAAAGGAATCAAACAATAGCGCAGAAATAAGTAGCAACATGATGTATGTTATATACAATGACCTCAAGTATTCCTTCAGAACATTGTGCCTGAAAAGCCCAAACCTAAAGCAGTAGTTAAACACCAGGCTTCTCCTTGTTGTCTATGTCTTTCAACCACTTTCCTCTGCTCATTTCATCCACAACCAACCACCACACCTGTGCTGTTCTCCATCCCTCCCCATCATTCCCTCTCCGGTTGTGACCTCAGTGAGGAGGCCGGCTCCCCCCTGGCGTAAGTACATCAATCAGCGCTCCTCTTTCCATCCCTTCTCTCCTCATACGAGCGTCTCCTTGGTGTCATGATTTCTTAACAGCTCGTGCATCGCTCCATGAACTAACGCACCACTGGGTCTTTCTGTCCGTGTCGATGTCTTCATGTTTTTATCGCTCTTCTGGATACGGTCTGTCCAAGATGTTTTGACGGATAAACTCACTAACTCTCGGTCAACATGTGTATTGTGGTCCGAGTGTAAGAGAGTGAACGTCGTGCTTGAGGTTGTTCTGGGTGTTTTTTTTTTGGAGTCCTGCTCCAAAAGCACCAAAGCCTAAAGTTATCTGATGGGATTTCATAACATGGAATCACATTGGAGGGATTTTCTGACTGACATTTCTAACTCAACATTAAAGAAAAACACAGCAATCCAGTCATGGTGTTGGAGAAACACTCAGAAGTGTAAATGTGACTTAAAGGTGCATTATGTAATAAATCTAAAGCAACTGGCCATAAAATCCTCCTAATATGTCACAGAGACTCAGGAATAATGTTCATATAACAAACTGAACTCACCAACAACAACAGTACAGACAAAATATTTGCATTAAAAAAAATATTTTGCAGACTGAAAATCATGTTTATGTTTTGAAATCATGTTTTGGCATGTGGCGCCACCTACCGCCGTCTACCAATCATTGCAGTCAGTAGAGTCTCATCTGCCGAGCAAACACGGGTTGCCAGTTACGTCAGAAAACGAAACCTAAAAGACCTCGGTATTTTGAATTTGAGTGTCGTAACCGTTTTTGGCCACATTCTTACATATGGCATCTTAAACAGTTGTTTCTTTGGTGTGTAGTGTCATACTTTGCTGTTTAATCTTAACCTGTACAACTTAAGTGCAGTAGACTTAAAATGATATTCCTGGAATTACTACAGATGTAGTAGTAGTTTTCATAATTTCCCTTTAACAAACTAGACAAAGACAGTTACACATGGTATTTTGAAAATGCTTCACCCTTTCGTGTAGAATCATCTTTTTAAATGTGAGAGACAACTGTGAGACAACAAGACAGACAGGACTGATATAATCCCAGCTTCGTTCCATATAAATCATCATGTAAACCGCACACACACACTTTATATTCACAGGTCTAACAGTGTTCTCTCTCTACCCTGCAGTGGGGTTGCTCTGCCTGTCAAGGATCCTGTGGTCGACTGTGCATCTCCCGTGTACCAGGCAGTGATCAGGCCAGAAGCAGTATCTCAGGACATGTCTGAGTGGGCTCGTCGTGCTGCCAACCTGCAGTCTAAGAGTTTCAGAATGCTGGCCCACATCACTGGCACTGAATACAGTCAGTAAATCTACTGCATCCTTCTTATAGCCTTTTCTCTTTCCTCTTTTTTACCTTCTTCATATTTATCTCTGCTCATGTGTCTCTCTCCATACAGTGCAAGACCCAGATATTGAAGCCCTGCAGAAGTCGAGGTAAAGACGAGTTTTACACCCTCCTCACTTTTGCAAACATCAAATGAATACTTTTTTTTCATTTTTCTTTAAGAAAAGATGAGAAAATCAATTGTAGTCTCATGTCAGTACAGTAAATAATGCATGCATCTCAGAGGCCTTTGATAAACTGCAGATTTACTTCTTAATATTACAGGCTTTATCATTGAGGCTGATTTAAAGGGGACATATTATTCAAAATCAACGTTTTAATCATTTAAATCCTTATATTTGGGACTCTGGAGGCCCTATCAGTCGCCGAAGTGTGAAAAAAGATGACTCACTCATGTTTTTGTGGTCCTCCTCAGTCTAAGTACAGGAGATAAAACACTCGATATTGACTTCCGTGCTCACTGGAACGTCACAATGTGCTAAATTCCTGCAATTGAAATCCGAAATAAACTTAAGTCCGAGAAAAGTTCTATTCTTGGCTCCACAGTGCAGCACAGAGTCCTACACAAACTTCCAGCCTCAGAGGATTTATCTGTCCAGTGGATACATGTTATATATGACGGCAATGTGCCTGCTAGAGCAAATGATCACTTTTCCAAAAGTTAACTGCTGTTAGCTCCCAGTAGCCTCTGTGGCTGATCCCTTCCTGTACCTTAAGTTTAATATTTTGTGTTTTGTTACCAAGCCTTAGTCTTTTTTTCTCTGTACAGACATGGATACAAACATATTATCCTTTAACAACAATGCAATGAAGTGTACTTTTTTTTAAAGTAATACTGCGTGATGTAACAGTCTTGTCCTGCCTTCCTCACTATCAGAGACAAGTTCGAGTCAGAGGTGAGAGGACCTCGCTTCGCCAAGCTGAAGAACTGGCACAACGGACTGTCTGCACAGATCCTGAATATCCAGAATTAAAGAGGAGCAGGACAGTCGAGAGAGAGAAAGAAAGAAAAATGAGAGAAAGAGAGAGAGAGAGGAGGACCTGGACAAAAGCAGAGGAGTTAAGAGGAAGAGGATAAATAGCAGAGAAAAAAAGAGGCTGAGGAGGAGGAGGGAACTCCTCAGCGATGTGAGATACTGTTGTAGTAGATTAATAGAATGTGAGATACTGTTAGTGTGAGAATGTGTTCATAGGATCAGTATTAATTGTCAAATGTATCCGTCTGCTGCTAAGATCTGATCTGGCATATAGGTTTGTGTTTTTTTTTTTTTTTTTTTTTTTTTTCCTGTTTGGATTCTGTCTCTCTTAAACGAAAAGGGAAATTGTACAAAGAAAAATAACGAGCATTCAAGTGAAAACTACAGAACTGATCGTGTTTCTTCTACGCCACCCAGTGCATAAACCACAAAGTCGTGATTTACGACACCGTCAGCAGCAAGAATAAACGCATACTTTGACATTTATCTATATGCACAAATACTGTATGTATAAAAAAAAATATATGCACTCAAAAAATGTATTGATATCAATGTGAATAAATATTTTCTTAAAACTAAACAACCGAGTGAAACGTGCCACTCGTCGTGGCATGTGTCGTGATTGATAGACAGACTCTCCATCAGCAGGACGTCATTCAGACAGAGCGTCTTACAGCTTTTGACAGGAAAATGTGATGATAATATGATGAGCTGGTGGCTCCGTGGACAGTAACAAAGCTTCAAAAACCCTCCACGAGCAACTTAAGACTATCACTGCCACGTTTGTCAGAGCTTATTTCTCTTTGTTTTTACAAATCTGCAGAGCTGCCGCAGACCTGGTGCTCAGACTTGACTGTCTGGAACTGCAGAAAAAATATAGACAGGCCATATTTTTTGCGAGCACTTTACACACTAAAGCTGACACACGTTTCTGTTTTGTCCATGTATTTGGTCTCCTCCTGAGGTGAACGACTGAATGTACCACCCATAAGTATGTATGTATAGTGTATAATTACTTTAAAATAAAGACTCCTTGGATTTCCTAGTCTTAGAGTACG
Organism: Microchirus variegatus; assembly: GCF_963457635.1. Classification (NCBI taxonomy): domain Eukaryota; kingdom Metazoa; phylum Chordata; class Actinopteri; order Pleuronectiformes; family Soleidae; genus Microchirus; species Microchirus variegatus. Next base: position 13,850,841 of record NC_139818.1, on the reverse strand, counting down.
CCTTTTATACTCCAACATGTACACTGACAGTGTCAACTCAAACGCATCAAGCATCGCCCAAACTGCATTGTGGGTATTTTGCTTCGCTTTGTTTGCATTGTGTGAGTAAGAATGCAAATATACCAACAAATGCTGGTCAAAAAAATGTATGCACACTACAGATCTCTAAACAAGGTAGTTCTGCCAGATACATCACATCGGCATCATCGCTATAGCAACGTTTCTATGTCATCACCCATGAAATACACTGCTTTGTTAACCTCTGACAGCCGCCTTCGAGCATTAACGCTATACATATATATAAGGAATGGCTTTACAGAAACTGCCATCTTTGGCTGACATGTTCCTTTTCACAGCGACCTGAATGGACTTTGATGATACATTTTGAAGCGAGAGCTTAATATGCAAAACACTGGTGCATGGCTTTGCCGAACAGAAAGTGGATGCATGGGCCGATAAAGAAGAGGAGGAAACAGCAGAGAGAGCAGACGAGTGGAGAGGGTTGTACTTTTCTGGTAAGTAAAGGTCACCGTATAGTTCCCTGAGGCATCTAATTCTCACTTATTCTTACATACTGGAACTTTAATGCTGGGCAGACAGTGTTGAGTAGATTTCTACATGGGGAAAAAAAACTGCTGCTTTATGAGTGAAATGACACTGACAAGAGTGAGAGTGTGAAACCTGTTGAGAGAAATCTTAATCCTTATAGTCATGGGGAAACTGGAGCTAGACGTAGATGATATCGCACAAGAGGCAGGGCAGATTCTGGACAGATCGACCAGCCTCTAACACAGGGGTGTCAAAATTAAATGAGCTGGAGGCCACTGAGCATCTAGTCTGGTCAGAGTTTGGTCTCAAGAGAAAAGTTGTCAATATTTCACAGAATTTCAAAGTCAAAATTGCTTCTTTTGATATGGAATGTCATATGCTTCACGATATAAACATATTTATGATGCAAAATAAATGGTCTAACATCAACATGTGGAATAAATCTAAAATGAAGTCAATAATAACGCAATTAAAATACCTTGATTTTCACTGTGTTGCTGTGACACAGCTCAACATCATGACCAGGCGATACACGATCAATACTGCACACAATAAGACCACTACATTCTAACATATCATAGTCAAATCATTAGTGCAGCCATATTGCTGTGTCATTACGTCAAACTCCCTGTGTCCACCAGAGGGCAGCATGACTCTGTCCATTCAAAAAAAAACCCAGAAGACAAGACCTCATCCTCTGCAGAACAGCACTTCATGGATCAGTAGTTGTTCCACAATAAATCACTTCACGCTTCTCTCTTCGACTTTATCAGATACGTTTGGACAAAAAAAAATGTCATGAATAAATAAATAAAACAAAGAGGAGAAGAAGCACCGAGAACATTATTCTGCTGCAGCAGTTATTTATGTCTGCTCGCCACCCTTTGGGTAAAAAAAAAAATGTGTACATAATAAAAATGGAGCTGTGGTTTAATCAAAAGCATCAACACCACTGACTCAGCAATATTTGGCAGCGATAGGACCTTCAGGACAGAGGGAGGAGGCAGTTGTGACTCAGTCAGGTGAAGATGACAAAGCAATTTCTCTTTCGCTCACAAAAAAATGTCTGCATGCACTCTCTCTCTATCTCTGTCTCTCATCATTTTTTTTTTTTAATTTTATTAAAGTATTTAGTTATTGTAATACTCAAATTCTTTACCACCATAAAAAAGAAAGAAGTTCTAAATTTGGAGACATTTTTTGCAAAAGACAATATAGATTAAATGACAAAACCCCAAATGGCATATGATTTAAAAATTAAAAATTAAAAATTTCCTCAGTATCGCTAAACCTCTGCCAGTTATGTAACAGTTCTCACAAGCTCAGCATCTCGAAAGGTGTGTCCAGAGCGCCATGCCAATCATAATATGCAAACAGCTCGACAGAGGCTGTGCTGTGCATGAGTGAGCATCATCAGGAGGAAGATGGATGAGAGTGGAGGGATAGCTGAGGGGCGGGGCTGCAGCAGGACTTGAAAATGCTGCAGCATCAGGCCATCTCTCCTCCTCCTCCTCCTCCTCCTCTCCTTCTACTCCTCTCCATCTCGTGCATACCCGCCGTTTCCTCCACCCTCTTCGTCTCATTCTGCGAGCTCTCGCCCTGCTGTGCAGTCCTCTCAAACCCTCTGTTGTAGCACCGAAGGTAGGAGGAGCCACCAGCACACACACACACACACACTCACTCATCCACACACATCCACACACACACTCTCTCCCGTCTCTCTCTGACATCCCTGCTGCACACACACTGTAAAGCACTAGCCAGCCATTCAGACAGCCACCCAGTCAGGCCAGTTTGGAGCAGGAGAGCCCAGCCGTTTCATCGACCCAAGATGGATGTACTGATGAAGGGGTTCTCCATGGCCAAGGAAGGAGTGGTGGCCGCCGCAGAAAAGACCAAAGCCGGGATGGAGGAGGCAGCAGCCAAGACCAAAGAAGGGGTGATGTATGTAGGTATGTAACACGTTCCCTGTCAGTGGAAAGTTTGGTGAGCAGATGCTACTCGTTTCCTTTGACGTGTGAACGCATCATGTGCTTTTGCGCCACCTGAGGTGGGGTCCCATGGGCGTCCGTGTCTGAGACACTTGTGACAGGTGAGGAACAGAGGGAAGAGGAGGAGGACGGAGAAGAAGACAGGATGGATGGATGGATGGATGGAGAGAGCACAGGCAGGATACTGCTGCAGGACTGGTGCAAGGCAGAGGGTGGGGGTCTGAACGAGTGAGGGATGGATGGAAGGAGGGATGGAGACAGAGATGATGTAAAAACTTGTAACTAAAAAGCAGGACAGGAACTAGTGGAAGACTGGTTTGTCTTTGGGGGGAGAAAAATAATAAAACAGAATGAGAAGAACACAGAGGAAAGGCGGGACACTGCAGAATGAATCTTTTATGTGAATGTTTTATATTTTTATTCACATTTAATGGATGTGAACCAAACGTAGCTGTAATGTTCCTCATCTGTCTGCTTTTTGAAATTCTCAGAACGGAGATAACCTACATTTCACAAGCACTCATTAATATTTAGAGCTATTTTTTTTTTCCACATGCATTTTAAGAACAAATGTACAAATGCACCATGAGAATCAAAGTGACAGAACATTTAATATCTGCAGAAATATGAATGACATACATTTTAAAGCCCAGGTCTGGTGTGGTCCTGTTGTAGTTCAGTGCCCTTTAAAAAAATTAGCTTTAGCAACAACTGCGTCACATCTCAAGGTTACCCCTAGCACTAGGCTTTTAGGCCTCCTAAGATAGGAAGGAGGAGGAGGAGGTGGAGGAGGAGGAGGAGGAGGAGGAGGAGGGGTGTAAAAGTGAGACCGTGGGTGAGGAGCGAGTGAACTGGAAGTTAACGTCATCTGCAGTCCGTCGCGTCTGTGCTGTCACTGACTGTCACGGCAGAAAACATCTTAATGAGGATGATGTAAATTTAAAGAGACTAATGCACTCATGTCAATGTCATACAGCTGAGGGTGTGTGTGTGTGTGTGTGTGTGTGTGTGTGTGTGTGTGTGTGTGTGTGTGTGTGTGTGTGTGTGTGTGTGTGTGTGTGTGTGTGTGTGTGTGTGTGTGTGTGTGTGTGTGTGTGTGTGTGTGTGTGGAGGGGGGGGGTGCAGACAGGGCAAGGATCACTTTAACGTACTGCAGTATTTGCTGCCCTGCCACCCCTACCCCACAAAGGAAAAGCCTGCCAGCTGATGCTGCTTTGATGACTAACCCCACAGCTCGTATAACCGCCCCTCCCCCCCTCCCCCCCACAATCCCCACCCACAAACCCATCCCACATGAAGAGAGGAGGATGGAAAAGATGCAGAAGGAAGAAAAAGATGGAGAGAGAGAGAGAGAGGAGAGTTAGAAAGAGAAGGGAGGGGTGTTCTGGTCTGGTGGCGACAGGAGACAGGTGACATGTAGTGATGGAGAGATGGATGGAGACATGGGAGTCACCAGGAAATGAAACTCGGTGCCCAGCTTTAGTTACAGGAGAGGGATGATGGCGTTAGGGAAGGGTGTTCATGTGAGGAAATGGAGGGAAAGGAAAAAAAGGAGGAGAGGAGAAAGCGGGGATGTGATCACTGAAGTGAGGACAGTCCATAAACGTCTTGAGCTGAATGTGAGTGTGTGGTTACACAGTATGCTCACTGTAACACACAGGCCCAAACCCTGGACACACACACTGAATTTTCGGTGGTTTGGTTGATTAAGGAATAAGGAACTGTATGAATTCATAGAGATATTCAAATGTAGCTTTAGTATTATTCTTTCTCAGAAAATTTGGGCTTCAGCTGCCTTGGTATTTATTGAAAATTAATTAGTATAGGTTTTTGGTTTTTTTCATGCTGTATGTAGCAAATACTAGTGAAAACACGTATGAATATTTCAGTGCATATCATTTACATAATTCTATGTTGCTGCAAAGGGATTTCAATTAAACATGGGTCCCTCTGAGCTTTAATCTCACAGCACAGCTAAAGCACACACATCCTTTACATGCATCTATATTTTTGGTGTGCACTTCATTTTATCATGGAGGGGATTACATTTACACACCCCTCATTCATGCAATCTTCTGTTATCAGGATTATTTTTAACACTCTGCACCCTGTGCATCACCTTAACATAATACAGCTCTGTTCTCCATGATGGTTAAGCACAGGTATCCTTCACAGCCTCTTGCAGCTCTGCCTCTGTAAGGCTGGAGAGAAAGGAGCTGTGTCATTGCAGTGAGAGCGTGTATATGTGCCAGTGGCAGTGTGCGTGTGTCGGGCCTGTGCTGCAGTGCTGCTCAGCGCTCAGGCACGTGGCTCGTGTATCACGGGGAGCGTGCAGACAGATGGAGGGGAAGCAGCAAAACGGAGGGAGGACGGGGTTTGGGGGGTTGGATGCTGTAAATGGCAGCATCTGCATCTGTGGAACAACGTACAGATACAGACCAGTGTGTGTGTGTGTGTGTGTGTGCGTGTGACTCACTCGTCTCATCCCTCACTCACTCAGGCAGATTATATAACCACAATTTAATCTCCTTGGGATCATATTATAATAAGCATAGGACCTGGTGAGCAGAGAGGGGAAAACGCAGAGAGAGGTGGCAGGAAATGAAAGTGTCTCAGCAGATAAGCAAAGGCACAGTTCAAAGCCAAAGAAACAAGCAGCAAAATGTAGTGTGTGTGTGTGTGTGTGTGTGTGTGTGTGTGTGTGTGTGTGTGTGTGTGTGTGTGTGTGTGTGTGGAAAAAAAGTAGGTCTTTACGTGTATTTTTAGAAAGAGAAATGGATAACAGCAGCTGAGGCTGCCCTAACTATTCCTGTCTGGGGGATTGGATTTACTGCTGAGATCAGACTTTCTCTATATATGAAGCATTTTTCCCCTAAAAAAGAAATTACCCTTCACAAGATTTAATAAAAAATATATATATTTCTCTGCCATAAGCAGATGTAAGACACAGAAAGAGAACTGAACATTTAAAAGGTCAGCTAAAGAGGGTATAACGTGTATTTTTCATATAATTACTACTTCAGTAAAGCGTGAAATGGTTGAATAAAATCTTTAAAGCAACATAACTGAAGCCCTTCCATCTAACAGTTTATTCTTCTTTATTCCTTTCATTGTTTAAGATATTTTGAACATCATGAACGGAGCATCATGGAAATGTTCCACAATCATTCATTCAAACTGTAAATTGTCTTTTGTTTTCAGGCAGTAAGACAAAGGAGGGAGTTGTGTCATCGGTAAACACAGGTAAGACATGTTCTTATATTATTATTATATATGTATATTCTGAAGTATTTTTTAGAGGAATTGTCATGATATGACATGGCATAATCTGCCTGAACATCATGAAAAAAGGAAAGAAAACCAGTATTCAAATTGTGGACACAGTGTCATGCAGCAAAGCGGAGCACGGTACAATGTCAGGCGTGGCTTTGCTGATAAACTCGAAAGATAAAAATCTATAGTCCACAGTGAAATGACTCACACAGTGGACGAGACACGGGTCCTTGATATTCACAAAGAGAAGCTGTGCACTGATCTCTGAAAGAGATGTGGCACTTTAAGACTTTACCAAACTGATGAAGCTACCACTGCCAGTTTTTTCTTCTTCAGACTCTGGGGGCAGTAATGAGACAATTAAGGATTTGCACACTCCACTTAGGGGAAAAAGAAGAAGACGTCACAAAATGAGAGATAGTCACAATGGCTGCCCAGGGCCAACAGGAAAGGAATTCAATTCAATTCTATTTTATTTGTATAGTGCCAAATCATAACGTACATTATCTCAAGGCACTGTACATACATGTACTGGACTTCAAACTGAAGGGTTGCCAGTTCAAATCCCAGATCAAGGGCTGGAATGCTCCTGAGCAAGGCACCCAATCCTCCATCTGCTCCCTTGGCATCGCTCCTGTGTCGATGCTGTTTCTGTTCACTAGTGTAAAAGAAAAAAAGGGAATGGTTCAATTCAGACACTAATCACTAATTAGTGTGAGAGCAAAAAAACAAACAAGTTATAATACATTAGATTAGTAACAATAACTAAGAATATTAATGTCCTCCATTCCGCCTCCCAGTGGCCAACAGGACCGTGGATCAGACCAACATCGTGGGGGACACAGCGGTCGCCGGGGCCAACGAGGTGTCACAGGCAACCGAGGGAGTCGAGAACATTGCTGCGTCGACCGGGATGGTCAACCAGGTCAGTAACCATGGCGACGCTGGAGTTCCTCCAGTGTCTAGTGTCTGGGGAAGAGCAGACATGTTAGAAATGTGAGCATGACTTACAGCACAGTGAAAAGATCAAACGATATCAAATAAATTGTAAACCTGAGAGGACATTTAAAGGTTCAGAAGTCAGGTGTGTGAGGATTACTGACATCTAATGGTCAGACTACAGACTGTGACAAAGACAGGACTCTTCCACTCACTCCTCCCTCTCACAAACACAATCAGAGAACTATGATGGCCTTGCATGGATGGTGGCCTCCAAAGAGCAAGGACCTTTTTTTTAACCCTTTACAGGGCACTCAGTGAAATACTTGGAAATTAAAAAGGATTTTTATGGATCTTTGCCCATATATGTATAGGAATATACAAGAAAAACACCAATCCTGGTCCTTGGGGGCCGCTGTGCCGATTCAACACACCTGACTAATTTCATCAACTTTCTATCATTCGTTTTTGAGATATTACTGTAGATGCAGGAGAGGACTGAGCCGTGTCACCATAATTTAAGCCTTCGGGAGCTGCACTTGAAGGTTTGAGCATCGCAGGCCACCAATGATTGGTCAGTTTTCATGGTAGCACGTCTCCAGAGGTTACCAAATATAGCTCTTTGCCCAATAAAGGGTTAAAGTACAGTACATACAGTATAATCTATAAAGGCAGAAAAAACAACAATTTCCATTCTAAAGCAACTAAACACATATACAAGTATACTTATACTTATGTGTTTTCAATTTCTTTGAATAAATCCCCCAAAATGAGCTGTTCAATTCTCACTAAAAACGGTTTGAATAATGTGATCATTGTTGTTTTGTAAAGTTCGTCCGTCAAACTTTCGTTGGCCGTTAAGACCATCGGACATCTGTGTCGTTCATGCATGTTGTTTCACTGTTGTGTGTCGTTCTGTGTTGTAGTTGTTGTCGTTGTCGTTGTCGTTGTCGTTGTTGTTGTCCTCGCTTTGTTCTCATTTACGTTGTCTTGTGTCTCGTCTGTGTTTTCCCGATAGGAGGAGCCTGTATACGAGGTGCCTATGGGACAGAGCAGTGTGGGGTCATGAGTCATTCCTGGGGAGGGCTGGGGGGAATAAGACACAAGTAGACGGGAATACTCTGCATGTTTTATGCACCATGTTATCAGTTCATTAGGTACAGCTGGACAATTTAATTCAATAAACACGTTATAAATATAGCTATAACTACATTAAATTGTGCTGGTGTACTTCATAGACTGGTAATAGAGTGTTTATAGAGTTAACAGACTGAGTGAGCGTCAAGTGGGTTTAGAAGAAGCCGTTAAAAACAGGAAAAATCCTGTCGTGATTTAGCATCTCATCGTGTTAATGTATTACATGGAAACACAGACACATTACAGTGTTTTTCATAATTTGAATAGTGAAGTTACTTTCTTCTGACCTCTCCAGACGCTTGCTCAATATCACACTTTCTGCAAGAATAAATACTAAAACAATTCACATTTCAAAAGCTTGATGAGCTGCTCAGGCTGAACAAGGCCTGTACACCCACAGTCTGCCAGGTGGAACGTTTACTTCACTCTTAAGCTATAATCAACTAACCGACCCCCTGCTAGTTTATGCATGATATTAAGAGTAAGTCAAAGGTACAACAGCATGGTCCTCATAGCCTGTACTGCCTTATTATTATTATTATTATGTCTCAGCTGTAGGAAGGTTATGGATGTTTGTGCTTCAAGCCCTCTGCCCTGATATGACTCCATGCTCTCATCCTCACAGAAGAGTCTCCTCCTCCTTCTCCTCTCTTTTGAGTGTTGTTTATTCTTTCTCCCTCTCTTCTCTCCGACAGGGAGAATACGGGGGAATGGAGCAGGGTGGTGAAGGAGGAGAGGTAAGAAAACACAGCAGATTCGGTTCATAAGCAGCAGCTCAGCCGTGTTTCCGAGAGAGAATAATCAAGTGCATAATTGTGGAGTGGAGAGTGGAGGATTTTGTTGTATCAATCTATGATACGAGTCCAAAACCACACAAATGACTGTGTTTACCAGCCAAACACAGCACTGAACGTTCCAACTCTGAAACATGACAGAACAGGAAAAAGTCACAAAATGCATTGACAGGAGTGTCAAACTCAAAGTCAAGTGCTTGCATAATAACCAATAAACAACAAGAACTGAAATTGCAATTTCAACAATGCTATGCCTACGTTTATCACCACAAAGACACAAAACATTTAGTCACAGGTATTTGGAACTGATATATATAGTATTTGACATTACATTTTCACAAATTCATCCAGCGGGGCCGGATCGGACCCTCTGGTGGGCCAGTTCTGGCCTGCGGGCCGTATGTTTGACACCCCAGGCCTATGAAACCACATATCGCTGAGATATGACAAAATGGCCCCTCAGCGTGAGGGCTGGTAACTACTCTGTATTTTATCATAAATGATATCACATATTATACGTTTTAATACTGTGAGATAAAGACGGAAAAAAGGTTAATTCCCTGCAATGTACTGTGTAACATATCAAAATATGGAATAGTAAATTATCTCAATATTGAGTATGCATTAATATACATTTCTACCATATAAATTGAATTTTAATTTTAATTTCCTTCCTTCTTTCCTTCCAGGGTTATTAGTCATCTTCAGGAACCCCCCTCCGATCTTTTCCGTCAGCCCCCGGCTACCCTCACCTTTGCTGACTCCAGATGTTCGACATATTTTTCTGTGACTTTACGGAACAAAATCAACTAAAAACAGACTCTTCCAGATGTTGCACCTCAGCCCCCCCCCACCCCGTCCACCCACCTAACCCCACTGCTCCCCTCTGATTTTCTGCAGCCTGTAGCTTTCCCTCCCACCCCCACCTCACCTGTGTGTGTTAGTGTTGTCCTGATATGAATCCTGGTGTTGCTACTGCCCTCCGCCGACCACCTGATAGGGAAACCTCACACACAAACTCACACACACACACACACACACACACAAACAACAAAAAGAGACACACCTTCATTAGACACGTGCATGAAACACACACACGTACAGTGCATCGAGTTAACGCCAGCACAGACGCACACACTGGACAAAATGAGCGGTTACTGTAGGAAATGAAATTGTGGTTTGTGCGAATAATACAGTTGAGCCGCTGCAGTCCACGACATTAACTCTCTGTGAGACTGAGGCAGGGTGTAAGCTACTGTTTGTGTTCCCGTGTGTCCATGTCAGCTTATATAGTAGGTGTGCGTGCATGTGTAGCTGCAGGTATATAAAAATAAAACTCATCTCCAGAGGAGATGTGCAGGGGGAATCGTGCACTAATGGCAGATTTCTTTCTGATGTGTATGTGTGTGTGTGTGTGTGTGTGTGTGCAGTAGTTAGTGACAGTAGACTGCATGAACAGATGTGTAGAATGACCCGTCGTGTGTTGAATCTGTAGAGTAGCAGCTGTTCTCTGTGGCTTTGTGTGGCTTAGTGTGTGTTTCGGCTTGATGTGTTAGAAACAGGGTTGTTAACTAAACGCGCTGCTCATTTTCCCTCGAACATGACGTTCGGAAAACACATATTTACGAGCTACAGTCAATACTCGATCGGTTTGACAAACTTTTAAAATTGTGATCAGTTCATGGATATTTCTTTCCTGTCACATAAGCAGTGTTTCCAATGAGGAGGAACCAGTTGGTGCTAACATAGGCAGAAAATAAAGTTAAATCCGAAACCATCTTTATCTCCACTGGTGGGTCTGTGAAAGCAAATCCTGCTCAAATGTACAGAGCTTTATTTGAAACCCCTCGCAGAGACCTGAACCATTCCAAACAAGTCCGGAAGAATTTGGGTGGAAATGCTGCAAACCTGCTGAGAAGAGATTATTGGATTTGACGCATTTGACATCAAATAGCTTCAGTGAAGCGTTAGAACAAGTTATATAGAGTTAACCGGCCACTATATTAAGTACACCTGCTCATTAACACGTTATCAGTCAACCTCACTGCATTTTCATGTGTAGGCAAGATAAGCTGCTGATAGTGTATCAGAGTGAGGAAGATGGATGAAGGAAGGTGATTTAAGTGACTTTGAATATGGCACGGTTGTTTGTGCCAGAAACCGCTCATCTCCTGGGACTCTCAGGGCAAAAGATGCCTTGTGGATGCCAGAGGTCGTAGAGGAAAATAGCAAGCCTGGTTGGATTTCTGCTGTGACGTTAGGATAGCAGAGTTAGAGTTGAGGAAACCAGGGACTGAACGTCATTTTAACACCACAGATTACCCCCAGTATCGTTCTCGACAACGTCCACCCCTTTACGACCACCCTACCCATCCTCTGAGTTAACTGGCCGAGACAACCACCGTATCAAAACATTCAATAGAACGCCTTTGGGGTGTGGCGAAAAGGTGGGAGATGAGTCGCGACATGAGCGTGCCGCAGACAAATCTGCACCATCATGTCAATACAGACCAAAATCAATGAGGAGTGTCTCCAGCGCCTTGTTGAATCTATGCCACGTGGAATTAAGCTGGTTCTGCAGGCAAAGGTGTATCTAAAAGGTGGCTGGTGTGTCAGACTGCCTGATTCAAAGTGGACTACAATCATTTAGCGTAAGACATACTGTGTGCCATATTTCACAGGATTCTCTCAAGACATTCTTGAGATATATCATGTTTACATGAATAAAGGAAAGGACAACATTATGCCTCTGCAGCAAAGAGGCATACTAACTGGGTTTAGAGAGTGTTTTCAAGTTTAAAAAAAAAAATAAAAAAATGAGCAGCTGATAATATCAAATCTTCTCAGTAGTTGCTTTTTGGTTGTCGTGAGAGTGGCTTGCATGTAAACAAGGAAAAAAAACAAGCAGGCTTAATCAGATTTCTGTGATAGAAACAAGCAATCTGTCCAACAAGGGAACAGAACGAAGGTTTGGGTTTCATTATAAACCAGCTTTATGTGTAGTTATGTGTACAGCTTGAATTCTGGGATATGTAGTTGACTTTAGGGTAGTTTCCAATCCCCCACTCACTAGTCTAATCCCCGCTCGTTCGGACGTCCCCCGCTTATCATCGGTCTTGAGCCAATCAGATGATTCTCTCCACCCCCTACACTGCTCATCTGCATGGCATCAGTGTGCGAGTCCGTATGCACTGTATATGTGTGTGTATATGTTTGTGTTAACATAGAATGGGTTCAGCCAGCAATGTGTGTATGTGCGTGTGTTTGTGTCCGGAGCAGGTTTGCGTGTTTTTATTTTGAGGCCAATGGAAACTGATGACTGCATGTTGCCTTATCAAGCAATCTACCATTCACACAAAACACACACGTGCACTACACAACACTTGTACTAACACACATGCACACACACCCCACACACACACACACACGAATACGCAAACACAAATTACACATCACATTTAAGTTGGCATCAAAGCAGACTCGCTGATTTTATAAACGGTACTGGTGAAATTAAAAGAGGTTTTGTTGAAATCCACACGCTGTGTCGAGAATTCATTGAAGAGTAAACACTGCTGGAGTGAACATTAGTAATCACAGAGTAAGGGCTGGATATACCGAAAAATAAAAATGAACTGTTATTTTGCAGGGTTTTATGAGCTTGAATCGCCAAAAATAAAATCCAGGTCATAAACCCCTGCAAAAGAGAAATTGTTGTTTTTGAAAAAGAGTTTTTTGGTCACTTGTATTTCCTGCTTAAGTGATATTGAATAAGCCTCTCTGAAACACTTTGCACTTGCACTGCATTTACATGGATAGTACATTCATATTCCTATTTCACTTAAGAGTTAAATCTGATTATGACTCACATTTTCATTACATCTACTGCTGTGAAAACAGCAATTTAATCCAGTTATGACACATGCAGCATCTACATAACGTCACTTATAATGTGTCCTAATCAGATTATTGCTTCTTCTTTACGTGATAGTAACTTTTCATACTATGGTCATAAATGGGTTACAAGTAAAATACTGTGCATGTTAACAGTCAGTTCAGCAATAAAATAAACTCATGTGATACGTGCTTTCTTTCGGAAACATTTTTATTGGTTTCAACAAAATGAATAAAAAAAAAATTCCTCTATGCCGATTTCCATGGAGGAGGAAGTGGACGGTTAAAAATTAAGAAAAATTCAACCTGGGAACAGATGCCTCACCCCCTTCCTGCTCCCCTTTCTTGGCCAGTGAAGGAATCGGGGAGAAGCTGCTTTCAAAGGTGAGAAGAGGAAAAAAGGGAAAAAAGGAGGCGGGGGAGAGCATCTACTGGATTCAGACAGGTAAAACTGAATGAAAATGATATGTTTTTTGGTAATCCTATACCTTTACTGCTAAGTATGGGTGAGAAGATTAACTCGAGAATAATACAAATGACTCTTCTCTTATTCACACGAAGTTCTCTGATCTAAATCCCTTTGAACTGAAGTAAAGGTGCTCTCTTTCAGAGCAGATCTCTTTCCGACATAAGGCATCTGTAGTGCGGACAACGGAAACAATCGCGGAGGAGGATCACGCATGCATTCAGCGATCACAGAAAGGGGCGAACATGGCTACCACCCATACAACAATATCATTAACATTTATATGAGGGCAAACAGCGATTGAATATAACGGCAGCACAAATATCACAGAATAAAAACAAATGTGTTGATGTAAATATGTCTGTTTATGAGCCAGAAAGCAGCGGTAAAGAGTGATATGTCATCTATTAAGGCTATGGAAACAGGTGGAAATTGCATGGAGAAGAAGATTAATAGTAGGAGGGTGGATGTAGGGAGAGTGAGTACAGCTCACGACTGTGACCGTTTATGTGAAGGTGAGCCCAGCCTCGTTGTACACTTTGAAGACCTTCTCGATGGCATTGACGTAGGCGGCCGTCCGCAGGTCCAGACCCAGGTTGTACTTGCTTGCTGTGCGCATGATTTGCTAAAAAAAAAATGTGAGAAAGAAAAGTTTATTCATATAAATCTTCAACAACAGAGTTCCTAAATGTCTTCTTCAAAAGGGATAAAACAACTAACATGACATAAACACAGATAATAAACAACTATACTTATTTAATTGGGAATTTTTACAAAAAAGGCTACGAAATTATGCTTTAATTATCTTCTATGAACATAATGAGCTTCCTAGCTACTTAGTATAAATGTGACATATACATACAGATTATAACATTTGGAGATTCATGCATCCAAGGACTAAGTAGATACAGTGAAACACTTTTCAATTGTATAAACCTTGTGTGTAACCAGAAGAAAGACATGTGTACTGACAATATTAAGATAAACATACACAGAAATACACAGAAATACACAAATTGATATTTTGCCATTTCATATTCTAATGTTTCTAAATCCACCCATTAAGAAACACATCAGTGTATTAAATCAATCAATCTATCAATCAATCAATCAATCCCTTACCCGGGCAGATCTCTCCATGGTGTAAGCTAATCCAGAGTGAACAATGTCCTTCTCAGAGGCGCCCTGCACACAAAGATCAATCACACAGTCAATCTCAAGGGATGTATTCACTGCATGATAAAAAATGATAAGATAATTATACAATCAACAGGACATTTGTTATTATATGTAATAAAAAAAACAATACCTTGATTATGACACTTCACATAAACGATGCCGTTCTGACTTTCATATATCACCGTATAAAACAGCTCTGGACAATGTCAAATGTGGACAATTCGTTCGCGTCACCTTATATTAAAGTTAACACCAACATCATGTGCGGGTATTATCGGGAAAATTCAGTCTGTAAAACATGCTGAGTAACCTCCTCAAAATGTCTCTTCTGTATTTTTTGTGTACAGAGCACAGAAAAAAAGGGTTTCAGGCTGTAACACATTTGCATTTATACGACTGATGGTTTGGTAAAGCAGCTCACATTCAGCTTCATTCAGACCATCTATCAGTAAATGTTACTCACAGCGATTCTGGCCTGGAAGTCAGCAGTAGGTACAATGGGTATGGGTCCTCCCTGCTTACCAAACTTCCTCTCTACACTCTCCTGCACAGAATCTGCAAGAGATAAAAGAAAAGGAGACATTCATGAATCGGGAGATATCAGAGATTATGATTGTTTTTGTGTCAATTCAACTGGTTAATGTAGTTGTTTCAGCATTACAATGACAAGATTCTTATTTAGTTTGATTTTATCACAAGTAACAGTTGATATAGTTCTTTTATTATATTCCGACTTTTCCAACTCCAATCATTTCATTTTCTTCATTCATTCAACTGTCCATGTTGAGTGACAGCACAAGATAATTAAACAAACATCCTCATATATTATAAGGCCACTTCCTCCCCCTCCCACTCTGTGCACAGCATTGTCAGTGTCATAAAAGCAGGCTCGCTCCGCTTACACATACATGGAGGAAACGTACACCGGAAGTGTCACCACACAAACGGAATGCTGGACCCTTAGTTACTTGTGCGTTCAAAAGTTTCACAGCTGCCTTCAACTCACTGAGCAGGTGGTAGTTGGAGTCCCTCTCATATTTGAAGGTCAGTCTTCCATAGCTGACATGGTTGAGGTTCTTCAGCCACTCGAAATAGGACACGGTCACACCACCAGCATTGAGGTACATGTCCTGTAGAATCAAAACTCACATGCTCAAAGACCTGAACAATAATCCCTCCTTCAAGGAGAAATATGATCATCACAGTTCCTCTGTACCGGGAAAACTGCTAAAGGTTAAGATATTATACTTATACTTTCTGTTTCAGTACTAAAGTTATGTATTAACAGTGATTAAAAAAAAAACACCCCCAAATAAAAATCAGTCATCAAGATGAAATATTTCTATGTGGTGAACTGAGCTGAAGGAAACAATTAAAGCTATATTTTTTGTTTTCATATCATATTAAAATCATAGAGCTTTCCTATCTTTCACCTTTCTAGTAAGTATTTATGTCTGTGACGTGTGAGCTTACAGGAATAACCATGACGTTGTTCTCCAGGAAGACCTTGTCAGCGTCTGGGGTGGTGGGACCATTGGCACCCTCAGCAATGATCTAAAGAAAATCACATTACAAAATCACGTGACTGTGACCAAGTCACACTATTCTGACTTCTATCAATCCAAATAATGGCTTTAGGTTAGATCTAATTGGATATAGTTGCCTTAGCCTTGATCCTGGGCGCATTAATACGCGTGAGCTGCTTTTCTCCGGCAGCGGGGATCAGGATGTGACAGTCGGCTTCCAGAATGCTCCCCTCGTAGGGTTTGGCTCCGGGGAATCCCACAATGGTGCCATGTTGCTGGAGTAAGTGAAACAACAGAATTTCAGTATTTTAGGAAGTGGCAATTTTGTACAAAACAAATGTTGCTCTATGAGAATGAATGGGTGAGATGAAAAAGAAAATAACAAAACAAGTTTAATAAAAACTATGAGGCAAAACAAGTGACGGGAAGAAAGCGGTGATGTACCAGTTTGTAGTCCTCCAGCTGTTTGGGGTCGATGCCATCTGCGTTGTAGATGGAGCCATCAATTTCACCAACGCCAACACACTTGGCCCCAAACCTGTGCAGGTACCTCATGGAGTGGAGACCCACATTACCAAAGCCCTGTGAGAAGTCACAGATAAGAATCAGCACTGTCCAACATCAGTGACAATATTTCACATGGATTTGTTGAAAAGTGTCAGTAGGGGATTAGAGAATTTACTCCATATTTAAAATATGAATGCAACCGATCTGTATACTGACAATTATGATGCATAAATAATGAATAAATAAATGCTTCATTCTTAAACCCTTAATTATGTGAGCCTAACAGCAAAATAAGCATTTAAAGAAAAACATAATTTAGTATTTCAGTAATGAACTGGACTATTGCCTGAGGAAATGTTCTCCATCTGGCCCACACAGTTTTAACTGGAAGGTATAATAGAAGTATTCATGCAACTAGAACTGTAGTGCCACCATGTGGCCAGCTCAGGTTGTAACACCATAATTATATGCCGTATAACCTGAAAGCAAAACCACTGAAGGGTGTTTTAATAAACCATTATACGTAAATGTTGATGAGAAATGGAGAAAGGACACCTTACTATAAATGTCATGAAGAACATTTTCTTGAGAAAATCATTCTACTGCCTGGTTTCAATGATAATAATAACGTGTTATCAGTACATCACATATTGAAATCTGTAGTCAGGCAGGCGGACGGAGCCAACACATTTGATTAAAAAGAATCATAAGGGTATGATAAGGGTGTAAAAAAAGATGTCTTTGGTCGAGAGATCCGTTTGTCAAACTCCTTCTGATAAACCTCGAAGAAAATGTAATCTCCCCACAATTTAATCCTCAAATACACACTGTGCGAGGAGGATTAGACTTGTGAACGTTCAGCTCTTTCGTGACACTCTCATCCCATGACTAGTATACTCCCTTGATTATCTGATGAAAAAGTGGTAATCATACACATGATACGTGGTGAAGGGCAGTGGCACAGCTCAGGGTGTACAACAACAACAACTGTGTCCTTGTCTTACATCTATAACACGTGAAGAGCAGCCTTAAGTGGAAGTGAAACTGCAAAGGAGAATGTTTCCCTTTGTCTGTCTCTCACACAAAATTCTCTTTTCTTAAACATTAACAGTTTCAAATCATTTGTGCACTTGTAATGTTAAACTTTATCGACCTTTGCATTCCCTCTCTGTACTGTCCTTACATTGCATGGTTTACCAGACAAGAATATTGAATGATTATATTTAATCTTTGACAATCAGCTCAAAGACACTGCTCCCACTCCTTACCCCAAAATAAAATGAATTAATCATATATAAATAATTATTTCCTACATCAAAGAAAAGGAAATTCTCTCAGTTTCCTTACTTGTATGCTTGGTACAAAGAGATCAGAGTACGACTAGAACAGATGGGAAAGCTCTGATTGAGGCTCTAAAACCCCTTATTGAATGAAAACTTAAATCCTGTGAGTATCTGTGGACATATACCCATGGTCCATTTACAGAACAAACTGTGGTGGTTTGGTCAAACTGCGTGTGTTTGAGTGCGTGTACCTGGACGATGAAGGTCTTGTCCTGGAAGCCAGGTGTCAGGCCCACCATGCTCATGTAGGACGCCTCGTTAATGAAGTTCTCGATGCCGTGGAAAACTCCGCGACCAGTGGCCGAGATACGTCCGTGGATTCCTCCCTGACTGATGGGTTTTCCTGTGACGCAGGCATGGGCGTTGATGTCCTGCAAACACACACACACACACACACACAACAAATTGAAGAATGTTATAAACACAGCACTGATATTTGTTTGAAGCCTCATTTTGGGTTCAACACAAGACAATCAATGTACCGCCAGGATTTGCTCATTAAAAAAAAATATACCTGAACCATATTTCAGATAATATAGTTGAATGAAATTGTATGCATCAACATGTCAATGAAAAGCACCAGAGGGGTTATACAAACTCAAACGCCAACCATTATAATATTATAATTTTCCATAAAGGAATAACCTTGATAAATACAAGGAATCAATACAATTCAAAGTTTGACCCATCAGCTCCCCAATTAATCATGTTGAATATTCTTCCTCCTAAAGCCATATTTCCACCAAGTTTGGATGAAAATTGTCATTTGGAAGGAAAATGATGAATGCACACATGCATCCTTTAGCAGCCTGTAAAGCTACTTTTAGTATAGCAGGAATCTGGTCAGTCGGGGAAGGGAGAGGCAGGAAAGCACTGCTCGTGCTTTTCATGTGAGTCATGCCTTGTTTTTTTCTTTTTTTCTTTTTTTCTGGTTTGATTTTCCCTCTTATGGGGTTGGTACCAAAAAGCAAATTGGTTTCCCATGTCCGAGGACTCACAGTGTGTGCGATGGTGTTGGCATATGTGTCGGCAATCCAGGACATTTCCCTCTCTCCTGTGCTCATGTCTGGAGCAGGGACGTCGATGCCAGGTCCTGGTGAAGGGGAAAAAGTGGAGGAGGGGGAGAGAAAGTGGGAGGGTTTAAGTATACAAGCTACTGTGAACCCGAGCACCAGGATTTGTCATTCATATTTTCATGTGTCCAAACAAAGGTGCATGCAGAGAGGTGGGGGATGGGACCACTGAGAGAGAAAAGAGTGTTTGCCCATGGTGCATCCTCTCTGACACAGTGGAGCAGTAACCTGTAGTGGGTAGTTTAAAAATCCAGAGGGTATGACGTCACTAGAGAGGAACCTTATATAAAACTTCACAAAATAACACAACTATAGAGGTCAAAAAAGCATGTGACGCATCACTCACTGCTGTTTGGACTGAACACATTCTAAACACCAACATGCATCCAGACAGAGGTGATGACAGTATCCATAGGGGCTGTTAACCTGCTGGTCCAGGTTTATATTCATGTGATCTTCCTCAGTATTTGTTTACTATTAGAACGTACAACTTCCTGTATTTCTTGCAACTTCCTGCACAAAATAATGAGAAATAACAGTTTCAGCAATAATGTGATATTGTACTTTTTACTGCCCTGGTTACTTTACACTGGCAGATCAAGATAACTATAATTATTCATAATGCATTTGGGCCACTGAGAATAATAAATACGGTACTTGGAGCAGTTTTTGTACATTGTAGTATTGCTACTTAAGTAACACATCTAACTAATACTTCCTACCCAACTTTTATATACAGTATATATCCTGACTTTTGTGCTTAGTCTCTCCACCTCCAAATATCAGTTAAAAATGTCCCACCACTATCGTTTACCTTTACATTTAACAGAGACACACCCTGAGCTACACCAAACAAAATAAACAACAAATGAATGCAAGCATATGTTTATCCTTGTCAATGTAAATACGCACCACTATGTTTATTGTAACAGTTAACAAAAAAATATGTTGCGCAAAAACAGTAATGAAGCATATACAAAGCAGTGTTATTTAAAAAAATTATAATAAAACATTCAAAACCCTTTAATGTTTGGTAGGAAGTTTTAAGAGTTTCAAAATCAACTTTTTTAAATTCATGCAAACAGATCTCACCAATGAAACCCTTCTTGGCCAGCTCAATAGTGAATCTCCTTGTGATCTTCTCCAGCTCATTGTCCTACAAACAAACAAACAAACAAACAAACAGAAAGTCTGGTCACATTTATGTCATGACTTACTGCAAACAAATCATAAAATGGATGTTTTTCCTTTTATTGTCAACTGTATCTGGTTCATTGTTAGCATTGTAATTCCTTTAACTTTAAATTCAGTGGAGAAAGAGATGCATGTTTTCTGCTTCTACAGCTCAGATTACACGAGCTTCTCTGCCTCTTGTTATTCGTAATTTCCACTACATCTTCCCACTCTTTGGATGACTAATAATGAAATACAGCATGAAAAGCCAGTTACTATGCAGCCCTGCCTTTTGCATACTTGAACGACTGAATCACCCTCAGATTTTGTGTGCAAGAGAGGAAAGCTGATATCCTTGCAAGGATTGTGAAGTTTAAGCCGTTTTGCTTTCCTACAAGCATCATCACACACAGTTCACTTCTGTGCATCTCTACATATGCGTGCAAGTGTGAGGAGGAAGAGTCTTGACATGTGAGGGCTTACAGAATAATTCTTGGTGTTGATCTTGACTCCAGCTTTGGCTCCACCAAATGGCACATCTGGAAGAAGTGAATACAGCTTTAAAACCACAGGCACATAATTACACAAGTGTGAATACAAAATAAGTTTCAAAGTAGATGCGAAAAACAACACAGACAACTATTCTCTGCTATTGCTGCATACAAAAATAACCTATTGTCCTTGTAAATTAAATAAAAAAGCATTGCCCTGGTGCTTACAAACATTACCAAATGAAGAGACAAATGACACAGAACTTGGTACCAAGTACAGTTTTAATATATGTGTGGACGGGAGATCAGGGGGATAACTGTCAAGAGGCTTTGTGGAAAGCTTAGACTTTAATACCTACCGACAACAGCACACTTGTAGGTCATCAGAGATGCCAGGGCTTTCACTTCATCTACACACACATCTGGACTGTAACGGATACCTGAGGAGACACAAACACAAGGGGGACAATGTAAACACAATGACCATACAATGCATTTAATTTTTTAAAGGGATACTTCACCGATTTGAATGTGGCTTTGTATTGCTAGAATAGTAGTAGTATTTTTTAGAAAATGTGCTTCCCTCCCTCAGTTTTTCACTGAGTTGTAAAAAAATCTGTTTTCCCTTATCCAAATGTGCCCTACTGTGAGTCAAATGACGCGTTTTGCATCACAGTAGGGCAAATTTTGAAAATGGAAAACAGATTTTTTTACAACTCAGTGAAAAACTGAGGGAGGGAAGCACATTTTCTAAAAAATACTACTGCTATTCTAGCAATACAAAGCCACATTCAAATCGATGATTTATCCCCTAACTAGATGATTAAGTATTCATGGTAAAGACAAATCGATAGCATACACTTACACTGTACACCACATATGCAGGTCAACAAAAATGAATAGATAGAGCACTGACAAAGACTGGACCAATAATTATGCATGGTATGTTCACCGCAGCCACATTAACATGCCAGAGAGATCACTGACTGTGTCTGGCGGTCACAGTAATGGCGGTTGGCGGGTGGAGATAGAAGGAGCCAATCGCGGGGCCCTCATTCTGACCTCAGCTGCAGCCATTTCTTCCTGCCGTCTAAAGTTTACAACCGTCGCCAGGGCAACATGAGAGCATATATTAGAGAGCGTATATTATACCCAGCTACTGGATCGGACTCCGTGCCCAAGTCACGCTACTACTCCTCGATGGCACAATGTATTTTCATGTGCCGTGTGAGATTGACCTGTAATACTATATATAACACATCTATATTTAGCTTACAGAGAACAACCCATGGTAAAATGGCACAAGGAGGAGACTGGAGACTCTTTACAGTTATAGAATCATTGCACACTACGTCAAGTGAAGTTCCCCTTAAACAGCCCAACTTCTTTCATTTGTGCTGCCAAAGTCAAAGCCTTTCAAGTTATACTGAATTACACAAACAATCAAACTTTGTAAAAAAAAACAAGGCTTCATGTTGCTACAGAGGTTCTCCTTTCTCTCTACGTTTCCACGGATCAGCTGAGTTACCTAAGGCCAACCAAGGACAATCTTGAGCTCAGTAATGAAATTACAAGGGAGGAAAAGGCCTGGCTGCTCACCCATCCCCCATCCAACCACCCATTTATCCACCCAAACCCACAGCCCATCACAGCAACAAGAAGCTGGATTCAGCTATAAACACATTCCTCTGAAATGAAGAGCAGCAGAGCCCACACTAAAAGTCAAAGTTTCCAGTGTGTAGTCAGAGAAGTTGTTTTTACAGAAAGGTTGCCATGGCAGCGATTTCCGTTTCAGAGTTGTACTACTGGTTGGAACTTTGACGAGCTGCTGCACACATGATTCACATGACAATCCACGTCTGCACAGAAAGGAGAAGAAAGTTGACCATTTAGCAGACTAAACAAAAGTCAAGTTGCTTATTCTTAGAAACAGGGTAAAGTTCCACAAATGCTCTTCAAGCGGAGAAGACTATTGAGCAGTGACAAAAGGGCAGGTGGGGCTAGCTGGTTAGAATGCCAACTTCAGTGGAAGCAAAGAAGTGGCAAAACAAGAGCTACCCCTGAGATGGATTGCCACCAATGAAGGTAAACTAAGATTGAAATGTAATCCTGCATTTGCAATGTTTGCAAGACTGGTAAACCCACAGCCATTATTGCTAGCATCAGAGAAGCTAACTCCATATTCAGTATAGACCAGTGCAGCATAGTCTTGCAGCTGTCGGTTCTGGCTCGTTCAGACCTGTACTTGTACTTAAGGTGCTTACATGCAGAGAATGAGCACCACATGCAAAACAGAAACAGCCTTTGAACTTTGTAGTTTGATCTACCATCTAAGGGTCTATGCACAATATCAATGATTGACTATTTTTCACTATACATCCCTATAATTGTGCACAATATCAATGATTGACTATCTTGCACTATTACACCCCTATAATTCCTCTCATCTTATCAAAAGGATTTGGATAAAGGGGCCTGACAGTATTATTGACAGTGCCACTTGAATCAAGACATTATCAGTTAAATAATACTATGTAAACATAAGTGTGGGCCAAGTTCAGATCTGAGACAAGAGACAGAGTTCTGTGATAATTTTAAAATCTGTCCGAGGAGTTGAGATTTCAGCGATGTGATTTTATTTGCCAGATTGTTTAACTGTTTATATGAAATACAATGAACAACTTAAGTGCCCAAAAATTGCAACAGCCGGCTAGCGGTTTATTTGATCTACAATGTACAACGTGAAAAAGATGCTTTCAAGTATCGTTGTGGCATCAAAGACAGTTAATGCCATGTTTGATATAGATATATAGACCTCCTTTCAGGCTTTCATTAGGTAGACACAGGGAACATTGAACCTCTCATGTTATTGATTTGAACTTGAGTGCCTCTTTGTTGTTCTCTGACGAATAACTGTTTGCTCAGTTTGTGACACTGGAACGTCATTACTAGGAAAACTGATCCACTACTGAGAAGGGGCTCTGTGACTTAATACATAATGCCTCTCTGAATCAACTTTTCAGTCAATGGATCAGTCTGATCTATTCCTTTTAAAAAAAATAATTAAACTAGTTCTTGTGCATAGTCTTGCGTGGTGGACAAGCCTCCCTAGAATACATCAAGCAGGTGTGGTTGAAGGTTTCAAACTTTTCATACCAGGCCAATGTCTATTCCAGACCATTCAAACGTGCCTTTTGACTGACTGACTGCATGACATGTCCCTCTCCAGTGAGGAAAGCCTTTTCTCTCCAACACCCTCCCCCACCTGTCAGACTGCTGACAAATAGGAGTGCCTGAGAACACAACCGCCCCCCCTCCCCAAGCCTCACACCTCCCATCATCCAATGCATTTGGCCCCTCTGCTCAAATATTACCCAGAGTGCACCACAGAGCAGCTTTGAACCTTAAACTCTGAACCCAAGGGCATACATCTCACAGTACTGAGGATATTATAGCAGCCGTTTGCATGGCACATACCACTCCTTCATGATATGAATGTCATCCATTCATTTGTCTACTCTAGTGAATGGGAAGGACCATGTTCTTTGTATGTCCTCAGCGTTATAGCTTGTGTATTTCATTCAATGAGGCCTGAATTGTCCAATGACATAACAGCTAAGGTCTGCTTTCTAAATCACATTATGCAACTCAGACTGCAAGAATGAAGCTATTATCAAAGGATGTCTAAATTACTTCCTGACTATTCTTAATGATCCAATAATAAGTCTCTGCTGTCAGCTTTTTCAATGTTTCTGTTTTCTTTGCACCTCAGTATATTTAGTTTGTGGACAAACGCACACATTGTGAAGTATGGAGAAAACAACCTTCTGATATTTTATGGACAAAACAAGTTAAAGATTAGTTGTGATAATAAAATCGACAGATGCATCTTTGGACATCACTTGCAGCCCAACATACAACTTAAGTTAAAATAGAAGACCACCACATGAACTGGTGCAACCACTCAACTATGAACCCAGTCAAACAGCATGATTGACTGCTTGGTTATGGAAAGTTAAATAGCTGGCTCTAAAGCTAACAAGGCAACGTTACAGTGACAGGTGAGCAGAAGGTCACCGTAAAGTGATGGTAATTCACGTGAACACATAAGCATTTGTTTAGAAATACGAATGTTGCGTTAGTTAGCTCCGGATAAAAGGAGTGTAGTTGTGTGGCAGTGGTGAGCTACAGTCGCAGCTGTTGAAAGCAGCTGCTTGTGTTTGGTGCTTTTGAGTAGCTAACGGTGCTAACTAAGGTGAAGTAGCTGGCTTTAGCTAACTGTCCGGGACCAGTCAGCGAGATGTGGGTCTTTTCTCACCTCCTTTACAGGGTGTTCTGTGCTGGCTGTGCTGGGCGCGGTAAGCTTCCACCACCTCCCACTCTCCGCTATCCCTCTTAATGGGGAAAGACACACTCAGGACGTGGTTGCAGGGTTTGATGATGCGCAGGATGCCCCGCACACGGTTCCTCTTCTGCTCGGGGCTCTCCCTGGTCCTCAGGTCCTCGACGAGCTTGTCCTCCACGATGGCAGCGCCACGGTCGAAGAAGCCCTCGACCATCCTGAAGAAGTTGGGGTCGTCGGGCTTGTCAGCTGCGTCGGCATAGTGACGAACCCGCATCAGGGACGCGGACACCGGGAGAGCGGAGTCCACGCATCCCGAGGCCAGAGCGGTACCCGCAGAGCGGCTAAGTAGCTCCCCGAAATACCGATACATGACTGAAACTAGCTAACAGGGAAGACGGACGACTAAAAAAAAAAGCAGGCAATTATACAGCGGTGACAGTGGGAGTGACGGCAGGAGAGGGGGGCGAATGAGCAGCACAGCAGCTCCTCACCGAGTCACGTCCTCTGGCCGAGTGGGGAATGACATAATGTGTATGTATGCTTAAAAAGGCAGCACGAGGCGAAGGAGCCAAGGAGCGAGAGGGGGCTTCTCTGTGCACGCGGAAGAGGAGGACCAACTGACAGAGGCGCGCGCCCGAGCGCTGTCGCGCGCTTATACTATTAAATTGGTCCCTCATCACACCACGCCCTTATGGCGAATTTTATTTTAACATTTAATAGCTTGTATTGTGTGTATTGCACACAAACTTAATGCAAATGCATTATTTCCTATTTATGTTTGTTATTACAAATAATATTTGTAATAACAAACATAAAATTAATTGTGACATTTTCAGTTTCCCTGTTAATCCAGTGAACAATTTCAAACTGTAAATACAATACAATATCATATAATATTTCCAATACCTGTTGTTTACTTTGACTTCTATGGAGGACGAGACCTGACATATCAATAAATACATAAATAAATACATTAATAAATACAGGAATAAATAAATACAGGAATAAATAAATACATTTAAAGCATTTATGTATTTATTTATTTATTTGTGCATTTATTTATTTATTTATTCCTGTATCTATTTATTATTAAGTCAGGCTTCGTCCTCCATAGACTACATGTTTCCATATTATTCACATTTTATTATGTATCTTTTTTTTTTTTTAATCAGCATTTGTCTCTCCTAGAACTACCAATCAAAGTTTTGTTGCATAACTACAATGACAGTGATTTATCCAATGCAATGTATTATGCAAAAAGCGTATTCACCCAAATGGAGATTTAGTCCTTAGAATCAATCATGGCATTCGTGGACTAAACTGTAATTCAGTTATGATAAAGCATTGACATTTAAAAGAGCAGCAAACCAAGGCCCTTCTGAACAAAACAGCAGGAAATAGAAAGACATTTTAAGCCAAACAATGACTTGAAGGTCCCACTGAAAACCACAGAAGGCATACACAGGAGTGTACACTTATGCCAAGGCTGGATCTGCACTACCTAACATAATCCAGTCATAACCTACATCCCCAGAAAATTTCATTCAAATCCATTGCCTTTCCATTTTACTCCTCACAAACAAACAAACACACAATAGTAAATGACAATAACAATAACATTTTTGTTGAGGTGATAACATTCCTTCAGTATAACAGCAATAAAGGCTACTACTTAACACTAATAAACCCATGATTATTTTATATCCGGAAATGAGCTGGTAGATAGAGTATAAGGTGCACCGGCCTTGTCATTCATTAGCTTCTGTACAGCAACAACAGTGTCAGAGCTTTGTACTTTGTGGCTTGATCAAAGGATCTGCAGGGCCTGCTGTTATCAACGGTTATCTGTTCAGTGACACAGTCATGACAGAAGAGAGGGGATCAGGTGAGAGATAATGGAGAGGCCCACTGGCTTTGCACCATTAACCATCCTTATGAGCAGCTAAGATTAATGGAACAGTCAATCGGAGGGGTTTTGTGACAGTTTGTGACACTCAGAGTAAAAAATAATGATTAAACAGCTCCCTAGTGACTCGATGAGTCTGCATGCTTACATGGCCATAGTAACAATGCTACATCATTGATGTGCAGACAGTTTTACCACACTCATCAAATGCCTGGCTGTATTAGTACAGATGTGAGTATTTACTGCCATGCAGTTGGCAACATATACTTTTACAAATCTAAATTTGACTCTTAAAAAACACATTTTTTGCACTGGCTATATCGTTGTGCAAGTACATCTACCACAGCCTATAAGGTACCTTACCTCCAAATCTATTTTCAATCATACATTTGTACATGCAAACTTGATTTTCCAGAGCGACAGGTTTCTAGTCCTGAGCTAACCTGATTGAAGGCCCTGACCCATGGACTCTGCACAGGAGATAAGATTAGATGCTTATTCAGGGCACAGGTGCAACACCGTATGCTCAAACTGTACTACAAATACACTATTGCACAATGTGAGAGGGAAATAGAATTACAGTACAGTGATTTTATACATAGAGTGGGTTTATTATATGTAAGCACACACACAGGTCTGGTGCAGGTTTGCATGGTCACATTGTACATCTGATCTAATCTGTGTTCCTAACATCCTGTTTTGTCTCTCTGACGTCATCGGGATGAAATAATCAATAGCAACCATGTTGCCCTTTACAAACCGTTGTAACTGGAACAGAGTCAAGGCAAATTGTCCCGAGTACTGATGCAATAATATCACCTTTGTGGGCGTTGCACAGTTGCAGGACAAAAACTGCAGAGATTTCCTTTTTTTTTTTAAACTACTAAGAATCCTTTTATGTGACAAACTTAATCACTTATTACTTATTAATGACTGCTTTTCTAAATGAACCCAACACTCATATGTTGACATTAAATATAGCACTGTTTCACCTTATCTATAATTCTTTTATAATGTACAGTTTTTTGTTGTTGTTATGTTTTATATTCTTATTGCGGTTTCCATATATTTTACCTATAGTCTATTAAATACATGCACAGCACTGAGACAGTCGTGCAAGCAGGCAAATTTTGCTTTTGTTATTCTAAGGACTTTGAACTTTGTTCCAAAGGTTAATTTCACTCAGCTCTGTTGTTTTCACCCTAACTCACGTTAATTCTGCAATAAAACAATTGAAATGACTCCCATTCATTTGCATTAAGTTAAGTTTACGGTCCCTCCTTCCTTCATCGGCCCACAGTATTTCCCTTCATGTGTTTATCTTTAACAACATCATCCCACTGCACGGTCCCTGACTCCCTGTGTGTTTCACTCCTCTGACCCCATCAACATGTATCTGTAATAACTGACTGTGCTTCAGAGGGAGAACACTGTCATATCATTGGCTCACGGCCTGGCAACACCCACCCAACCATGTGGGGGTGTGTCAGAGAGGGGGGGGGGGGTTTCGACATATGATTATGTTCAGTTAGGTCACATGGTGCTTGGCCTGGAAACACACAAGAGCTTGAAGGAAGTGATACCATTGTCCTGTCTGTGCATCAAGGTTGTGATAGGTTTGTGTCAAACCTTGAATCGGGAGCCAGTCTGAACCTGTTCCCTCCACTATCTCTGCCTCATAAGGACATTATGTAATGACTAGAATAAATAAAATACATTAAAAAGGGACTAACAGTATATATAAAACACGACCAAAGGTCACCTTGTAAACCACAGACAGTCTAAGAACAAGTGATAGTTTGAAGAACCTAAAAAACTCAGTGGATAAAACGGTTTCATAAGCGTTTTCTTTTTGAAATATGACACAGAATGAATGACTCTGGGTAAAGGAGTGACTTATCATGCTTATCAAAGAACAGAGCTGGACAATATGTTTTTGCATACATTTAAAGTAATATATGATTTATTTGCTGAGGTAAATAATTAATAGGAGCAGGTCAAAGAATATACTTCAGGTTATTCAGAGATAAACATGATGATACAGTGAGGCTGCTTCTGTTTTGTAATGACAAGAAACTAGAATTAACAGGCAGTCACTGAACACATTCAAAGCAAATTATTATTGTATTTCATTATTAATGTAATGTCTTAGTACTCTATTATGTATTCTAGAGGACATTTTCTGTTTTTATAATCTCTCAGGTCATTTGTTGATTATTGTAAAATATATCAAATAAGCACAGTTCTGATGCATGCAAATTCTATTTAACTTTGAGAGAGACTGAGCCTTATTGTCTGACTGATTTGAGGGTTTTATAAATACATTTCTGAAGTACTGGTTTAATTTGAATGGATGCAATACTATGACTTCACATGGCATTGTTGTATAAATGTTTTTGCTATGAAAATACAACTCTATGCTAATGTGATTCCTGGGGTATTTTAGACTCCTTGTCTAAAATCTAAAAATGTAGCTTATGCAGAGCATGTTTTGCACCATTTATGTAGTTTATGCATCATAATACATTTTTGGAGAAGGAAATGTACATGTATCTAATAGTTCAAATGTTCTGCCGCTGTGCTGAAGACGCACACTGTCAGTGACAAGAGATAAACACTAGATGGAGCTAGTTGTTCAGGCTGTGTTCTGACTGCATCAGTGTGAGGGTGAAAATATATATAAATACATGCAGGTACACATCCTGCATAACAAACTGAGTTTTCCTGAGTGAGGCACGGAAATAATTACTCGCAGTGTCATTAATTTCTGCATGAATAGTTCACCTGACAGTGAATCATTTACACTGGAGGGTCCATAACATCTAGAACCATATTATTAGCTGTCAAATTGTGATAAATAATAACTCTTTAGATATTATACAGATTTATTTGAATGGATTATTTAATTAAGGGAACACAAACATTAAAAAATCAAGTCAGCTTTTTCTTGAGTAAAGGTGATGAATGATGGATTACAAAACAGAACAAATCATAAACATGCTCCAGTATTATGCAGTAGAATGACATGTCAGTGAAATGGAATAGCCCATAGACAAGTGGGAAGGTAACTTAGCTTGTGACTGAAGGGTTGCTGGTTCAGGTCCCTGCCAGATCAAGAGCTGAGGTAACCTTGAGCAAAATACCTAATCCCCATTTCTCTGATGCCCCTGCATGTTTGGTCAGCTCATCAACAAGCTCTGCAAAACCCTGGTGACAAAGCACTCATTTGACAGGTGTGTTGGAGCATGGACACATCTAAAACATGCAGGGCAGTGGACCAGGATTGAGTGATACTGCTCTAAATTGACCCCATCCACAGGGGGGCGCCACATCACATGTACTCCATGTGCTGTTAGCCCAGATAAATGGGTGTGTTACATAAAAAAAATCTCTGCCCCATATCAAAAATGTGTGGTGACCCTAGAGAGGGAGAAGCCAAACAAAGGTTAATGAATGTGGGTGAAGTTGCATTAAAGGGACACTGTGTAGTATTTATGGGTTTATATAACCCAAAATCCACTTTTTTGATATACATATTATGTGCTCCTGCATTGTCTTCTCGCTGTATAATATTTTTTGTCATTTTCGTAGTGTTTCAAAAAGTCATGTAAAATAACATGGTTGCGGGCCGTGGTTGCATAGCCACTGTCAGCAGCGAGACGGCATGTTTCTACCGGAGCCTGCAAGGACAAACGCGAGAGAACAAATCAAGCATCTCTTTACTTGTAGCGGAAGTCCCGCCTCCACTCTCTCCCTCCACTCGCTTCGTCTGCTACGGCCGCGGTAGCGCCCTCTCCTCACGAACCTCATCTGCTGACACGGAGAAAGACGACGAGGACGACATTTGACCGGCTAAGGATACCGTAGCGCTCAGGGAAGGGAGGGGGTGAGCAGAGGAGCAGTTCTTTGTTGTAAATTTCAGCCTCTCCTCTAGATGGCGCTATAAACTACTTACTTCACCTTTAAAGTCAAATAATGTGGTTATTGTCGTCGGTTTATTTCATGTAATACATTTTTTTTCAGGTTGGGTAACGCAGTGCTCATCACAATTCTTACACATGAGAGGGTAGTTTAATTTATAACAACATTAATATGGATATCTCTGTCAAATAATATTTGGAAAATAATGATGATCATGTTGTCATGTAGCCTACCTCTCTCTGGTCGAGGTGCTGCAGTAAGAAGAAAGGTGAGATACTGAAACTTTGAGTAAAAGTGTGTGCATGTGTGTGTGTGTGTGTGTGTGTGTGTGTGTGTGTGTGTGTGTGTGTGTGTGTGTGTGTGTGTGTGTGTGTGTGTGTGTGTGTGTGTGTGTGTGTGTGTGTGTGTGTGTGTGTCTGTGTAGAGGCCAAAAGGTAAAAAGTTGAACTCGTTCTCACGAGAACGTTCCTCTTCAGTGTCTAATCAGGAAGCTGTGGCTTTGACTTGCTTCTGCTCATATCTCATCATCAGCACAAAAATATGCACAGTGTGTGTGTGTGTGTACGTGCGTGTGTGTATTATGTCTGATTTGACAGTCAGACGTCACCCCCCCACGTGTCAGGTGGCCCAGACGGAAACCCCAAAGGAAGTATGGTCAGGACCAGAGCGGTCAGGAAAAAGTCAAACCACCTGGTTTCATTGGCGTACGTGAATTTCAGCTCTTGCCGTACAACCACTGTCAACTGTCAACTCTCGATCAGAGTCTACACCTTGAACTTTCAGTCTTCCTTTAGGAAGTCAGAAGTGGCTCTACTGCAGCCATTATGCAAAAAAGAGTCTGTGTAAGGCTTCATAAATCAGGGACATTTCCTTTGAGTGTGGCTTGCACCACTGGACATAATTAAGATAGAGATCATTTGCTTAGGAAACAAAGGCTTGTGTAAGAAAAAAAGGTTGTAGTTTTATTGACCAAAATGTGACAGAAGACTAACCCTTAACCCTAAGCAAAGATCCCAGGAAAAGCATAATAATATGCTTATAACCCTACTAGCACTACCCTAATTGGACCACATCATTGCATGAAGATAAAAGTAGGTAAACTAAAACAGGCTAATCTCAATAACCTTAATCCTGAACCAGAAAATGTAGAGTGACACCATTATCGTCAGCGTTAAAATACAGTGGCGTAAGTAGGCCGAGCAAAGTCAGCTATGGACTTTTCACACAAGGCAGATTTATTGACCTCCACCACGTGGTATATGTTTTCGCCAGAGTTTATTTGTCTGTCTGTTTGTCTGTCTGTTAGCAACACAACTCGAAAAAGTCACAGATTAAATTTTCAGCAAATGTCCGCAATGGGACCAGGAACTAGTGATTCAATTTTGGGCGTGATATGTAGATGCTGCGCCCCGGCAGGCTGTATTTTGTGGGCACTGAACTGCCTTGGCGGCGGTCTACACTCTCTGAGTGCTTTTCTAGTTCTTTTATATCATCCTCCTCTTCCTCACATACACTTCTAATTCTTCTTCTTAAATGTTTTCTTATTATTTTCTTATTTATTTAATTTTCTCCTCCAAGTACCACCAGAGAGAAGCTTGATTACCACTGGTAGTACACGTACTACAGTTTGAGTACCATGAGTTTGGGCAGGTTAAAAGGTGGGAAGCTTTTCACAGTCGGACAAAACTACAAAGGGAAAAGAAACTGCTTTAATAGTACAAACTTTGGTTTAAGAGATAATCAATACCACTAATACGTCCAGCTATATCCAAATATTATACATCAAACACTCTGTGGATATTCTTAGCAATATTGTAATGTCATTTTGAATTAGAATGTTTCATTTGTAATAGAATTTAGTTTGATCAAAAAACACTGGCAGGAAGAGGTTACGAGATGAAAAGTAATCAAACTTTTTTCTGTCACTCCAGTGTCAGCTCAAATATCTGTTGACAGTCTGGTCCACAGACAGCTGCAGGGACGGCTCCTCCACGCCACTGTGAGACACAATAACACTGCACTGAAACACACTGTTTTTCACTATAAAGCCTGAGAAATGCTGTTTGTTTGTTATATGCAGTGGATTCGATTGTATCAAGGTAGCAACTGTGCACACGCACACACACCTGAGGACGTAGGTAACACTGAGGATACTCAGTGGCTGGTGGGAGCTGCGTCTAGACTTGGAGGGTCGGACGGAGGGGATGACGGCGCTGTGACTCTCCACCCAGACGTAACCTCCGCCTCTCACCAGCATCCTGTACTGACTGCTGACTGACTGACTCTTCCAACACACTGCAGAGAGAGAGAGAGACACACACAGGAAGGGGAATCAGGTATATACAGCTGTGTGTGTAGAGAGAGAGAGGGTGTGTATATGTGTGTGTGTGTGTGTGTGTGTCGCTGCTCACAGTTCAGATGATTCTGCGTCAGACAGTTCGTGTCCAGCATGTGACAGAGTTCATAGATGGAACGGCCCAGCAGCTCCTCAGGACTGTAGCCCAACAGCAAAGTCACTCTGTACACAAAACACAATGCAGTGCACACGTTTACGGCCTTCTAACGTACTCTTCAAGAAAGTGTTAATGATTTAAGGATTCAAACGTGCTGTTTTCGAGGTGTCAAATCCATGCACAGACCCGATTAAAGAACAGATTAACAGTAAATATCAAGTCCGCACACTGTCTCCATATTCCACACATACAATACAAACCTAATTATTGTTGTCAAAGAGTTGAAGATAATACATAATTAATTAATAAAAACTGGAGCTGTGTTAATCCCGTGGGTGCACGTGAAACTGTCTCCTTCATATTAGTGCTGTGTTGTCAGTGTTTTGTTTGTGACCAAAAACAGTTGTTGTTGAGCTGAATAATTTCCCTAGATTGTTCTGAGTAATTTCGTGCTACACAAAATTAAAAAAAACGAAATAACTCCTCCTTGTTCCATGACGTGCAAAACCATTCACACGGTGTTGGGCTGCGGATGTTTCAGCTCAACAACTCTCACTGTGACTGTGTCCTAACGGCTCATTATTACTAAACTAGCTACTAGTTTGTAAGATTTTAGCCGATTCACAAAATGTGAGCATGTGTTTAAATCACCTCTGGTCACAGTATGTGAACTTCATGTCCATGCTGTGCTGGCTGGTGAAGGTGTGTGTGCTGAGGAGTGTGTGTGAGAGGGGCAGAGGTCGGCAGGTCAGCAGCAGACAGGAGACCGAGGAGGGAGAGGCACAGACATTCAGCCGGCCCCGACAGTGCAGCACCTAAAAGCACACACAGTTTCATTTAAAACTCGGCAAAGACATTCCATCAGAGGATTCTTATTAAGCATTCTCACCAACCTTCCACGTGGCCGTTTTAAGGTTGCTACTTCTTCCTCTGTTTGTCAGACCGCTTTTAATCCTCATGACAAAGTCCCTCTTTGCATCGCTCCAGACCTCCTCTAACAAAAACAAGCATCAAACATTACAATAAAATATGTTTAAATCAGTGAATTACTCAATTACTAAATGTCCACACACAGAGACACACCTGCCATTAGATGGAGATTGTTTCTGATTTCTTCCTGGTCACAGGGATGAGTAAAGTCAAAGATATTGTGTCCCATCAACTCAGTCTGTCAGAAAACAATAAATTATACATTCATATTTAAATCATAACAAAATAAACGTGTGTGTTTTGCTTCGTGGGAACCAAAAGGCATCTAATTGTGATCATTATCGATCAATGTTTTTTATCACAGTAATAATAAGATATTTGGTCACAATTATCACATTCTTAAATGTATCATATACAACATTCAATTACATACTGTATATAAATACCATTGTTAGGGCCCAACCCACGAATGGGTTGGGCACAAATTTTAATTACAGTTGTCCACACTATCATTTATGTAATGTAAAATAAATGTCTGTTTTTGATATTAATACATTCATTTTGCATCATAAATAGTATTAATTAGGATACGTGTGATATCATGATATTGAGAACAGTTGTTTTTTTCCCCACTTTTTGTTCTCTAGGGCGATCCCCTCTTGACCACAATAGATGCGCATTGGCCCCCACGTCATTTGAGTTTGAGACCCCTGCTCTAGAGCCTCAGCTTGCAGACCCCTGGGCAAGGGGATGCATTATGTCTATGAGGGTTCTCACTTTGAATGCTGTGCAAACGTGTGTGTGTGTGTGTGTGTGTGTGTGTGTGTATAAACCTGCGTCAAGCCCATGTATCTGTTGACATTGTCAGACAGGTAGATGACGTCCCCCTCAGTGGACAGCACCATCAGAAACCCATCCAGGATGCTCAGATACATATTTGTTTCCTCTTTCTCCCCATGGCCCCATCCTCTGTCACACACTCGCTGTTCCTCTCCATCACCCATGGATCGTCCATATTTTGAGGCCTCATGACTGGTCTCTGCTTTAGTCCCAGCGTTCCCTGGAACAGAAAAAGAAAGGAAATATCAAGTTTTCTGCAAAACGCAGCAACAATTGTTAATAGCATGGGAAATTATGCGCTAAAATTAACTTGTACTTTCAGTACAAATAAATATGGAATCCATGGTTAATTTGAGTTACCTTTGAACAGTGTGTGCAAGCGTATGTAGCTGATGGTCAGACGAATGATGGACGGCTTGTCCAGGTTTGCTTGGACAGACGGTTGGACGGGCAGCAGCCGAGACAGATCTCCAAACACATCACACTCCACTCGTCGTCTCCTTTTGGCCGCCTCGCGGCTAATGGCCCTGCAGAGGTCCACAAGAATCAAATCTTAGACATTTATGATGATATTATACTATAAAATTACTTTAAGTAAAATAGAGACACCAGACATTATACACCACTGTCAGAATATAATCTCACTGTAATTCTGTATTTGTTCATAAGGGAAATATGGAAATATATACTTAACAATGCAAAATACAAAACAGTTTTTTGAGACTTGAAACTGTGATGACATTTAAATGTATTATATTATATAGAATGTATTATTAACAATTATCAACTTTATATTGTCCACTTTTTCCTCTCTTATCAATGCTTAACTATAAAAGAAACTTATTTTCTAGATTTGAGGACACCAAATTTTTTCCAGTAGACCATATTTAATAGATAACATTTTCATGTATTTTACTGAATATCCTTGTTCATTTGAGCAGATGCCCAACGTAGTTACAACACCATCTTTGGCTTCTTGATATCACCTCAGGCCAAAACCAGCATTAAAACAAGTAAATTCAACATGTAAATACATTTATTTTCAAAAGAGAGACACAGTGTCAAAAAGCCACGTGCAGCTTTACCTTCTCCTCTCCTTGTCGGCTGTCATCGTGTCCA
This sequence comes from Microchirus variegatus, assembly GCF_963457635.1. Taxonomy (NCBI): domain Eukaryota; kingdom Metazoa; phylum Chordata; class Actinopteri; order Pleuronectiformes; family Soleidae; genus Microchirus; species Microchirus variegatus. The sequence continues at coordinate 13,814,995 of NC_139818.1, read as the reverse complement.
ACAGGCGACTCTCTCCGGTGTCATGGTGTGAACGTTGGCTCAGAAAAAGAAAAGAAGGCGGCAGCAGGAGTTCACAGCACAGCAGGAAATCTCCCCCACTACACTTTGCACCATCACAGGCAGTGGAATTAATCATAGGCAATTAGCGGCACCAAATGTCACAAGGCAAGTGGTCCCCTACCTCACAGATGACTTAATCAGACTCCTAGGAAGCACCTCCTCTTCTCTGTCAATGTGCATCACACACACAGTAGAGGCACCCAAAACTGAGAGCACTGATAGGTCACCTGACCACTCCTTCCTCCACCCTCTCCTCTCTGCTTCTCCTCTTTCACATAATTTCAAGCATCCTTTAAGATTAGCCTCTGAGGATTAACACAAAGCAAAAAAAACAACAAAGTAGACCAAATAAATAAATAAAATAAACAGAGAAGGAGGTGAAGGGGAAGAAGACACACAGGAGTTGGGGAGTAACGTCGACAGCTCAGTGTTTTTATTGGAATCAGACCAGACAGGACTAGCCTGGCTGTTGCACTACATTTTGGCACAGAGTAAAATTAAAGAAGTGTGACCAGGAACAGCCTTACATCTGGGTGCATGAAGCTTCACTACACTCTGACTCTACTGCACACAGAGCAACCAGCTCGCCTTCAGATCACTCTACAGTACAACGCAACAACAGTCCTTCTGTGTCTGTGTGTGTGTATGTGAGAAAAACAGTGAGAAGAGCAGGGAGAGGTTCAAGAGAGAGAGAGAGAGAGTCTGTATGTGGTGTTTTGTGTGAGTGTGTTTGAAATGCGAGGTAATTCAGCTGCTGGTTCTCCAAATGTCATTTTACCCAACTGTAACAGACCTATAATAGTATATAGTATGATACACAAAGGTTTCCTCCAGATACACTTTACAATAATAATAATAATAATAATAACAATAACAATAACGATAAAAAAGAGAGAGAGAGAGCAATAAGAAAGCCATTCTTGAAAAAAAAAGCAAAAGTCAGAAAAGTAAGTGGTTTTTGGCTGAGCGAGACAGCTGACAGTGGGAAAAGGGGAATTGGTGCTTTTGAGGGGAAGAGGGAGGGAAGAGGTCCTGAAAACACTGATGGTAACTATAGAAATGCAGAGGACAAAAATTCACACTCTTGACAGAAATAAAGATGCATTCACACACAAAAAAATTTACATTCACAGAAGAAAAAAAAACGTTAAAACAACGCCCACAGGCCAGCACATTCTCGCCGGCGGGAGCGACGCGGACTCTGAAACTAGCAGATGGATGCGATAGCTGGGGAAAAAAAACACGTGCTTTTCACCGCTACACGGGCCACCCGTAACACTCTGCTCCACATAATTAGTTCAATAGCCTGTATCTTGTATGCTCGACATTCACTTTGTACACAGAGGGAAGGAGGACAAGATGAAAGCAAGATTACAATCATACAACGATCAGACCACAACCCGACACAAATAAAAACATTTCGAGGGGAGAAAAAAACAAAACAAAAGGGACAAAAAATAACACGTGAAAAACATAAAATATATAGATAGTCAGGGTATTGCACAAAGGGTATTTGGCCCTAGCTGGTCCACATTAAGGACAGTAATAACACAGGTGGGTGCTTGTCCATGCGCCACGATTCTCCTTTACTAGCAGACAATACCAACACAATACAGCCACTCAACACAGGCTATATACAGAGCTCTGCACCCAGCACCAACAGTCCACATGTATACAGGTGCTGGGGAGAGAAGCAGAGTGTGTGTGTGTGTGTGTGTGTGTGTGTGTGTGTGTGTGTGTGTGTGTGTGTGGTATTTGTGTGCGAGTGTGTGTGCATATGCAGTAGCTCGTAGGTATGTGAAAGCGTGTGAAAATTTGAGATTGTGTGTGTGTGTGTGTGTGTGTGTGTGTGTGTGTGTGTGTGCGTGTGTGTGTGTGTGTGTGTGTGTGTGTGTGTGTGTGTGTGTGTGTGTGCGTGTGTCTGTGTGAGATCCTGTGCACATGGGAATGTGTGCGATTGCATGTGCAGGTGATTGAATTCATGTTCATATTCATATACATATACATCATAATTCATATTCATAATAAAACCCAGGCAACAAGAACAACACAATGCAAGTAAAGAATATTCCAAAAAACAACAACAACCAATAGCTTCAAAGTAAAGGATTGTGTGTGTTTGTGTGTGTGTGTGTGTGTGTGTGTGTGTGTGTGTGTGTGTGTGTGTGTGTGTGTGTGTGTGTGTGTGTGTGTGTGTGTGTGTGTGTGTGAGTGTTTTCTAAAGGGATTCATGGTTCTAGTGTCAGTGTGTGTGTGTACTTATGTGTGCCAGGTTTTAATGTTGTGTGTATAAGTGTGTGTGCATGCATGTTACTATGTGTGTGTGTGTGTGTGTGTGTGTGTGTGTGTGTGTGTGTGTGTGTGTGTGTGTGTGTGTGTGTGTGTGTGTGTGTGTGTGTGTGTGTGTGTGTGTGTGTGTGTGTGTGTGTGTTAGGTCTGTGTTTCCTCAGGGGCGCAGTAGGAGAAGTCCTTGAACTCCTCTTGGTTAATCTGTCGGATGATGGCCTCGTCTGTCGGCGTCAGAACGGGGTCTTCCTTAGTGAAGTCCTGGTCAAAGTTATTCACATCTCGCTTTGTCTTCTACATTGGACACACACACACACAGAAAAGCAGAAAGAGAGAGAGAGAAGGGTTGATGAATGTCTAAGAAAAGAAAGTTTGCCAGGTCTAGTATCATGAAAGTGATGTTAGAGCGACACCTTCTGACTATTAAGATGTACTGCATGTTATGATAAAATTATTCATTTTTCCCATGTATTACTGATGTGATGTCATTCCAAAGCATAGAAAATAGGGCTGAACGACTTCAAATAAATATATACGTAACTGCGATTATTTTGACAGGAATTTATATGATTCGCGTGCTGTGTGACGTGTGCAGATCTGTGAGAAACAAAGATGTCCCCTTCAGACTGCAGAATAAGATGTGTAAAGATCGAGACTATAATTCATCTAAAACTCTAAAATGTTCGATAAAATCTCAATAAATTGTTCAGGCCTAATACAAAATTATGAAAAATGTTATTTAAAATTAAATAAAACATAGCTAAAGTTACATATGTAGGATTACTAGAGCTTTTTTGGATAATAAAAACACAAAACTACAAAAAACTGTCCGTCTGAGATACATTCCCATGGTGCAATAGTGGTCTTATGATTTAAGTTTAGTTTGACTTGTTTAATGACAAATGGCCACTACAGTATTTCTATAGATTCCACAACAGTAGTTTAAAAGCTTTTTACTGCAAACATAGGCCAATGGGGGTTCTTGAGGCTGACTCCACAACATGCACTTGTTTTTCATAATGTGCTCATAAATTTAATCTGGATTATGTGTCTTTGTTTTCTGCTTGTGTTTTAACTGTGTAAATGTGTAACTGTTGAGTGTTTTGTGCTCTATCTTGGCTAGGAGTTGCTTGTTCTTAATCTCAGTGGGATTTTCCTGGATTAATAAAGGTTGAATTTGCAGATAATTTGCCTGATCCACTTTTTTGGGTGAACAAATGCAGGAATTATGTAAAGTAAGCACATTTTCTTCAGATTTACAGTTTTGCAGGGAATTAAGACATCGGTGTATGTGTGACTATATGTCTTAATGTGTGTGTTTCTTACAATTCGGGGTTTAAAGGGTGGTTTGACTTTTCTCTGCTCCAGCAGGACCCAGTCAATCTCTCTGAAGAAGGGATGAGTCTTGATGGCCTCCTCACAACCTTGGCTCACTACGCAGCCCAAGCGCTTGGCCGGGTTCTTGGTCATGAACTATACACACACACACACACACGCAGACACACACACACAAAAGCATTATACACTTTTAGAGATTAACCTGTCTGACAAAAACAAACCCTTTTAAAAAAAGATGCTTCCAGTTGAGGTTTCATGCATAAAATAATGAGGACAAAAACAGGATGAAGGGATGAGCAAAAAGCATTTCAGCGCTAATAATAGAGTGGAGGCATTAATGGCTCTGTGAACGATACAAACAAAGTGGTGTAATGGCAGAGAGATGAAAGAGGTCAGCAAAGGCCTGGTGTTATTTTCTGTGACTGAAAGTATCCACGATCACATCACTGCACTTGGAGCACTTTGTCATTTACTGTGGGTTTTATGATGCCACTGTTAATACTTTATCACTTTTTTTGACCGACTTTTTTTTTTTGTTCTTCTCCGCATCCGAGAAAACGTGTTAATTGCACTTTAAACGAGTGTGATTCATGCTGAAGAGAAGAAGAAACGACGGCGTGATCGAAAGATCACAATAGAGTGAGAAACTCCTTAAGACAACGAGTGAAATCTCTTCACAAAGACGTTTTAAAATGTGCTCAAATTGTAATGTGAGTTTCTAAAAAAAAAGTGATTGTTCATTACACAAAGCATAGAGCCAGGTCTGCTGATAGTCTTGCCTGTGCCCGGGACAAGATAATATTAGACGGGCCCACCAACCCACAATAAATTAATATTTACCATTTAAGAACTGGGCTGATTATTGATAGTCTGTCTCCTCATCATTTCTCATCCTTTCTGCTCCATAATCTCTCTTCTTTTTTTCAAGATTTTTTTTTTTCCCCCTTGCTCCTTTAAGTTTTGTTTTATAGTATATTGTCATCCCATCTGTGGTATTTAGTGCACAAGTTGACTTTTTCTGTACTTCATAGGAGAAAATCATAGTAGGCAAAATAAGGCCTTTTTTTGAGGCACTTTATTATCAAAGTCCCTATAATTTTTTTCCATTCATTTAGGAATATGTCAAACCCTTGCCCCTTGCATCTGCTGACAATTCCTTTGCCCTCTCTGAGAAATCTGAATGTAAAATGTTCTGTCCTCTTCAGAACACAAAAGAAAACTTTTTTTTGCAAATACAAGAAAAGGAAACCACAAACAAATAAATATAAATAATAAATGACCACATAAAATCATAAGATAAAAGGTTTTTTTCACATCCTCACACTGACATTGTGTTTTGTTTGCGTGTGGGGGAAAATAAAGCCCCAAAGAAATCATGCGATACATCAGGGGTCACCAACCTTTTTGAGATGAGAGCTACCTTAAGGGTAAAAAATAATATGGAGGGCTACCACGTTAACATTTTTTTGTTTGTTTACCATTTAAATGATTAATATTATGCATTTAACTGCATACACATTCATTCCAGTGCTTACTCCTAACGATTACCAGTTTTTATAAACAATATCAAAGATATTTTACTGAGCCATCATACGGATACATGCAAGTGAGGTGAAGTGAAGTGACCCCGCGGGCACCATATTGGCTGCCTGCGGGCTACCAGGTGCCCGCGGGCACCATGTTGGTGACCCCTGCGATACATGGTCTGATGGTCTGAAAATACTAAAACAGGTGTATCTCTGTGTGGTGACGACACGTACCGCTCGCAGGATAGAAACAGCCTCTTTGCTAAGCCACACAGGATACAGGACGTCGTCATGGAGGATTGACTCGAACAAGTCGTCTTCATTGTCAGCTTCGAACGGAGGCTGTCCGGCCATCATTTCATACATCAGCACCCCCAGGGCCCACCAGTCCACCGACGCTCCGTACTCCAGCTCCTGCAGGATCTGAAATTAAAAGAGGGATTCAGATATATATAAGATATGGAAAGATGCATTAGATAATTACACCAAGGCAAAAGTCTAAAGAGACCTGAGTGTTGTAGAAATGTGGTCAATTTATGGCAGACAATACACGTTTATTTTAGAAATTGCACAGTTCTTGAAACCTTCTAGGTGGGTGTCCACAGTGCCTTGAAAGTCAGCACCTACGATTTACCTTTTACTTAGGGAACATGGACTTGAAACTCACAAAAAAAGACAAATAAATCATGATAATCTTTATGGAACTTCCAACAATCAGTCAATGGATAACTGTCATTAAAATCATTCTATGTATGGAACGTATGACCTCTACTCTAAGATTTCAGAAGATAAAGGTGAGGCTCTCTGGGAAAATGAGGACACATACCTTCAACAAAACTTGCTCTCCGTTTCAGAATTTTGGAAACACTTTATAATAAACACACACTATTAGCATTCGTTAAGCATTAATAAATATTGAATTCATCATTTATAATGCATGAATACTCATTAGTATGTAGTTTATAAACACAGTTATAAATGTTTTACTGATTCTGTGTTTCACTATGGGATATCGCCTTGGCGTGAGCGACCAGGAATGCTCCAATGACACCACGTATGTCTGTGACTGACAGGTCGAGCTGTGCGGGGGCACCGCCCCCTTCTAGTGTCAAACTCTGCACATACTGTACATCAGTTTGCACTGTGAATTTACAACACACAAAATGTTGTGTTTTGTTTTTGGACGGGTGAATGTGGCAGTACAAATGTATAAAAATAGAGAAAAGAGGAAAAACGAAATCAAGACTATTACTGTTTTCTTTATCTAACATTATAATGTAACCAAACCTAAACCACTTTTTTCCCAGGTGAAAACAAGTGTTTATGGGCATCTAGCTGGCTTTCTTAGCTGCCTTCTTCTTTCCATGCTTACATCACTGGTATATGCTATTGTCACCTTGTTGTCTAATCAGCATGAGGCTTGTCGTCCTAGGCTCCCCCCCCCCCCCCTTTTATCAGTGCTGGAGCTCTCGTTTCATCACCTTTCTATCTCCACTGCTGTAAGAGTTAGAGATGCTTAGCTTCAGAGGAGCTGATACCCCTTAAATGGATTGGCTTTTTTCAGACTAGAGGCTACATATAGTTCACAACACAGTTCAGTGTAGGGTAAAATCTTAGCGGTGTAAGAAAATGTAGATATAATAATATATTATATATAAAAAGTGTCACACTGTTTGGATTCTTTGAAGCACTGTATCAATATATGGGAAATATTGTTGACAGTAGATTTGTATTTTCTTCTTCCCTCAACTCTTCTGACTACACAAATATATATATTTTTTAATTATTGTTTATGCATTTAACAAAGCTATTTTTACTATTAGAGCTTTTCTTATAATCTACACTACCGTTCTAAAGTTTGGGGTCAATTAGAAATGTCCTTATTTTTGAAGGAAAAGCACTTTTTTTCGATGAATATAACATTAAATGAGTCATAAATACACTCTTGTTAAAGTGGTAAAAGACTATTCTAGCTGCAAATGTCTGTTTTTTAATGGAACATGTACATAGGTGTATAGAGGCCCATTTCCAGCAACCATCTCTCCAGTGTTCTAATGGTACATTGTGTTTGCTAATCATGTTTGAAGGCTAGTGGATGATTAGAAAACCCTTGAAAACCCTTGTGCAATGATGTTAGCACAGCTGAAAACAGTTTTGCTGGTTTTGACGAAAGGGCAAAATTATTATTTTGAATAAAAATTATTATTTCTAATCTTATCAATGTCTTGACTATATTTTCTTTTCATTTTGCAACTCTTTTGATGAATAAAAGTGTGACTTTTAATGGAAAACCCCCCAAAAATGTTATAGGTGACCCCAAACGTTTGAACGTTACACAGTTGAGCTCACCTCAGGAGCAATGTAGTCAGGTGTGCCACAGAAGGTGGTGGTGGTCACTCCGTTCATGATGCCCTCTTTGCACATGCCAAAGTCTGCCAGCTTACAGTGTCCCTCTGCGTCCAACAAAATGTTATCTAGCTTCAGATCCCTGCAAGCGAGAGAGAGAGAGACGGAGACAATGAGCACCATCTGGTTTCCACAGCAGTTGTGCTCACTGCGAAAAAGTGAGCATGCAACGTGAGAAAAACCCACGAGAATCATCACGTTATGCAATTTAAGTGGTGTCATACACCTTCTGGTGTGCTGTGTCCAACTAATGAACTTTCACACACTAATGAAATTCCAGGACAGTCCAAAAGTTCTTCAAGTAAGTTGTCAATTCTACAGTCAATTTGAAATAAAACATATTTCTAGCTCTAGAGTGTGTTGATATTTGCAGATAGATAGATTTAATTGTCCCTTTTGTAAAAACAGCACCGCAACATTTAACATCTATCCCACACATCAGCAACACCTATTACAAACAACAATAATACTGCCAAACAACAACCATTCATTTCACAAATAGACCTATTACAGTGCATCCTCACACACAGAGCTTCCAAATACTGATCATGCAGTTCTGTTGTTCAGCCATCTTACCAGATATGGTGACAATGCATTGTTTCCTTTTAAGAGATGAAAAGTAATGTGAATATACGAGCGGTGCTGCAGGTGTGTACCTGTAGATGACCCCATTACGGTGCAGGAACATGAGGGCTGAGGTGACTTCGGCAGCGTAGAACCGAGAGCGAGGCTCATCAAACTTCCTGGATCGCTGAATCTGGAACATTAGGTCTCCACCGTTCACATATTCCATTACAAAGAACAAACGGTCCTGCAGTCAGGGAAAGACAAACAGGTATGAGACTGAGGAAACACAGAATAACTATCAAGTCAGCGTGTTTGTGTGCCGTCTGGCTCTCTCTCTCTCTCTCGCTCTCTTTACCCGTGTCTGGAAGCAGCAGTAGAGCTGAGTGAGGTAGGGGTGTCGGCGGGCGAGTGCCAGGATTCGCTTCTCGGTCATGGTGCAGTCGACGTCATCGTCCTGCAGGATCACGTCCTTCTTCAAGACTTTGACAGCATAAACCTCCTCTGTCCCCTTCAGCTCTGCCAGCATCACCTGAGAGGGAGAAGACATTGGAGGAGGAGAAGGTCGATGAAGAAGGTGCTGCTCATGTTTACTGTAAATGTTTTCTGTGATTTTGGTTGTTGTAGTTTGCCTCAGTTTGGACTTTGCGAACAGATTTGTTTGCTGCGTCCATTATCTGGAAACAGGCTCTGTAATGCATTGTTATCAGACCTGACTGAGGGTGTGTTTCTGAGTAACAGCAGCAGCAGCAAAGGGCCGGGTCAGGGCAAGTGGCATGTATCCCATCAAACTGCTAGAATTCACTTCTGAAATGTTGTTTTTCAGTGGTACAGTCTCACTTCACAATCACTTCCTGTTTTCAGTGTGACACGAGATTTAAACATAGCTGTACCGAGAATTACGGAGTCATTGTGTGAACTCATTTGACGGCGGTTTGAATGTGACAGACACTTGTTTATATACAACACACTACAGCTTTGCATCCATCCATTTTCTACCGCTTTATCCTTCACTTGAGGGTCGCATGGATGATGTGCCAATCTCAGCTGACATAGGTAGGTGGGGTCACAGGGCCACATATAGAGATAAACAACCATCCATTCACGCTCACACCTATGGTCAATCTAGAGTGTCCTGTGGAAGGAAACCGTAGAAATCCCATGCAAAATCCATGCAGATGTATGAATTCATATCAATAATATTGTCATCGTTTCCTGTCTCCTAATTTACTGTGTTTGTGTGAGTGGTGAAAGGTTTGTGTTTGCTGAAGTAACACTTTGTTCTGTGAAATGTAAAAATCTGCAGTCGATGAGTAAACACCGGCGCACCTTGCCGAAGCTGCCTTTGCCGAGAACCTTGATGAAGTTGAAGTCCTTCAGGGTCCTTCTCTGACTCTGTCCGTTCTCCCTGGCCACCGACGAGGAGGACATGGAGGAAGAGGAGGTGGTGGAGGAGGAAGAGGAGGAGGAGTGTTGGGGTCCCTGCTGGTCGAGCGAAAGCGAGTCCTGCAGGCGCTCCAACTCTGCCAAGTCTGTGGGCGTCAGCGGAAGAGCAGATCAGACATCAGTGAAAACAGCCTGACTGCACTTTTTCATGTCACTGCTCGGTTCAGAATTGTCAACAATGTCTTTTCAAATGTCCCTCCATCCTCTGTTATAACCTGAGTAGACTCAGTGTGAGCATCTCTGACCAGAGGGATTAAACAGCAGCTGTAACTGGAAGTGGCTTCATCATAGGTTGGCTCAGTAAAAAAAAAATGGGAATCCTTCCACCAAAGAAAAAGTTAACTTTCATTTCAGAGCACGATGACTAAGTAACAAATGGTGGTGGGTGGCGGGGGATAAGTCCTACTCTCTGTAAAACATGCGTATAGTCTTATCTAAAAGGACAATGTAAGAAAAAAAAAAAAGAAAAAAGATGCAATAATATTATTAGTGGAATCAAATGACCGTCTCTTGCTGATAACATTAACACAGTAAAACTACATGCTGGTAAAAACATCTCAGAGGACTTTGAAATGTCTCTGTGTTTGTGTCAGATCTGCATCGTGTGATGCTGTGTGTGTGTGTGTGTGGTGTTCAGTGTTACCCTGCTGTGAGGGGGAGGTGGGGACAGCTGGCTGACTGAAGCTGTTCTCCTCAGTCTGAGTGAGCTCAGGAGGAGACTGAGGAGGGTCCTGCCCTGGAGTCAACTGCAGAGAGAGAAGAGACAACATGACCGTTCCTTTGAGCTCTTCAAAAAAACGTGCATCGGAGAGTCACTGCGCGATTCAGCTCACGTTTTCTTCTTCAACCCTGTCGCCTAATATGGTTATCTTAGCTAATCAGAGGCTCTCATCTCATCTGTATGAGAATGGTATCAATTTTCCTCACATAAAGCCTGATGTACACGCGTGTCCTATAAATAAAACTGTACATTACAGTCCAGGAACAACATGGCAATCATTTGGTAATTATGGTAGCACCGTCTTATTTTCAGTGCTATTTCTAGCTTGGAAATGATAATAATGGTGCGGTAATAAGGCGATAATAAAACAACAATACTTTGTTATTTCTCAGGTCATATTCAGGAAATAGCTTGGTAAAGATCATCACATCAAATTGTTTGGGAATCACAGGGAACCTTGTCCACAATACCAATAATATCACAATACAACGATTCTGTGATAATCGATATATTGCAAGACGATCATATAGCGATACATCACACATTTTCAATTGCCATTTCTAAAAAATAAAATGTTAGTACCATAATATAACTTCTCAATAACATAATTTAATAATAATTTAATACATACACCACTTTTAAATGTGTTGAGTGACATAAATTTACACTTTTTCGTCTCGTGTCATGCACCTGTTAGCATTTTCTTGTGTCACAGACACCGCCATATTTTGTTGTGAAATGTGATTTTCACAACACGACGATCGACACAAACAAACAAATAAAATAGATGTGCACACAAATACAAGCTGGCAGACGGATACACTGATCAGGGTGATAACATGTAACTGAAAGAGCCAGCTGGAGGACACAGAGTGTACGCCGGCGAGAAAATTGAACACCTCTTGCAAAAAAATTCCCAGAATGGGAACTATTGATGGTAATGGAAGTTATTCTGATGAATTTGATGTGTATTTTTTTTAATAATTTGCTAAAATAAAAACTATAGACAGAAATAATGTACTGTCAAGCAGAGTTTCTAGAGTCTACATATATCAGCCAAAATGGGTGAAAAATAGTAAAAATATCCCTATTTCTACAGTAAAAACGTACATATTTCTTGAACCATATTTCAGTTATTTGAATTGAAAAATGCAATAATGCAAATTATCTTTGTGAATAAACACGTTACCTTCCTCCTGCGCTGTGCAGTGTTGGAGATCTTGTCAGGCGTGACTCCCAGGTCAGACAGCACCTTAGCGATTCCTCGGGCGTCCACACCACAGTTAGGAGCTACATTTTTCTCGCACCGCCTGTGCACGTTCATCTTACACACTGCGGAAAAAGAGCAAAAAACTCCTGAGTGGATTCAGGTGACGCCAAGGAAGCTATTCTGACTCTAATACGTCTGTTTTGCGGTTACATCCATCAAACTGTGCAGTTAAACTGTCATAAAATCAAACCCGATTGTCCATGTTGTTGTTTTTACTTTGTATAAGTGATGTATTAAAATGCATTAGAATACACACTGGAGGTTATCAAAGAATAATTGAATTTATTAAATGTATTTTATTTTATTTACTTAACTACACTAATCTAACTTAAATCTAATCGTAATTTAAATAATATCAGACGCAGGTGAAGACACGATAAATCTTAAAACCATAATGGAAGTTGTGAAATGTATTTTAATTTTCACTAAAAGCACAGATGGAAGTTTAATTCCATGTGAATCGAAGCCTGAGATCTGAGATCCAGTTTTCAAGGCGAGATGGGCTATATGCATTATTATTGTTGTTTTCACCTTCAATTGCGACTTCAGGACTATTCAGTCTGTTATATTTTGCTTCTTATGGTTCAAATCACCACAATGAAATGATTCTTCCTCAAAACCAGTCCACAACATAATATCTGCTGTCATATTTAGTTTTATCAGCTTGACACATGCGTAAACAAACAGGCATGTGTGTGTAAAATGAATATGTAGGAGGATGAGGTCACGCCCTGGATGTATATACAGTACATCCCTATAGATCAGCACCAGGTAGCTACAATCTGTGTTTACCTTTAGTCTGACTTAGAAACAAGAGATTGATTATTGACTAATACATAAATTAAACCTATTTGTAAAGATATAGGAGGCTTGCACTGGGTGTCCATCCCTATAGACACTATTTATATGGTTACTACTGTGGTAGCCCAGAATTTTCCATTAAAAAAAAACAAATTGTGTGCTGAAATTACTTAATAAACAACTAGTCTTGACAAAACCAACATTAAAATCCATTGGTGCATCTGACTATCATGGACACATAATCGTCAACTATTTTGATAATCGATTTATTAATTTCTGATTGTTTCAGCTTCTTAAATGTGAATATTTTCTGGTTTCTTTGCTCCACATAACAAAAAAATCATTAAAACAGAATAATTTTGGTTTGTGGACAAAACAAGACATTTTGAGAACATCATAATTTCCAGGTTTGACAAACGCTGATCAACATTAACATTTTCTGACATTTTATGGACCAAACGATTAATCCATCTATCATGAAAATAATCGTTAGTTGCAGCTCTAATAATAATGCATTATATTTGAAGGCGCCTTTCAAGACACTCAAGGTCATATTAGTTGTATTATCATTCCCAGCTGCACATGAGCTCACCTTTGCACTGCAGGCCCTGCCTCATGAGGCCCCACAGCAGAGAACCACAGTGGTCACAGAAGGTGGGGACCTTGTAGTTGTGGATACTGAACTTATGGGGTATGTTAACACTGAACCGCTGTGAACCCACCTACAGAGAGGGAGACACACACACACACACATACACACACACACAAGGTGTTGGTAATAAATTATGGCAGGAATAAAACATGTTTCTCAAGTGTGTGCAGTGTACACGTTACCTAAGTAACCCGGATCATAAACAAAAGGCCTGAATGGGGGGTTTTTGTCCACGAGTACATAGTTGAGTCAGTACGTTTTCATGCTCAGTTACTACGGTCGAATACGCCATGTTCTCCTTGTGTCCCAGTACAAGAGCACGAGTGGGGAATCAATTTATGGAGTGAAGTGTGTCTGCCTCTGCTAGGCTAGGCAGCAATCCGCTACCCTCTTTCAGCTTGTAGTAATAGGTGGTTTCCCATTTATCTTGCTGGTCTACCTCTCATCCTTGAACTTTAAAATATTAATTTATTCAAGCTGACGGAGCATTAAATCGGCCTCCTTGTCAGTTCAACAAATGTACCATTTAGAATTTCAACATGTTTTTTTTGTTTTTTTTTATGTTTTCTTGGTGAAGTAGTAGCTCAACTGCCACTCACATTATCTGGGTGTGTTAGTCCAACTTTGAGACATTCGATTTAGTTCTTAAAACGAATACTTGTTTTGCTCTAATGTCATATAAACATACTGAATGTGTGTTTATAGTCCTGGTCATCTGACATTAAAAAGCACCCTGGATGCGTCTCATGTGACATGAAGTAAACATGTTTGTTTGTACTTCTTTGTGCATTAAAGTGAATTAAAGTGAATTAAAGTGAATTAAAGCTCTGCTCGTGCTTCTGTAACATGAAATAACTGAAATGACTGATCAGATCTGGGGGACACTTTCAGGATGGATTGGGAGTGTTCAAACCTCAGCTCACTTAGTTTGAATGTTAATACATAAGGAAGATGTTTACTTATTAGCACATAATGTTGAAGTTTTTGTTGTGTTTTTGTGTGCGTGTTCACCTCCTCCGGTGTGTCCTCCTGCTTCTTCATCCCAGCGCATTTGGTGATGATGAGCTCGTGACATCGCTTATGAACGACACATGTACACACTGGAAGCAGAGCATCAAAGAGAGAGAGAGTCATTTGTCATAGTGCGATGAATTTCTTTTGTCTATGTTCACAGAAAAAGCTGGGAGAGAGAGAAATAAAAGGGGTGTTCACATCGTTCTGACGCAAAACTGAATTAGTACGTGAGCAAACACTGACCTTATTAAAGGTGTCAGGTATTGTGACTCATCTGCTTTAAATGTCAGTATAAAATTTAACACGCACTTTTTGCTCCATTGTACTTTAGGCTTTCATCTTCAAGACTTCTGTGTGTAACTAAAATGTCGAATTGTGATCACCGTAGGCAGTCGAAAACTTGAAGTCTCGAAGAGTAAAAATACGCTCCGCAGTCGCAGGGACAGTGTGAATATCGTCAGCTGTACTGATTAAAATAGAAGCAGACCAGGGATCTGTTTCAAAAATGTCACTTGCAAGCACAACTCGCTAGCAGATCGCAACTGCTGCCAGTTAGATAGATAGATAGATAGATAGATAGATAGATAGATAGATAGATAGATAGATAGATAGATAGATAGATAGATAGATAGATAGATAGATAGATAGATAGATAGCAATGTCTTCTCTTAGCTAGCAATGTCTTCTTCTAGCTAACTTTAAGCTAATAGATAGCAATGTCTTCTCTAACTAGCAATGTCTTCTTTTAGCTAACAGATAGATAGATAGATAGATAGATAGATAGATAGATAGATAGATAGATAGATAGATAGATAGATAGATAGATAGATAGATAGATAGATAGATAGATAGATAGATAGATAGATAGATAGATAGATAGATAGATAGATAGCAATGTCTTCTCTTAGCTAGCAATGTCTTCTTCTAGCTAAATTTAAGCTAATAGATAGATAGCAATGTCTTCTCTTAGCTAGCAATGTCTTCTTATAGCTAACTTTAAGCTAACAGATAGATAGATGGCAGCGAACATTTTGACTGCATAGAATATTATGCAGCCTCCTGTGAAATGTCCGTAGCTGACTTTGCTCAACCTATTTACACCATTGATGTTTTTAACATTGCTGATAACGGTGTTAATTCAAGAGCTCACAATTTTCTCAGGTGGTACTTGGTATAAAAAGTTTGAGAACCACAGCACACATCTTGCAGCGTTTTAATATGTGGATGTGTCGAAAAATGCAGTTTCCTGACTGGCTCATCACTGTCGGGTGATGGCGGGTTCAGCCCAAATCACAGCTGTCATTCAGTAAGACGTAATCCCTCTTGTGTTCTCGTCGCGCTTAAATAATAAATGGTGTGTAATGTTACCTGAGAAATTGGAAGCGGCCAGAGAAAAGTACTCACCCTGACACTGGTATCCCTGCTTCCCCAGCACGCCCCTATCACACCACACACACACACACAGACGAGTTTGCATTTCAGTCAAGTTGTTTTAACGAAACATGACAGCACATCAATTAGCATGTGTGTGTGTGTGTGTGTGTGTGTGTGTGTTTTCTACCATATAAAATCTCTGCAGTGTGAGCAGTAGGTCGGTTGTCTCAGATAGGTGGCCATGAACTTGTGTCCGTTGACTTGATGGACACGTCGCCGGACGGCGCCCTGTCTTCGGCGCGGGCCGATCCTCTCTCGAAACACTCGCTCCTCATTGTCGTTGGTTCCCGAGGCTGTGGAGTGAGCAGAAAAACACATGACTGTCAATGAATATTAAAGTGCGCAGAGAGATTTTAAACAAAAAAAAACAAACTTCTTTCCATTTGTTGGTAAGTTTCAGATGAGGATTCGCACACACAAGGATTCACACGCATCTGCTGCTACAGAAGTTTTCTTATGTCCATCCTTTTTTTCCCTCACCTTGTCCAAATAAGGGCCATTTGCATCATGCTGCTCAAGATGTTTAATCATTCAACGGCCTCTCATCTTCCGTTCCCTCCCTCCCTCCTTCCCTTCCTCACAAACACCCCACACCTACCAGAGGCCTATGCATACGTATGTGCATGTGCATACTATTTATACTTTCATGTGTGGGCACTAAAACGAAGGACAGCATAATAAAATACTCCTCCTCAGCGTGCAACATCCAACCAGCCGTTCCCTTCCTCTCTGCATCTCCCCACAAAGATAAATGATTTCCGAGGGTAACCTTAAGACAAGAGAACCACCTCCACTCTCACTCCCACACACACACACACACACACACACACACACACACACACACACACACACACACACTCCTTCTCTCTGCGCTCCTGTCCTAGTTTGCTATTCTTTCCCTCTCCCTCCATCTCTCTCCTGGGTGCGTTATAGATGTGGTTACTGCAGAGCCTCTCCAGAGTTTGATTACAGACAGGAGGTCTAGGGACCGTGTATGTGTGTGTGTGTGTGTGTGTTAGTGTGAGACAGTGGTGTTGTTGAGGGAGGTGGGGGGAGAGGGAGAGGGGGCTAAACAGGCCATTAGTGGGATCACTTTGTTTTACATAATACATCATCCATCTGTCCAGGACAGCATCACATATTGCAGACAGAGATGCAGCGGGGAGGATTGTTGCCTCACAGCAAGAAGGTCACCGGTACGGAACCCGGTTTGACCCAAGCGGCTTTGCATGTTCTCTCCTGGGTACCCTGGTTTGTTCCCATAGTCCAAAAACTAGGGATAGACCGATTCTCGGCCAGGCTGATAATCGCATGGCCAATAACAGATCGATTTATTTATTTAACATTTCTGTTAACTCTATAAGTGATGCTATGGACCCTGGGAACTCCCTGCACTTTTTGTTAAACTTAATTTACTGTAGAAAAATGTAGGGCGCTATTCATTTGTTTAAGTTTTCATTTAACTTTATAAGAGCCTGGGATCTTCCTGCAAATTCAAATTTCTTCAAATTTTAAATCAAAGATTGTCTAAGATAAAAAAAAAACTTTAATGTTGCAAATCTGAAAAGCTGTTTAATAAACATATGCTTAAAGGCATTTAAACAAAGTTAAGTGTTTGTATTATTCAAAATATTGACGCCAATATTTTCACTTTTACTGCAAATGAATATCGGCTCCAATTATCGGCCTCTTTTACTACTAATAATATGTATCGACCTTGAAAAAAAAACCATATCTGTCTATCTCTACCAAAAATATTATTGCATATTAGCATATTAGGTTAATTGGACCATAGGTGAGAGTTACAGGTTGTCCATCCCTGTATGGTGGACTTGTCCAGGGTGTTCCCAGTCTTTATCAGCTGGGATTGGCTCTAGTGCCCATGTGACCCTCATGTGGAGAATAGCGTGGTAGAAAATGAATGAATGAAAGCACACACACACACAAACAAATTCTTGTACTGCGTTCTTAGTAAGAACATAGACATAATGCATTCCCATTAAGTCCCTTAACCTAAACCTAACCATACCTAAAACCAAGGGCCCAAGACCTCTTTTAAGGTGTCATGAGAACATGAGGGTGAGCCAAAATGTCCTCCCTTCCCGTTGTTTTTTTATCAGATTTTTGTAGATCTATGTACAAGCACACACACACAGACGTGCTGACAAGGAGGGGGCGATAAGGCGTAGCAACGGTTAGGAGTGATCGTCGTGGAGACAGACATACTATGGACCCACCTGGGAACTGGCTGTCCAGTAAGCACACACACACACACACACACACACACACACACACACACACACACACACACACACACACACACACACACACACACACACACACACACACACACACACACACACACACACGTGGGTAGACAGAGCATCCGATCTGACACAAATATGCAGATAACCAGCAGAGAGAGCAGAGGAAACACTGAACTGCAGATGGTGGTATAAACAAATATGAAATCAAAATGAATAACAATACCACTCTGGCAGGAGCCCATCTGCCTCTCTAATGATGAATGATACTACAAGTATATATAAGTGTGTGTGTGTGCAGCTAAAACCGACTCACAGTAACTCAAGAACATGAAACTTGTGCAAAAAAAGTTCCTGAAATCATGATAACAGTGGCAGCTGGAGGAAGTAAACGGCTGTGGCTGAAATTGAAGAAGCGTCTCAGATGTTAAACACGATTGCAGGTGCTTTTTAAAACATTCATGTGCTGCACACAGGAAGTGATTTGTTTTTTTTTCATATGTTGAGGCAGGTGGAGGCAAGAGCAACTTTGTGCTAGTAAAAGTGACTGCAAAAAAATTATGTCACGTTGTTTCTGTTTTACGATGACAAAACAGAAAAGAAAATATCACCAAATGTTATGCACGGCAGCTTTAAAGGGAACAGAAAAGAATGAAGACGGAGAAAGAGGGGACTGCAGAGGATCAGATTAGGTGGGATTATTGTTTACGTCTTAAAACCAACAGATGCAGAGGGATGGAGAGCAAAGAAGAAGAGAGGAGTGGAACATGTCCTTCCAACGACTGAAGCTGCAGAGAACAGATTGCACCAGGGGAAAAAATAAATCTGCTAAAAATACCACCTCTTCCTCTAGTTTCTACTGCGCACCCTGTATCTCTGCATCCCTATCTATCTATGAGTGCACGCACGCACGCACACACACACACACACACACACACACACACATTATTATTATTATTATTATTATTATTATGAGCACTCAAGCTGGCTGAACTCCGTGAGGAAGTTCGGGAGTGGGTGTAGTGTGGGTCGAGAGGTCACAACAGAGAGTCCAATCGCTGATGAGGAAGGCAAGACACAGACTCCTGAGTGTGTGTGTGCGTAATCCGTGGCTCAATCTCACCTACTATTCTGAGAATCCACTAACTCTCTCTTCACTCTCTGCTGCCCTCTTTATCTGTCGTTACACGGGGGAGAAACTACGTTCCCCTGCCACTTTATTATGTGCACCTGCTCGACCGCTTGCTAGAAACAACGCAAGTATTTAATCAGCCTATCGCGAAGCAGAGACTTCAGTTCAAACTGAGCGTGAGAAATGAGGAAGAAAGGCGATTTTTAAGTCACTTTGAACATGGCATGGTTGGTTGCTGGTGCCAGACAAAGTTTATCTGAGTATTTCAGAAACTTGTGATCTACAGAGATTTTCACGCACAACCGTCTCCGCAGAGAATGTGACCGGAACAGAGAAAATATCTGCAGTTCTCTTGTCTTGTTGATGCCAAGAGGCGGATTGACAGACTCGTCCTTGTAGCAGATGGGCACTGAATGTGGCAGTTGAGTGCACATGACTATATACACTATACAGACTTTAATTGGAAGACAGTGAGCTTGCTTCTATATATAAGACGGTGCGAGGACGCACAGGTGCAAGCGAGAAGCGCTCTTCTCACTCTTCAAACCATGTGAGCCAGTGTAAGCGTGTAAGAACTTATCTCCACGTTACAAACAAATGAAGGTGATGGAGGGGGAAAAAAAAGAGAACCATAGAGCTGTGGAGGAGACATTTCCTAGAAATTCTGTTCGGTAGATTTCTAGGCCATGGGCGCCATATTTGGACTATTTCACAGACATTTTCCCACTGTATGCTGTGGCCGCAGGTTCCAAGCAGAGGATAAAAGAACAGTGTGTTAAATCTAGAGCCACTTAGACGCAGACGAATGAGGTTGTGAACCGTTATCATAGAATCTGAATGTTCTTACCAGGCTTTATCACTTCATGAGACTCTGTATATTCAGAAGCAGCTGCAGAATCAGCTGATTATGCTCAGCAGGTTTTTTAATCACTACACATCCTCCTGTTAGATTGTTTTCATTTGATATGTCGGCACTAAAAAAGATGAATCATCGCCACTCAAAAAGAAAAAAATAATTGTGGAAATTCAGTTAACTAAGGCTTGAGGTAATAACGTTAAAAAGTGTAAAATAAATCTGGTTTATTTTCATTTTCTCTATCATACCACCTGCACGATTCTTCCACTTGCTGCACAGATGGTGAAACAGAAATATTTTAATAATAAATTAAAAATTTTGGGCATCAGAATAAGAGGTGTTAAAGAACATAACTATACCAATAAACCAATAAGTGGTCAAATAACTACATGTAATGACTTTGTCTCACTCTCACTGCTCACTGATCAATCTCATTGATGTCATTTTGATTTTAATGTTTTAGTTTTTGCAAAGGATCCCTTTATACCTGTACCAGACAGCCGTTAACAATTAACGGGTTGAACACGGAGCAGTTAAGAGCTAAACAGCTGGAGAGTTTCCACCAGGAGCTCCAGGAAACTGAAACCAGATGCAGGAGGACAATCTAAATGAATCCTCTGAAATGAACAGTTTGTGTGACTGTTTGCCAACAGAACAGAGTCATCATCTCATCCTCATGAGGTAAATGTGGATGTAGTGTTACAGCTTATCTGTCTGCCCCCTTGAAACAAAATACAACAAATGTCTTCTTTTAAGGGTTTAACTCTGATAAAGTCAATAATATCAGCATGTATGTGTGTTAAACCTCTCTCTTATTCTCTTTCTGTGTTTACAGTAGTAGAGTGGTGTGTCACTGTGGTGGTGGTGGTGGTGATGGTCTTACCCTCTGTGGAGGATCCAGACAGATCAATGACCACATGCACTTTCCCCTCTGGTTCCAGGTCAATCTGTGCAGGCAAAGACAGAGAAACAGAGCAAATAATTAAGGAACGACGCAGATAAACAGTGCCAGTTCTCCTATTATCCACATGAGGCAGTATTACTAAATCATTCAACACAAAATTATGAAAATCCTCAGAAAACATCCCAGAAGATGTGAGTGATGTTCACAGCATCTACTTATCTAAATATTTAGTTGATTACAAACTGAACTCATATTTCGCATTTTGACAGCTTGTACATTTAGATTATGCTTAACATTTCAAACAATATTTAAACTACACAGAGCTTTCCCATTGCCTTGTCGACAGGACTTGCTCTTTTATTGTGACAGTAATGAATCCTGTGAACATTCATATCTGAGTTTGAAATCAATGTTAAAAGGAGATTAAACCATCATCATCATGTTTAAATAATACTAATTATTGTCAGAAGAAAATTAAATTGGGCAATTGCAATTGTTATTTTTTTGTTTTTGTTTCTTTTAGAAATAAAGAAAAAGAAAATTCAGATGAAGAAAATTGATTTTGGCAATAAAGATGCCAAAAGGAGAAAATGAGGAGAAAGGCAACTCAGAGCTCAAATAATATGACATATTATTTCAATATACAGTACTGTGCAAAGCAGTGGTTGGTCTTATACATGAATAAACTGTCAAAGAGTTAATACCGGTTACCCATATTTTCTGGTTGTGTTCCAATAAAGTGATTGAGAAATAATTATACTTTATGGCCACTATAGCATTCCTTAACAGATACAATAGATAACAGATAACAACCCCTCCCTGTTCTGCAGGAGATATGATACTTATAATGCTCTCACAGTGATATACATCATAACATAGTCCATTAAGGTTTATAATTGTTCATTATTATTAAATTGCTGTTGAGCAGTTGGAATACATGGGTCATATTTATTCCTGTTTCCTCAACATTGTCAATCTAAGGTCACACTGTTCTTCCTGTCTTTCTTTGCAGCGGTAGAGTTACAAGTGCTGACGTCTCATTCCGGCTGTACCAATTCTGTCTTTAATAAAATAATAAAACATTCACTTTTTATCGCTAATATGACTTTACTATGAGCCAAACTCACAATCAAACACTCTACATCATGTTTAACAGTACAAAATGAATTAATTATTGCTAGTAAATGACTTAAATCCCCTCCTTAACAGCGAGTGAAGTCACTTGAGTGAAGAGTCTGGGGCCAACACATTTGCCGTGTTACATTTTGGACATAATTATGCTTGTGGAGTCTGATCCAAACCTGTTATTTTTAGATCGTGAGTGAGTGAGTGAGTGCAGTGACTGTAAAATGGCCAGAATTAATATTTTGTGCTGCCACAGCACAGACTACATGTAGGAGGATGACTGAAGGGGATGTAAAGCTGCTAAAATAAGGAATGATGTCACCACTGTATACATATATATATGCATGTGTTATAATCTGTTAATCCTCAACATAAAACGTCTAAATTATATGAAGTAGAAATTAATGGAATTATTAAATACAGATGACTGTATAACAATTTACCTTACTATTGTTATTAATCATCATGCATTAACAACTGCTTGGATTGCAGCACATAATGAGCACCACTTCAGTTTGTATGTGCAGGTGTCACCATTTCATATTCACAGAAAAAGATTAGCACACACACAGAGACTTACTCAACAAATGGTGACATCATCGCCCACTGACAATATACATGCAATTATGGAGATTAGAGAGAGAGTGCTCGAGACAGCACGGGAAGAGTGAGATGGAGAGAGTGAAGGAGAGAGTGAGGAAGAGAGGTTTAAATCCTTAGTTAAGCTCTGGGACAGCAGCAGATCCTCTTATGCAACAGTCAGTCTGACACACGGGCAGCAACACACACACACACACACGCACACACACTTGCATTGCTGAACATGAGACACAAAAATTGCACAGAACCAAATGTCCATACCATAGTTGTTATTTTTAAAACACAGAACACTGTGCACGGTGACTCAAGTCAAATGTTACCTGACGCATTTTCTAATAAAGACGTGAGTATGTGACATGACATGTCATGACGCATTCTAAAACAAACACAGCCTTACATGTTTGAGTTTGTGTTACTTGGTATAAACACCACAGTTGACAAATGTTGAACTGAAAGGGAAAAAAAAATCAACACCTTCATTTAAAGGTCAGTACAATCCAACAGAAAGAAAGTAACTATCAGCAACTATTGACAAAAAAGTGAACAAAAAAGATGTTTAAAGGACTTCCTAGCAGGAAAACACATTGGAAATATGCAACGTTATAGAACTAAGAATAACAGGATAATTAGTTGCAACCCTAAAGAAATCTCTTTATCTAAATATAACTTTTAAAAAATAGTAGATGCACTGACAACAACTGTGCAGGGTGTTGTGACCTATAAAAGCCATTATTCTACCCTTGAAATGTTGTGCTAATCCTCAAATGAAACCACTTGCATAACAATGTATCTGAGCGAGGTTTCCAGCGGAAAGATGGACTCGGAGTCATTTGGAGCAGAGTGGAGCACATGGACGGCACCATCACTTTGTTAGGGTTAGTGCGCTGTGCTCTGAGGTGACACAAAAACCACCACTGTTCTTTTCACTTCAAAAACTAGAGCCACGTTATTGCCAAAGAAACATGAAATAGACACAGTTCAGTTTTTTCTAATATGAAACACAATCGTTTAATACTGCATTGTTTGATACGTTAGATATTTAGATTAGGGATGAGACGATGCCACTCTTTTGTGTCCGATATCACAAACTACAGTCTTTTTAGACCATTTATGAACCATGAAGCTGTTAATAACACATTTGTGCTGAGTCACTTCATAATTCTCCAACTCTCGAACGCAAATGAATCCCAGCTTAGTTAAACCATGACTACTGAAACTGCTGGAGTTACATTAAAATGATTCATCAGTTCTTCTACAAGGATTTACTTACTTATTATGGGTTATATTACAGGAAAACCTCTATAAACGTGGGCGTTATCACAGAAATTCGCTAAAATACCGGCTAATGTAAATGTGTCAATGCCTAAATAAAATATGAATCGATAATAAAAGTGTCAAATGTTTATTTCTTCATTGACATAATCAAATGTATTGCTCAAATATTTGACATTGATGTTAGCTATGCAGACATTTCTATGGTTACCATTCTACTCAAGTGTAACCACGTATCCTAGCAACAGATCAACGCAGGACTGCAGGCGCGCTTTCTTTTGTCGGTAAAATAGTGATATGATTATTTTTAGACTAAATTGTGAGTCGAACGTACAGTATTATGGTATATCGCGTCGTTTTGCGTCTCCTGTTGAGCGTTGCTGAAGATGTAAAGATGCGGCGATCACAAGATCAATCCAGAAACTATGCATTCATGGTGAGGTGGATTACATAACATGGACGTTGAATGCCCACTACAGTGCGTATGACAGTATGTGAGTAAATGACAGCATTAGCACCAAGGTCTATGTACAACAGATATGGATGTAAACTGTAAGTTTTATTGCCTGAACGATCGCCAACGCCATGAAACTAAGATCACTGAATAAGATATTTGGAAATATATATTATATAACATGTCTGCATTAAAAAACCTTAAAATAATTAGACTAATGCTATTTTTAATGTTATTTTCTCACCTGTTAATGACTTCATTCACTTATTGCAGGCAGTGCATTAAATGGTACAAATAAGTGCCAGTTCTCCTCTTATCCACATGAGGCAGTATTACTTAATCATTAAACACAAAATTATCCTAAAATCCTCAGAAAACAAAACACCCCAGAAGATGCGAGTGATGTTCACAGCATCTACATATCGAAATATTTAGTTGATCTTGAAATAAACTAAAAACCTTTTAGCATTTTGACAACTTTCACATTGAGATTGAGATTTCCAAAGATATTTAAACTTCAAGCAGACAGTCCATGTTATTACGCTGACCTCTATCACACCAATGTGACAAGAAGTCTGTGAATATAAGTAAACATTCGTGAAAATATCTATTAAAATACTCTCAATAGCTGTCTATAATGTAAATATCTAGTCCATACTGTATACATTCTGGAAATTGTCTATTATGTACACTTTACATTCTATTTAACTCTATTTAACTTGTGAAAATATATTTTTATATTGTACTTATTCCTGTTAATGCATGGTTGTTATGTATTATCCTTATCTTTACTGTCTTGCTGCTATAACGCTGTAAATTTCCCCACTGCGGGACGAATAAAGGACTATCTTATCTCTTATCTTATCTTATCTCTTACTTGAAAAGATATTGCTCTTCTTCTTCACAGGAAATCATCTACCTGATAGATACAGTATCGTCCTTGTGTAACAATAAAAAAGAAAACCTCTATAGACACTAGAAACAAACACTGGACTCGTCTAGAATTATTCTGGACCATGACAATGAAGTTATGAGGAAGGAAATATTTGGTACTACTAGTTAGACAGTGTGTTGTCTATACTAGTGCAGTGCCCGTAGGAAGTATGTATTCCTATAGTGGGAACTGAAGAAGATTTTTCAGTTATGGTAATGCATGATAAGGAACGTAAAGGCTAACATAATAGAAACACTGTGCAACCTCATTATAGGCACAACGCAAATCAAATGCGCCTTAGAAAAAGATTCCAGCGTGGCTGACAGTCACAAAACAGCTAATGCTAATCGTAGCCTCGCTAGCTTACCAAGTTAGCCGTAAACAGTAGCATCCTAGTGCTAAATAAATATGTGCTTGCGTATTGGTGAATGGACACCGGCTTTGTCGTTTCAGTGTAACACCATATTCTGCGTTGAAACGTGTGAAATGAGCTGCTGCCTACCCGTTGTTGACACTCTGGCAATCCTGACTCGCCGTCAGACGCTACCTGGTGTGTACCTAGCGTGATGAATCAGCGAAAGTGCAGCGTGATAAATCAGCAAAATTTTAAATGACGTGAAAATCAAGGATACACACCCATATCCAAAATCTTAGGGCAATCTGACTAACGGTCAGTGAGATATGGTCGTCACAGACAGACACACACAACTTGCTTTATATAGATAGATGAATTTATCACTGATGGATCAAAACTCTCCCCATAAAGCACAGCTGAACTAAACAAAATCCACAAGACAACAACGCCCCACGGTCCCACGCTACTTCCCCCTGATGTCATCAACGTAGCTCTTTTGTTATTGTTTCGATTGAGACACGCCTAGCGGGCAGGAATTACATACTGCGCCTTTAACTGATAAATATTGTAGTGTTGTTCACTCAGCGGGAGTGAATTATTCATCAAGCAAAAAAAATTTTTTTTTGTTTGGGCACTAATAAAGTTGCCTGCAATCCGGTTAACTATGCTGTGAGATGACTAGGCATTCACCTGTCATGTGCACACACACATGCACTCACTGAGCTCCCTGAGCCTGGTGACAGAGAAAGGGAGAGAGAGACCTGGAGAATCTGGTTCCTCTCATTAATCTTGTTAGACCAATTAGGACACTGATCGAGCCAGGGAGACGGATAACTTCACAAACGCCCTCACTCACTCACTCTCTCTACACTGTTTTCTTTGTGTGTGTGTGTGTGTCTGGGGACTTTAAAATGTACTTCAGAGGGAAGTTAACGTTAATAACACACACACACACACACACAAGCTTAACTCTGTTGCATTTCCGCTAGTACCACACACACACACACACACACACAAACGCTGCTCCATGCAACACACTCGCACACAGACACACACCATATGCAGCAGCACAGAGAAGCACTCAACCAAGCAGACAGGCCACTCAAAGCTTGCATTATATCAATACTGTGGAGCTAACCCCCTCCCACTCTCTGTCCATCGAGCTCGCTATCTCTGTCCAAGCAGACAACTCTCTGTGTGTGTCTCTCTCTCTCTCTGGAGCGTTTAGTCTCAGTGACAGCCTCCCACATCCATCTGTCGAATAACAAAATTCGGCTTCGAGTGAGCTTGACCACATTCGCACAATAACAGGCGTGTGTGTGTGTGTGTGTGTGCGCCGTTGTGCGCGTGTCCTTTCTATCAGTCAGCGACTCGAGCATGCACGCGCACACACACACACACAGGCAGGAGGCCCATGCTGAGTGAGACAGCGTGAGAGTCATGCATCTTTAATGTAACATCACAGACGGCTAATAATGTAAGAGAAGCTGAGCTGTGTGGTGGGTGTGGGGGGGGGGGGGTTCAGCAAAGCCAGATCCCTGTCATGAGTGATGAGGCTGACTGTCCAGCAGCACCACACACACACACACACACACACACACAAGACAGGAGAAGAATTGGTTTGAGGAGGAAAGACAACGTGTGTGTGTGACATCAGATCAGACAGTCACAGTCACCCGTGTTAAAGCTGTATCAATGGAAACATCTCAGTGAGACTGAAGTAAACAAAAAGCGTAATAAATAAAAAGTGGACCAGGGGTCATATTATACCCTATTTCTCCAAGTTAACCTCGTTCCCTTGTGTCCTAATGAACATGCTTTGGATAAAAAAACATAAGGATGAAGCACCACAGCAGTTCAATCACCCTGCCAAAACAGCCCTGTTCAGAACCCTCGGTTTAGTAGTATCTCTTTAGTTCCACCTTAAAGTTCCACCTTTAAAAAATGTAAAACTAAACTAGGGACAGGGACAGGAAGGGATCAGCCACAGAAGCTACTGGGAGCTAACAGCAGTTAGCAATTGGAAAAGTGATCATTTGCAGGCTCTAGCAGGCACATTGCCGTCATATATAACATGTATCCACTGGACAGATAAATCCCCTGAGGCTAGAAGTTTGTGTAGAACTCTGTGCTGCACTGTGGAGCCAAGAATAGAACTTTTCGCGGACTTCCGGTTTTTTGGATACCGTTGCCCTCGCCAGCACTCTCACGTGTTTTACGGACAAAGCGGAGCTCCTCGAGACAACAATTCCAGGAATTTAGCGTCTTGTGACGTCCCAATGAGTGCGGAAGTCAACATCGCGTGATTTATCTCCTGTACTTAGACTGAGGAGGACCACAAAAACATGAGTGAGTCATCTTTTTTCACACTTTGGCGACTGATAGGACCTCCAGAGTCCCAAATATAAGGATTTAAATGATTAAAAAGTTGATTTTGCACAATATGTCCCCTTTAAAACTCTCAAAACAAACTCATTTTGAAGCATTGAATTTAACAAATCTGTCAATTCAACTGGTGTCCACTCATATGAGATATGCTTTACTGTACATTTCCCTCTAAATGGGAACATAATTTACAAAATGTATATCATTTTCTAAGTGGCAACCAGTGGTATCACACCCTTGTGGCTATCCTATAAATTGTTACTTCCTGGTTAGAGTCGTCATGAAAACCAGAAGAGTACTACGACTGTGGAAGTAAAGGACAGTAAGTACTAAATAATTTCACTTTTATTACCATTATTGTGATTTAAATTGCAATCATTTTCTGTAAATGAAATGTTTTTGGGAAAAAAACAAAACAATACAGTAATTTTCATATCACTTCCAAAACAATATATTTCTGTAATAAAACCAAAACATGGCAGTTTGCAAATTTTCAAATAAAATAAAAAAAATGGCAACATTTAGACTTATTTAAATGTTCTAAAAATAGAAACACAGCTGGGGTCTCAAAAAGAGAGACAGGGGGACAAACAGTGTGCATTTCACCTGCTGTCCCAGAGCTCTCTAATATCCTCCCATTTCTTCCCTTTCACTGAGAACATGCATTAAACAGCCTCCAGTGCACACACACACACACACACAGACCCACACACACACTCACTCACACACACACACCAAAATTTGACCTGATTTGGCATCAACGGTGCACCACACAATGTGTGTGTCTGTTGTCACTGTGGCAACACTGCACACACACATATCTTAAACCCAGTCTGTCCTACTTAACCAGCTCCAGGTCATCAAGGGGCGGAGCCCATGGTGTCACCGTCACCGTCCGGCAACTTGCCACGGTGAGAGAATGGAGTCTCGGGGTCAGGAATAAAGAAAGAGAAGATGACAATAAGGCTGTGACCTCCATGATTTCATGTCTTCAAAAGAGTTGAGTAGGAAGGCGGGGGTCGAGGACGATGACTACACTTCACAGCAGTATAATAGTGTTATGATGGTAATTAGGATGTCGGGACAACTCACAGGACTACACCAAATATATTGATGTCATGGATGACTTATTAAAGATCCTAACTGCTGATGTTGGTTAACGTGCAAATCCTTGCATCAGAATTCTTTATGTAAAAGGATATGGGAAAAATTGTGGAATCAGGAATTTCAGAGCAGGTATGAAACTACGCAAGAAGTGCAAGCTCATCAATGTCCAATATTATCACAAATATAAAAGATTCAACTCAGCACTGTATCTGTTAACAACCACATATAAAGGTTAGAGACAAGATTAGTAAAAAAATAACAACATGTTTTCACATTTTAAAGTTG
This sequence comes from Microchirus variegatus, assembly GCF_963457635.1. Taxonomy (NCBI): domain Eukaryota; kingdom Metazoa; phylum Chordata; class Actinopteri; order Pleuronectiformes; family Soleidae; genus Microchirus; species Microchirus variegatus. Next base: position 13,785,804 of record NC_139818.1, on the reverse strand, counting down.
TTTTACTGCAGGCTGAAAGAAAAAAGTTTGTGCAAAGGAAAAAGTTTGAAGCATTTTGGAGTGGTAATATGATTTAATTGGCTCTAACTGGAGTCATTTCATTAATCCTGGCTGCTGTTAAGTATAAGCATGTGAGTGTGTGCAAGTGCATGTGTGTGTGTGTGTGTTGATGCCAAAGAGTCAAGCCACGGCCGGCTGACATCTGACATGGCCCTGTGTCCCTGTGAGGAAACGTTACACTGTGGGGTCATCGCGTCTCACGTTCACAGTCGCCTCACAGTACGAAAACCTGCAGCCTGTAATATTTACATGTACTCACAGACACATCTACACCTCAGCCCCGTCGTCACTTTTCATCCGCAGCCCCTTCATTTATTTCCTGCATTTATTTCCTTCCTGTAAGCATTTTCAATCCCCCTCTTCTTTCACGAGAGATGTTCACATTCTCATATCAGTATCAGGAGATGCTTCTGGCTGGAAATGCCAAAGGAGAGTAAGTGAATCTATGCGATGCCATTTCTTTTAAAGTATAACTGCAATTTTCTTTACCCGGAAATCAATTCTCTACTGCTCCAAATGACACTTGCGGTGTACCGCCAATATCTAAGTGTTTTTAGTTGTGTAGCATTAGACAGAGCCAGATAATTAAAGTAATATTATTATTGACAATAATATATTCACTGTCTACTCTTTTCAGATCTGTGAACTTGCCACTGTTGTGGACTGTTGTTTAGCCCACCAGCATCAAGGTCTTCTGATAAGTGGTGTTTATGACCGCCGTGTTCGACCGCCATGTTTTTACTGGACAAACTCTACATACATCCTTTGACTTTTAAAAACAACTCAAGGCCACCATAGCTTCTCCTACATGTGGAAGGGAAGGGTGGGGTGACAGACCTTCACCTACAACGCTCAACTCCGCCAATAGATGCACACACTGTTCCTTTAACAGAAACCAGAACCTTTTATCACAATCTTATCACTAAACATCAAGAAGAAGAATCTTGACCCCCATTTCACTCTGCGTTTAAGCCGTGCCACGGCAGTTTTTAATGACCTGCTTTTAACTGTTGATTCTGGAAACTCTGCTGTCTTAATACTATTAGACCTGACTGCAGCCTTTGATAGAGTAGATCATAACGCTCTTTTGTCTCACTGTGAGTTGTGTGTGGACATTAGGGGCACAGCCTTTAATTGGTTTTTATCAAACAGAAGCGTCTCTGTTCATCTAGGTCAATATTCCTCAACCAGTTCTACGCTTACCTGTGGGATGCCTCAGGGCTCTATCCTGGGACCAATAGTTTTTGGGGGTATTTCTCCTCTAGTTATCAAACAGCTTAGCTTCCATTCAGTCTCAGGGGCATACAGTGATCTTATTTGGAAAACCTTAACTTTTAGATGTTTATCACAGTGCTATTGGCCTGTTCATCTCAGTCTGTCACACAGCTGCAAGGAAACTTGGTGTTTTTGTGGACAACACCTTTAAACTTGAAAGAGTAGATAAGCTCTGTAGTAAATTACGGCTCCTTGTCAGGGTGAAAGTCTGCCTTCCATTGAAAGATTTTCTCCACTAGACCACTGTAATTGTGTTGGTCTTCATCAGTTATGACTTCTTTTTAAATGTCTTCATGTCCTGACACCTACATACCTGCATAGAGAGCTCTTGAAGTCACTCACTCCAGGCAGAGCTCTGATCTCAGCTGACCAGCTACTCCTGCACGTGCTGAGATCACGGCTGAAAAACAGACGCGATAGAGCCTTTGTCTAAGCTGTGAAACAGCCTTCCCTTACATGTGAGAGCTGCCCAGCAATTAAAAAAAAACATCTTAAGACTTATCTCTCTCTCCTTGTGCAGGCACGGACGATCATAATTTACTTATTTAACTGTTCTATGGTTTTATCGTCTGTTAATTGTTTTCTCCCTCTCTCACATCTCTTGGTCTCTCCTCTGCCCCCCATTTTTCCTCTTTGCCATTTCTACCTTTTTGCTTTTATTGTTTTGTCCTTTTCGCTGTGCCGTTCTTGTGCTGGTGTGTGTTCTCTCGTCCTTTTATATTGTCTTACTTATCTAATTATTATCCTTGTGACATTCCTATGTGCTCTTTATTTACTGACCTTAATTTGTTAATATGTTTTCTTCCCCCTTCTCTTGTTTTATCTGACTTATTTATGTGTTTCTAATATACTTTCTCTCTCCTTAGTCTCTGCCCTGTCACTCCTCTGCCCCCCATTTTTAAAAATGTCTTTCTTTTTCTCTCCTCTGACCCCCAACCTGGCCGAGGCAGATGGCTGCAGATCTTTGAGTCTGGTTCTGACAGAGATTTCTAATCGCCTAATTATAGCTCATAGTGGGAACTGTTGGGTTTCTTTCTAACTTTCTTTGCCTTACCTGGCAAAACACCTTGAAATATTAAGATTATGTTTGATTTGACTGTTAAGCACTTTGTAGCAATAGTTAAAGGTGCAATATGTAATAAATCTAAAGCAACTGGCCATAAAATCCTCCTAATATGTCACAGAGACTCAGGAATAATGTTCATATAACAAACTGAACTCAACAACAACAGTACAGCCAAAATATTTGCATTAAAAAAATATTTTGCAGACTGCAAATCTTGTTTATGTTTTGAAATCATGTTTTGGCATATGGTGCCACCTACCGCCGTCTACCAATCATTGCAGTCAGTAGAGTCTCAGCTGCCGAGCAACCTCGGGTTGCTAGTTACGTCAAAAAACGTATCCTAAAAGACTTCTGAATTTTGAATTTGAATGTAGTAACTGTTTTTGGCCACATTCTTACATATGGCACCTTTAAGAAAAGTGCTATATATGTAAAATAATATATATGTGTTATAAAAGTGCTATATCTCTTATTTTAGTTCTCCTGATTTCCATTAACATCACATATATCTAGTCTCCAGTGTCTCCTCATCTGCTCAATGTGAGGGACGGTGATGAGTGAGTTGGGGGCGGGGCTTTATATTTATCTTGTGAAGCACTTGGAGTTACAATGTGTTGTATGAAAGGTGCTTCATAAATAAAGTCTGATTGATTGAGTCTATAGATAGTGCGCTCCAATCAAAGGGTTATTCAACAGGTTGGATACAAGTCAAAATACCTCGAGGGTTTTTTTTTAAAAACATAAATCTGTGCAATAACTTGTGTGACGGCAGCCAAATATAACCCATTCATCCTGAACATCTTATTCAAAGGTGCTAAGTTGAAAGTCGTGACCCAGGACTTTCGTTGCCATCGTCCGCCGCCTTGCTCTGCCACTGACATACCATTGTTACCACAGGAATGCACAGACACAGTTTTGTTTACAGTGGCATGTGGCTCACCTCGACATAAAGGCAATGTATTTATGTAACACATTTCACTGCAAGTGAACTCAATGTTGTTTACATTATAAGATATCCAACTGATAATATATATATATATATATATATATGGCAGCAAGACATGGATTAACAGGACAGTTTACATTGTGTTGTGCTGTAAAATGTGCAGTGGTATGTTATGGTATGGTAGGCTTTACAGCCCACGACTGATTTATAGTGGATATCTAAGGTTGTAGCTTCACAACTACTTTGTGTCTTTGTGCCTTCGACCTGGAGAACTTGTATCAACCTGTCTGAGGTCTGAGTTTGATGAGCCCAGTAGAAATGATGTGGCATTGCGTCTCGCTGACACACAATCTCTGTAATTACGCTGTGAGTCGAACGATTGTGACAAGAACCCGTTTGGTTTAAAACTGTACGACTGAACTTTACAACACATATTATGGGATTCCTGCTAGTAGAGGGGTCTCTCAATCAAAACAATAACCGAGGACCTAGTTTGAGGACATCATGAAGCAACATGGAATCGTTGTCTGGCAAAGCTTTGGCAAAAAAACAGCAGTGATCTGAATATTCCCTATTTCACGCTGATGTTTCATAGGGAATTTGCCTCAGAAGTTATAACTGTCCTATACGGTGGTATATAAATGTGGGCACGCATGTCAGTAAAAGGGGTCAAAATAAAACTGTCTCTAACATTTAATAGAAATATTTCAAGGCACATATTGCATCAAATACAAATAAATGTCCATCACAATTAAACCCTTGTCAAATAAGTTCACACAATGTTCATGATGTAATATTATTTTGTACGCTGCCTCCTTTATTTTAAAACAACATCCGTCAAGCAATACTATCAGACCTGACTGAGGGAGCATCTGTGTGCATACAGCGGCATTGCAAGGGCGCTGAATATAGACTGGGTTATTTGAGCTTGTTGTCCCGCTCCACACAACTCTCTCTGGCTTTCTCAGAGTAGCGGTGTTTAGATCTTGTCCTACACTGGACACAGGAAGTGATTTGTTTGATGTTAAGAGACACGGAGACAACAGCAACACTGCACTGGTAAAGTGAGACGACTGCAAACAGGATGGAGATCGACAAGAAGTTTCGGTATTGAATTCTACAGCTCAGATAACCCAGTCATTCAGCACCCCTGCATTGCTGCTGTATGAGCACACAAATGCTCCCTCAGTCAGGTCTGATAGTATTGCTTGACAGATGATGTTTTCAAATGAAGGACGCAGCGTACAAAATAATATTACGTCATATTTGTTCAAAGAAAACAAAGACAGACAGAATAATAACTTCAACAACAATAATATCACCAAAAGTTACCTCTGAAGCTTTATCTTATTCTGAATTCTAAAAAAACACCACCACCAAGACCGTGCTCTACTTCTACACTTTTCTTCTCTTCTTATCCCCACTCACTCCCTCCATCTTACCCCCCCCCAACTCTCACCTACCCATCCTTCTCCCTGGTGTTCCTGTGGGTGAGAGGCTGTCACCAAGGGGACAGGCTGTCATTGTCGCCATGGGGATGGGCTCCGCAGAGCATCTCAATTACTGAGTGGGACAATTAATAAGCATCAAAGCCTGGTTAATATTTCACTGGGGGCACAGAGCAGAGCAGCAACCTGGCCCACAGCACTTTGGTCCACAGGAGGCGGATCACGGGAGAGGTGGACGAAGACAAAGGAGAACAGGAAGAGCAGAGGATGGGAATAACAGAGTGCAGAGACAAGGGAGAGATGATGAGATGAGATGAGAAAGACAGCAGAAGGACGGAGGAAGTGAGAAAGACAGAGCAGAGGTACACGAATCTCTGTGTTTGTCTGAAGAGAAAGAAGCTTACGCTCTGCTCGGATTCTCACTGTGGGTCAGTGTTGGCTTATACGGCGTCATAATGAGGAAGGTTATTTATCATAATATTGTTTTCTTACTCTTTTACATTTTCAATTTATGCCTGTAAACACTGTGGAATAAATTCTTGGAATGCACTTCGCGCTAACGTTTCTGCATCAGAACATTTGCCGATTAGCACTACAAAGGATTCACTGTTTTCAAACTCAAATTGGCAATTTTAAAGTAAGGAATACGCAAACAACATAGGCAGTGTCACCAGTTAAGGGAAGTATTAGATAACCTGTAACTCCGGTTGATGGTGGCATGAAGTGGAAAAGTCAGAGGATTACATAAAGTGAGAAAAAGTTGGTCCAAGAACATGCGTGTGACACATTTCACTCCGATCAATGTGGCCGTTGTTGAGACACGAAAACAAACCTGCCCTCTTTGTGTTACCTGTCACTTGGGTGTGCATGCCAGAGTACGTGCGGTATGTTCACTTGGCAACCGCTTCTAACCCTCAATTGTGTGACCTCTTAACCTAACTGTCAAAACAGATTTACGGGGGGGGGGAACCCCCACGCTTAAGAAATATCTTCTGAGTGCTGGCAATACTTTGATCACCAGAGAAATTGTCAGTAGTAAGGTTTGGAGATTAAATGTATCAAGCAAAAATACCAAAACATTGTCTTTTTTCATCTTATTAAACGCATCGAGCGCCTGCTTTTCTCGGGTTTAAATCACTGTCAATTTAATATCTGCTGCGTGACGTTTTTGACTTATCTCGTTTAAACCATTTGAATTTACATGATAAAGATTGAAAGATTATTATGGATAAATGATAATAAATGAAATTTGAAGATGCCAAAATTTGGGGATCGCACTTGGATTTTTATTGTTTTTACAACTTTTAGAGATTTTCCTGATGATAATAATAATAAAGGCTAATTAATTAATGGATAATGAAAAATAACTAATGAACTGACTCCTTACCCCCTACACAATAAGGGTCTAATTTTAAATTAAATTCTAAATGTAATTAGTGACAGTGTTCACTTTTATTAACTGCGGCGATGCACCTTATTTTGAAATCATTAAAATGATACTGCTCACATTCATTTGCTGACTTTACTTCCTCCTTCCTGACAGGTGACCATCGGGGTGTGGAAAAGAATCGCTCGTTCATTGCATCGCTGACATGGATGATTCAGCGTCGGTGCACTGACAGCACGTAACCTGTTATAGCCACTGAATAATTTTGCCTGCTCGCTGATTTTTCCAGTCACTGGAAGCTGTGGCTCCACTGCAGAAGCACTTTATTTTGAAGGGGGGAGGGGGGTTGGAATGTTTCAAATTCACCTGTAAAGGCACGTTTAATGATTCAATATACGTGTTGATTGATGATAGATGGGATGCAGTGCGTCCAATACATCGTGGAATCGACTCAAATTGAATTGTTGACATGAAGAGCAAACAAGAGGAAGAGAATTGGGCTTGTAACCTCAAATCCCAGGACAGGTCAAGGGCTGAGGTGCCCCTGAGCAAGGTACTGTACCTAACTCCCCATGTAGAGATGTGTGCTCTTCCTGTTTGTGTGTTCACTACCCTTCTAAGTCGCTTTGCATTAAAGCGAGAGCCAAATGACTTACTATAAAATCAATGTAATCCATCCATCCATCTTCTACCGCTTTATCCTCCACATGAGGATCGCGGGGTCGTTTTATTATCATCAAAATCATAATAAAATTGAGAGAGCAGTGAAGATGCACAGGTCTACTGGAGACTGAACAGTGAATGTGAGTAAGGTAAATGAAGGGAAGAAGAAGTTTGAAGAAGATGAGAGCAGGTTAGTGAGGAGGAAGTGGGAGACCCAGGAGGCAGAAGCAGTGAGTAATGGAGTAATGTAGGGAGGAGAAGGCAGGGGAAGTTGGAGGGACGATGTCGCTGTGAGGCAGATGTATCGACGCTATATGATCAATGGGATGCGCTCAATCGACAGAGTGATCCATATGCTGACCTTACTGTGGATGGATGTGTGTGTGTTTGTGTCCACATACTGTGTATATGCTAGTGTACAATGATATAGTGTGAGGTTACATAATTGCACATCAATTAAAAACCTCCCCTGAGGAACCATACTATGCACATTTAGTCTTTTAGCTCATATACACTTACAGTATGTGCATAAACAAGTTTTTACTGTAGCACAGTATGAAAAAAACTTGCTAAGATTTCATAATTCAGATCAATTCACCACAATGAACATTTTGTTTTGCTGTCCTATCTGTTTTGGTCATATGTTAATCCAGCTGAAGGCAACAAAAATGCCATTCTGACATCACCGTGAAACAGTGCTACTGCTGTACGCAGACCAAACAGGTTATGATCACATGTTTATAATCACGTTTTAAAACATGTTTAAAAGTGGAAACACACGCGAAAATCATGTGTTCATTTGCAGCTACTGGTCTACATACAAAACACAGTTTGTGTGGTAATCTAAACTGCGCGTCCTCGTCTCGCACAATGCTCGTCTCGATGTCACCTTCATGGGCCTTTTCATCGAAGCATAAAGACGAGACGGCAACAATGCGAAGCAGTGGAAAGAGATCACATGGTCGAACTGGAGACAAAACTCGCGGACCCCGAAAACAACTAGCTCTTTATGCCCTCGTATACTGATCCACGTGTGGCACTCCAACATGATACAGCCGCTGCACAAATGAAATTACATGACAAGAAACTATGACAAATGAAAGGAACTTCCATCATTCTCAGTGGCTAATGTACAGCACACACTATCTCCAAACATCTGCACAACTCCGTCAGCGTGATTGGTTTAATTCTGCAGCAGAGAAGACAACGGCACATTTGATTTCTTCTCGTCCAAAAACAGCAGGAGGAATTTGGGGCACATATCTGATCGAGAGCGAGTCGAAACGGCTCGCAGATAAGGGGAATGACGAGAAACTTGCGAAACAGCTCCTCCATAGCTTCTAATGTCTGAGTGACAGCAGACAACATCACACATGTCACGTGCTGAAACAGACCAGGGTGGACATGCAGCTGAGCCACACAGGGACAGATACTGTGTGACAGCAGACAATTGAATTCACCATTAATGAACACACTGCTGTGGCACAGAGAAGAGGGTGGTGCTGATGGAAGTAAAGATTTCTCATAAATGACGCTTAACTCCTGGATGCAGCAACATACAAAATTCAACATGTGTAATGTAAAGCGTATGTTCAAAGCTTCTTCGAAAAGGCATTTAAGCATGTTTTAATAAACATTTAAGGGCAGTCATACACGCACAGGCATATGTAGGGTATGTTTTCCGTAGGCTGGGAACAAGGTATTTGTTTTAGACGTATAGGTTTATTTGAGTTTATTCTGTGTGCTGAGCCACGACTAAGACGATTTTCAGTCACGATAGACATTTACATCCTTCTGATTCTGAATAATGTCTTTGAGGACTGTGTGACATCAGGGAAATATAAATATAAATGGAAAAATAACAACTTATATCCAGTTGCAATTGTCTTTTCTCTGCCCAACCACAGGTATAAGGGTGTGTGTGTGTGTGTGTGTGTGTGTGTGTGTGTGTGTGTGTGTGTGTGTGTGTGTGTGTGTGTGTGTGTGTGTGTGTGTGTGTGTGTGTGTGTGTGTGTGTGTGTGTGTGTGTGTGTGTGTGTGCAGTCTTTGCGATATATTAGATAAAGATGTTTTGATATATCGTGCAGCTCCATCACAGTTTTTCATCCCTGCTCATGAGCAAAGCAATGACCTCACTCGACAGTGTTATGAACCTCTTAAGAAGAATTCTGTGTACGGAGTTTGTTTCCCTGAAGGATCAGTTTTGAGGGGTTTTTTTGTCTAAAACAACCTGATTTTTGCTGCATGCTCAATAAAACATGCTTATCGTGGTGAGGAGATACTATATGGGGCCCAGTTCCTCTGCACACTGCATCCTCAGTCTCATGCCTACAAGTGCCTGCAAGCACAGAGTATGCACCACATAATGTGCTATGCAGACAGTGCAGGAGCAGGTCTGTAGCAGGAGACCCTCGATGTTTGACCACATGAGGCCTGTGTTTGTCTCTCAGCATGGTGTTTATCGAGTTTACTTTCACCTGCGCGGGCACAGAACCTGACTGCAGTGTCATTATCAACCAATCAGTGCTTTGTCTTTTACCTCTTTTACATACACTTAGCTGTTATTAACACGTTTGTAATGACTGAATTCACTGAATATTTTACATCCTGGCCACAGGACAGTGGTGGCACATGTGGCAACATGTCACCTGTGCTTTTCTAGGTGTGTTATTAAGGGTTTTCAGATTGTATTGGCTTTTGATTTTTCCACTAATTTTGGCCAGGATCGGACTGATACTGATAGTATTGTATGGGCTCATCCCTAACTTTCAGGAACCACATTGCAGCCAACACATACCCAGTCTTCATAGTGCCTGGTTCCATTCTGCAGCAGGTCCTCCAGCTGGATGGTGCAGTTGGCCACAAAGTCATCATAACCAATGGGCGCATCGTGGAACACGGACAGCTCCAGACTCCTTCCCTCGCGGACCTCAGTGCAGAACTCCTGGTGCCAGGCCGGGCTGTTGGTCTTGGTCCTGGTGGCGGTCTGGCCCAGCCGGGTTTGGTCCAGGTTCAGGGCCAAGTAAGGATCCAGAAGGAAGGATCCGCTCTTTCCCACAGCATGACGCAGGGCCCACGGAGTGGGTTTCAGGTCCACAGCTTCACACACTCGCACCTTCAACAGGCCACTGAACACAGGCATGGCTACAGGCTATACAGGGATGTGTGTGTGTGTGTGTGTGAGAGAGAGAGTGTGCGAGTGTGTGTGTGTGTGTTGAGGCTGTTCCTGCTCCTGTACACAGACTGTTTCCTTCCAATGAGCGGGGTCACTGCACAGTCCTGCTACATCCCATAATGCCGCTGGCTCCTTTGACTCTCAGTCTAGTACAGCCATATCAGAACACTGTGTTATCCACACACACACACACTTAAACACGCACACAGCCGACGGGTCTGAAAAACGCAGTACGAACACAGACTCACACCCTTCACAGCTCCTCTCTCCCCCTCTCCCTCTATCCCTCTCTTGTTTGTTTACAGGACCAGACCAGTGCGCCAGACCAGATTTCAAGTAAATAAGGAAACGGGCCGGGATACAAACGTCTGGGCGGGAGGGAGGTGCACGTTAACGGGCTCCGGTTGTGTCCACTGGAGCCTCTGCGCGGTCCTTGTGTGTCTGTCCCAGGTCAGGGTGGGAGAGAGCGCGAGCTGCCGCGCCTAGCCATCCGGGATTGGTGCTCCGTGTCCAGCCCGTCGCGGCTCTCCCTCTCTCCGTGTGTCCCTCTCTCTTCGCTGCGATAAGCTCCTTGGCTCGACCTCACGGTGCCGCGGTATCTGCGCCTTCTGTCGGGACTGCAGAGCCTTTAAAATGCCCGAACGCAGCGGCTGTGTGGGGGCTCGCGATCAGCCTGAACACATCACAGTGATCCACTCCCGTTGGCTTTTTTTTTCTCCTCTGCTTTCGATCCTTGCGCGCGCCCCCCTCCCTCGTTTCCCGTCCCCACTCTCCTGAATCCGCGAGTAAGCGCGAGCTGCAGGAAATGCGCAAAACGCGTCACCCGCGCTGCCGGGCTCTCGCGCCGGATGAGAGAGGGGGAGAGAGAGAGAGAGTGTGTGTGTGTGTGTGTGTGTGTGTGTGTGTGTGTGTGTGTGTGTGTGTGTGTGTGTGTGTGTGTGTGTGTGTGTGTGTGTGTGTGTGTGTGTGTGTGTGTGTCCTCTTCAGGACCTTTTCAGGCATAAACACTGGCATAAACCAGTCGTCCTCATTTAGACCAAAACCTGGTCCTAATGAGGTAGAACCTAGTTTTTGAGGAACTGGGTTTAATTTTTTATTATTTTATTTACTTATGATAACAATAACGACAATAAATATGTATTTATTTTTAAATTAGAGCCTACAGTATTTCAGATACAGGCCTCTACCAAACGGTTGAGACGTCTGTTCATAATAAACCCGGTTTGCATATTTCCTAATGAGATACAGTGACTTAAAGTGCGGTCGACCAAATGGTTGAGTAGTACCTTAAAGGGTTAAAGGAAATGTAGTGGAGTAAACTTAAAAGTTGCTAGAAATACAAATAAAGTACAGATCCGTGAATTTTGTACTTAAGTACAGTGACGAAGTATTTGTTATTACAACTCTGTTTAGGGGTCAGGAGATTTTTTATGGTCAGGGTTGGTTTTGTGTGTGCGTGTGGGGGGGGGGGGGGTGTGTGTCATCATGGCTGTCTGGCCATGATGACACACACACACACACACACACTCCATGCCTGCGGGTGAATTCCATAACCCCTCTCAGTCAGAAAGCACCTCTTCTATCTGGACACACACACACACACACACACACACACACACACACACACACACACACACACACACACACACACACACACACACACACACACACACACACACACATGTGGCATAGCAACACTATTACACATTTATTGCAACAGTGTCTTACAACATGACAAAAACCTAGTTTCCAAACCTGCCTGTTGTCTGACACGGTCACTCTGCTTCACATGATCAGATCACTGTGAAAGAGGCCAGGATCTGCCTCAGAAACCCATGACTGTTATTATTATTATATATATATATATATACAGCTTTATCAGTGCAGCATGAAATATACTCTATCATTACATTGTTCTAGTGCATACCAACGTATGATGTCAGTATATTTATACTACATTCGGACTTGTGATGTGCTGCAGCACTGCTGATTTTTTTACTAACTTCAAAACAAGTACTGTCATGTGTTTTCTGAAATGCACTTTTTAAAAAACTGAAATAAAGATTGTTTTATTTAAATAACAGCTTGTGATCGTTAAATCAAAAATATAATTTTTATTATTATTATTATTATTTGTAGAGCACATTTAAAGATAACCAAGTGTGTGTTTTAAAGACACAGCAACATAAAAGTTATAAATCATAAAATCAATTTGAAAAAAAAAAATAGAAGTAAAACAGTAAAATAGTAACAAAAGTAAAATGGTAAAAAAAAAAAAAGAAAGATATAATATATTATTGCTTTACTTCCTCCATCTTCTGTTTCGACTTAAAGTCTGTTGTTATTGTCTGCTTGCTCTAACTTCACTGTGTTTGCACTGATCCTCCATGACTCTCAGCCCAGCTGCGCCACCTGCTGGTTCCTATGACGAGTCACTTCCAGGAAGTGACGTATTGGGGGAACGATGTGTTCCAATCATGCGCCTCGTGAATGAATGTATTTTGGTCTGTCTGTATTTTTCGATGTGCTGTTTTGCATCACTGTATTGTTGGTTTATGTATGTTATACTTGTAAATGAATGTTTTAAGGTGTAGAACAAAGTCAGACCTTGAAGATTAGAACTATAAAAAAAACATTTAAATACTGTTTTGGAAAAAGTCCTTATTCAAACATTGAACAAAAAATAAATATAAATAAATTTATGTAGAAGTATATTATTATAAATGTTAAAACTCTAAATTATACTAGAATGAAACCAGATTGATTTGAACGAAAATTGGGCATTTTAGTGCTCATTCATTACGACTGGTGCGCAATCTGCATTTCCACCACTAGGTGGTGCTGCTATATCTTCTCTCTCTATGTACGTGTGTTTGCACATTTGAGTTTAGAGTGCTTGAGAACTGATCACTGCAGATCAGTAAAATAGAGGACAGTTTTGTTTGAGAGATGAATGAATGAATATGTCTGTTGGTGTGGAATGATGTGTGCCGGGATTTTTTCTTTTCTTTTCTTTTTTTTTAATTACTTCTTTTTAACTTTTATATTCTGTTGTGAGTTCTGAAATTGTCTTGTTGTGCTGCTTTCTTGACCAGGACTCACTGGAAGAAGAGATCTTGCATCTCAATGGGACCGTCCTGGCTAAATAAAGGATAAATGAATGAATGAAGGAATAAATAAATAAATAAATAAATAATGTTGTCTGTGTCAAGTTTGACCTCTCTATATCAAGGAAGTTACACACCCATCATTAAACCTTTTTTTCCTTTCAGTTAGCACAGTTACTAAACCCCGGGAGAAGAAATTAAATTTTTACTTAGATCCTGTAACACACACACATAGAATACTGAGTTTTAAAACACATTTTTGCATTCAGTCAGTTTTTGATTTTTGTTTTTTTAAGCAAACAACCCATTTATTTGATCAAAGCATCACTTCCATATTCAAATTTATAGCCTCAATCCATATTATTCTGTATAAACAGTAAAATACTTTTTCTGTCTGTCTCTCAAATTATGTCATCGTTGGCATTTTGACTGAAAAGTGACTGAAATGTGGTTTTATATATTAGCAAGCTGCCAGAGTGTCACTCATTACATTCTTCACAGCAGATATTTGTCTACAACTTAATATAAAACTACATATAAAAGTGCACTATAGAAAATAAATAAGTGTAACTGCTGTGTCTTCATTCATTCATCTTTTACCATTTTATCCTCCGCATGAATGCCAGCTGACATTAAAGGCAAAAACCCTGCATAGATCACCAGTCCATCATAGGGCCACATAGAGACAAACATCCACTCTCACACCGGTCAATGTCCAATTTGTCTAATCCACAAATCTGCATGTTTTTGGACTGTGGAAAAAATGGGGGGGAAAAGGTTACAAAAACATAGAGATATAAATTGCTATAAAAGCAAGTAAACAAGTCTCAGTGGTGCAGTCAAACCAGGGATCAGCAAGTAAATGTGGCAGAGGGCCAATTTTTCTGAAAGCAATTGAATATTTGGGCGAAAACATCAGGCAAAGTGTCTTCAAACGTCCTCAGTCAGAAACAAAAGCCCATATTTGCTGCCTTAACCCCCTTTAACTTCTTCTTCTTCAAGCTTAACATATTCAAGTAGATCTTTTAAGGACATTTACTCCCCAAACCTGGCTGTCCATGACAACAGCAGCGTTTTTCCAACCTTTAGTTGAGGTTAACTGTTCCTATTTTTTTCAGAATAAAAGCTCTGAACTCGATGTGAAATGTAATTTTTTTGTGAAGATAAGCAAATAATTTCAGTTTTGGCCCACGGGCCACCAATTGCTGACCACAAACACACGTTACTAAAACACAGGGCACAATCTCAGTCATAAATTAGATAATTTTATTTATATATAAAATACAAAAAAAAAAACATTTATCCAGAATGAAACTGAACAGAACATACAGAGCGAAGCGTGACCTCTCTTTAAATAAAGTAAAATTCAAGGTAAAGAAACAATAAACTAAATTCGTCATACAAAACAGCAGGTGGACTTCAGTGTGGTGTGATTGTCAAGAGCTGCATATCCAGGTGTCCACAGAAGCTTCTACAGAAACAACTATTTCCATAACAACAAAGAAGAAGAAGAAAAGCACACAATTACAGAAAATAAGAGTGATTAGCTCTGATGTGTTCGTCCCTGAGTTGAAGCCCAACTGTTTGTTTGATGTATGTTCATTCAGGTTGGTCAACAGATGTGTCTTCATCCAATGATGCGTTTAGAAATAAATAAAAAAAAGTGGACGAGCAGCTGGTGGTCCCCATGGTTGCAAGAAACCAGCAGCTTTGACACAAACCTGAATGATTCACATCTTTTGTCTGATGCTCTGGTTTGATGAAACTCGTGAAGTTGATTTCAAACCCTGACCAGACTTTTTTCATCATCATCATCCTCCTCTATCCGTTATTCCCACGGCACCAGAGGCCTCTAAAGGTCCATTTCACAGCTTTTAAGTTCTCAGACATCCAAGTCAGAGTCACTGTCCGTCACCGAGAGAAGAAGAGTTTGGCCATCGGCGCGCTCTGCGCTCCCGTCCGGACTGCAATCTCCTCCGATGAGAGCGCGCGCACCACCTGGACACATGTGATGCTGCAATCTGAAAATAAAAGACAATAAGAGATGTTTAACGCAGCTGTAAAAACGAATTTTACTTAAGATAGAAATTAGATGTAATTTTTGTCACAGAAATGTAACGATCTCAGTCAGAGCAACAGTGCGTGAATGGCTTTAATTGCTCACCATTCACGCACAGTTTGCCTGAACCAACAGGGCGGCTGACCCCACACACTGACCCTAAAGCAAATTATAGGGCGAGAAAGGGGGAAGAAAAAGGCCAGGGCACATTGACAGAGAGAAAACAAAAAGCTACAAGCTGAATGGACGTTCATGCGCTTTTACGCATGAATGGCCCTTTTACGCACAGCCTTGGCTGCTGGTGGAGAAGATATTACTTCAGTGAGTGCGTGAGTAATAATTAGCGAGTAGTTGATAAAGAGAGTGAAGAGATATTTTTGGAGTTTACTTAATCTAGAAAGTAATTTATTGAAAGTTGTGCAAGTGTTGCCTTCTCTCCATAACTCACCTGTTTTTAGCTGCTGCTGCCCGGTCTCTCTGTCTCCGGTTTTTGAACCAGTTCCCAACCTGAGTCGGTGTCAGTCCGGTGGCGTGCGCCAGCTCCCGCTTTTTCCCGGGGTTCGGGTACGGGTCCTGCAGGTACCACTCTCTCAGAAGTCCCCGCGTGCGCTCCTTGAAACAGTGCGTCTTCTGCTCTCCGTCCCAGATTGTCCTCGGTAACGGGAACTTCTTCCTAACGCGGTACTTGTCCACCGGTCCGAGCGGGCGGCCCCGGAGTTTCTCTGCCTCCCGGTAATGAGCCTCAAGCCACATCGCCTGCAGTTTACCGTGCGACGCGCGCGTAAACCGGTGCGTCTCCAGGATGTGATAGAGCTCGCGGAAACTCCCGGTGTGGTAGGCCACCACGGCGCGAGCCCGCTGCACGGACTCGTGCTCAGAGATAGAGTCTCGACCGTCTGTGGTCACCGGGAGTGACCAGAGGAAACGGGCCAGCCGCTCGATGTCCCCGGTCTCCTCCAGAGTCTCGCACACGCTGGCGATCTGCGCCGCAGAGAAGCACAGTCCCGGGAGAGCCACGGGAGCGCAGGCGGATGGAGGGTCCTCTGGGGAGCGGGAGTGGGACATAATCGGGGCCCCATCCGCGAAGTGCGGCAGGAGGAGACGGGATGCTGAGAAAAAGTCGAGCGGCGTCCTGAAAACCATCTGGTGATTGATTTCAGAAAAGTCCGAGAAAGAGAGGAAAGGGACGCAGCGAGTTTTGGAAAGAGTGTGACACAAACCGGACTCTTTAGTTCACCTGGGAGTCAGGGAGGGACACTAAATCTCAATTCTCATTGGTCACTGCGCAGCTGATGCGGGGTTGTCATAACAACAGTGTCAGTCAAACACTCCCTCTATCCCTGTGTGCACAGGCTGGACACCCGAGTTCCATCTGAGCTGATCTTTTAACGTTACCTAGTTTATAAATCACAGAACAGATGGTTTAACAAAAGGAATTAAACATCAACAGAAGTCCTGTATTAGATAAGATGAACAATGGACATAATAAAGCACACAAACATTCTACTTTGGCTCAATTTTCTCTAAAATAGGCTTTTTAACAGGGTTCAACGGAATCATAATGTCCTCATTAATCTGTTGGTCTGTTTCAACTTTAACCTTTTGGAAAAACCTAAAAAAAATGTAGTTATCTATGTTTAGGTTTTATATGACATTTGTTGGCATTCCATCATTGAAACCACCCTCTGAAGAAGGAGCACTGATGCCGACGATGATAAAGGAGAGACTATTTGGAAATGAATGCCTGACAAAATGTGACAAATAAACCCTCGGTGCTCTCCTGTAAAGCTGCTCGCATCATTAATGGCAGTAATGTGGATTGTACCCAGGGTGACAGCAGGAAATCTCATCATCCAGAGTTGAAAGCATATGTTTCTCAAAGTGTTGCCCCATCACTCTAATCAGTTTTCTGTTCACTAATATCCATAAATTCAGCAACACTAATCCACACTCCGGGCTCCATTCAGTTACCTTGGATTAACATCAGGCCCATATACAATATCTCCATCAGCTAACATTAGTCTAATAGAGAAGAAGCGTATTCAATCAACTTTAACTGTGTGTGTGTGTGTGTGTGTGTGTGTGTGTGTGTGTGTGTGTGTGTGTGTGTGTGTGTGTGTGTGTGTGTGTGTGTGTGTGTGTGTGTGTGTGTGTGTGTGTGTGTGTGTGTGTGTGTGTGTGTGTGTGGTGTGTGTGTGTGTGTAAAGAGGCCTATGTGTGAAGTACAGAGCAGATATTCTGCCTCAAACTGAATTATTTTATAGCAAAATGTGTTTATTTTAATAAATAAATTTGACTTTTTTAGTGTAGCACCTTTCATACAAGGAGAGCAGCTCAAATGGCTTCACAATAAAAGGAAAATAAAATTTAAAAAAGCAAATAAAACAGTAAAAATACAACATAGGGTGGAATAGAATAAAAATAAAAAAGGTGGAATAAAAAGGAGCGAGTTGAAGGCTAGAGTAAGAAAGATAAGTGTTTATTGTGTTTTAACAGGTTGGTATATGACATGTTGGTGCAGGTTGATAACTTAAGCAAGGAAAACTAGTAGGATAGAACATTTAAAAAATACTATTTTATATCTTTATTGTGGGAAAACATTAAACTTGTGGCCCGCACTGCCAGTTTTTAAATCTCAGCTAATGCCTACTTCTTCTTATTTGGCATTCCCTGACAATGTTGGCAATTTTATAAATATATATTTTGTATTTTTATTGATTTACTGTGTATTTTATTGCATTTTTTTTTGTCATATCCTGTCTATTTTATATATTTCTGCGATGCACAGCACTTTGGTCAACTCGGTTGCTTTTTAAACCTGCTATACAAATACATTTGGATAGTGTTTCGTCTTCCACTCACATACTGCACTTCTACAAATGGCCCTGTGCAGATGTGTGGGGTGTGAAAAAAGGGGGTCACCCTGCTTTAGGAGGTTAATGCCAATTATCCCAAGAGACAGATGTCCCGATATGTGGTGCAGTCAGTGTGAGGAGTTGTTTGCCAGATTTCACCGTGGATGATGCATCTGGTCCCTGCTGTCATATACGTGCACTTATAACATTTCTAGAATGAAGTTGTATGATAGTTGTAGGGTTTTGTATCTGTAATTACAGATCTGAGTAGTTTTTAACTGAGCTAAGGAATTTTACAAGTAAAAGAGTTTAAATTCTTAATGTACAGGGGTGAGAAAGAAGGTGCAAGACGTGAGGGGAAATGTTTACAAAGGTGATTCAAAAGAATTCAAAGATGCATGTCTCGGGCCAAGAAAGTGGTTTCAGACTCAGTGTCACTTCTGTGTTGTCTCATTCACGCTGAGATCCTCCTCTTGGTCTACTTGAGATGCCTGAGTCTGCAGAGAGGACCTCAGCGTGTTTCTCTGTGTGTCGTAACAGCAGAACAATGGACAAACACCCACAGCACACTCAGAGCGACAGTCATGGCCAGGGCTTTTCCAAGTTGAAAAGACATTCTTCTCGCCGAGGCAGGAAGGACACGGCAAACACACTCAGGAACACCACATTCTAGAGGTGTGTGTGTGTGTGTGTGTGCGGTGATGAGGAGACAAGTGTCTTAATGGTGACAATTACTTCAATTCAGCTACATCTCTTTTCACCTACAGAACAATTAGCGGGGAGGAGGGGGGAATGCGGAGTTGGCTCCAAAAAAAAAGAAGGTGAGTGACACCACCGGGGTGGCTGAAGGACTACGGTGAGGAAGTGAATCACTTCAGCATCTCCCTATCCCCTCACAAACAAAAGCCTTGCTCCTAATTAACCTCTCCACAACCTAACAGTGACCTCTTAAGCCCTGAAACTTTAACCCCCCCTCACCCATGGAAGAGGCCATACACTCCCCCCTCTAACTCCCACCCGAAAAGCCTCCTCCTCGTTAAGTCACTAATCACTTCCTGAGTCCTTGTTGTGCTTTTGTGCTCTTACAGGTCTCCAGGAGAGTCTGCGGGGACCCCCTCCCAAAAAGAGGAAAAGAGGGAGGTAAATTGTGTCGGGCAAAGAGGATGAAAATTAAAATGTGGAGAAAGTGGGAGGGCGATCGTCTGAAACGTCTCAGAGTTGTTGCGAAGATTTAGGGGTGTCAGATTCCACAAACTTTCCCGATCTTCTGTTTCTCTGTGAATTATTTCACAAGATGCCATAAAAATCATCATTCCATAACTTCATTTTAGAGTTGTTGTATAGCGGAGGTTTTATTTTAATCTGTGTCATTTTTGTGTATTTTATTTATATGCATGTTATCGTGCAAAGGGGACAAAGGGAATTACAGTGTTTTTTCTAAGGTGATCCAAAACTATAAGGATGTAATCAAATCTAATGCATTTAATCCTGTTTTCATTACGTTAAAAGAGTTTAGTAAGACTCCCGGTCCACAGGAAGGAAAGATGGGTTACATGTAAACATATGGATGTGGCTTTGCATGATGCTCTCTTTGTCTGTGTGTGTGTGTGTGTGTGTGTGTGTGGTCACCACACTACACATCTTGACCTCCGTCACAAAAAAAAACATGAGGGAGAAGGACAGGTACTCAAGTAACTGTACCTGAGCAACTAATCCTGCACGCTGATTGGTTTGTAACCCGGCACCTCGACGTTAATCCTGCCGTGTTTATTGGGCTGACGTCTGGTCCAGCTGTGTGGGCCGAGACAAACATCTGGAGGGGAGAAGTTTGTGCAAAAGAAACACACACATTTAGAATTCAATTTGATTAACAATTTAAACCTAAAGACAGTAATTACATCAAAATATCCTGTGTGTTGTAAGCGTAATCTCACTATTTTTGGTCTGTTTTTAATTCATAGAAAAATAAATACATCCCTAATGTAACCATTAGATACAAAATGCTCAGACACACAGCGAATACACTTACACATGTGCATGCGAAACGTATTAAAAGAGGAAAAACTGTGTTTCAGATTTATCTGACACAGAAAACAGAGCCTCAGTTTTAGCCTCAAAATCTGATCTAATAAATCCTCCTGTGTTATAAACAGGTGAGTATAGAACAAAACAGAAGGTGTGGTTAATCTGCTGACATTTAAAAGAGAATATATCAAATAGGGTAAACAATATAGGTTAAATGGGTAAAATAAAGGCTGTAGGAGGCAGAACAGAAATAAGATGTGAGGAAACAAATGAAAAACGCAGGGCGCAATCATATGAGAATAAACAAAACAAGGCCAGAGAGAATGAAATGAAATGAAGAATGAGTGAAGAGAGGATCCTGTTTTCACTTATTGGTTTTACACAGAGGGAGGGAGGGAGGGAGGACAGGGTGGAGGGCTGACCTCTGTACTGTCTGGTGTGGTTGGGGGTAATCTGGTCTAATCTGCTGCATGTTAACGTATCTGAGCAGCAAGAGCCAGATTATCCCTCTAACAATGGCCACCCGTTCATCTGCTAAATTACTCCATTCAAAAAATCATATGCTTTAATACACACGCACACACGCACACACACACACAATTCAGGAAGCCGTCAGTATTTATATTTCACCATGTATGAAAATTGCTCTCCTTTAAACTCTCATTTGCAGCGTTGCAATCAAACTCAGAGGCTCCGAGTCACCTGGTCACCCAAGGTCACAGCAGCGACCTCGCTGTGAAAAGACAGGAGTGGGTGGAAGAAGAAGAGAAGTGAAAAGCAAGGGGAGCAGGTGAGGGAGAAAAAAAGACAGGAGACTAACAGGAGGAGAAAGAGAAACACCACCTCTTCCTCGCGGCTAACAAAGCCATTCAGAAGGCAGCTCTCTTGGCATATGTGTTTTTCTTTTAGCCTGTCAGGGTCAGCTGGGTCAGCGGACCTTCAGCTGCAGAGAGCACCTTCACTGTCCTTTCATGATGGGAATGAATAAACACGAAATATTATCGAAATAAAGTAACGTGCGTTCCGTAAACGGAGTCTGAGGTGGCAGCAGCAGCTGCAGGTTGTAGGTTGTGGACTGAGAAGCTCAGAGGTTTTCACAGAGGCTGCTGCTGCTGCTGCAGCGATTCAAAGAGTCAGGGACGAGGTGCATGAATAGTTAGCATAAGTCCGCAGTCATGACAGCGACGCTCGGCTGCGTGCAACCTTCGGTACAGCTGAGGCTGATGGGTATGTGCTCAGTTCACAGGTGTTTAAATGAAAATGAAGAGATGAAATAAAAAGAAGAAAGAATTCGATTCACCATGACATGACAAGGATCAACTGTTCACATGCAGCGTATGCACACACAATCACAGCTGACATATGGAGATAGGTGGGGTCACACCCTGGAGAGATCGTCAGTCCATCACAGGGACACACATAGAGACAAACAACCATCCACACCTACGGTCAATTTAGAGCATCCAATTCACCTAATCCACATATTGCATGTTTTTGGGCTGTGGGAGGAAGCTGGAGAACCCGGAGACAACCCACACACACACACACACACACAAACACACATGGGGAGAACATGCAGAAAGGCCCTTGTTCTGACCAGTGCTCGAATCCAGATCCAGGCAAACACAATAATGCCCTGGGTGCATCAATGTGGTTAAATATCTCCACTTTCTGGAATGCAGCAAACACTTTCTATGCAGCTTTTGACCCTTGGGCCAAAGAAGTAGATTAAACTGATCTTTATTTACAATGAAATGAACCTTGAGCATCATCAGAGCAGCTGCCAGGCTGTGACTGCTTAATAACAACGGACCCAACAGATGCAAAACCACACAAGATGCTACTAGAGAATGGGCCCTAAGTCACCAGGATTCTACCCTTTGGAGAAAATGTATACACATTTGTCCCAAACTTCATGGTAATCCAGCCAACAGTTGTCAAGACAAGACTGAATCATTTAGCTCACAGGGCAGAAACTCTTGGCCTGCGGGCCACATGTGCACGCCACTTAGGGTTGGGGCGTGCACACCAGCCCTTCTAAAATCCAAACATAGTCCTTTTTGCTTGGAAACTTGGTCCCGATTGGCGCAGGGCATTGTGGGTACACTCTTAGAAATAAAAGTGCTAAGTAGAATCATATAAGGTTCTTTGGCTTGTCCTCCCTTTTTGGCTCCAGGTAGAACATTTTTATAAAGGTTCCACCTGGAACCCTTTTGGAGGGTTCCACGAGAACCCTTTTAAAACCCTTTATTCAGGAAAGGGGTTTTAAAGGGTTCTCTGGATCAAAATGGTTCTTCCTGGAACCATTAGTGTTACCAAGAACCCTTGAAAAACACTTTCTTCGGGAAAGGGTTTTTCAGAAGCAAATAGTTCCAGGTAGAACCTCAGCCCTTGTAGAAGAAACCCTTTTGGAACCCTTATTTCTAAGAGTGTAAACACAACCAAAACATCTTTTCAATCAACTGTGAGCTCTTATGTGGTAAAAAAAAAAGTTGCCCTGCATTAACCGATAGATGAGTAAGTTTTCTTGTTCAGGTGATTGTCTCGTCTTTTCCTTCAGCAATTCTTGTTACAGTGCCACCTCAGGCGAGGAGGGGAATATGTTATTCAAGGTTTGGTTCGTTTTCACAAAAGTGCGAAAGCAAACTGAACTGAAGTCTATCAGACTATTAGGTGTGAAAAGAAACGTAATGTCAAGTTATAAGGAAGCTTTTTGTTTGGTTTGTTTTAATGGTTTGGAGTGATTTTGCATGAAAAATTTATTGTGAACTATATCCATATCCAATTGGTGGCCCATGGGCCAAAATGGGCCCACCAGCATCAGTATCTGGCCCGGCAGATGATTTAACAAATCTGATTTTAAATGATTTGCTTGTCTTCATAAAAAAAATGTAAACTTCATATCGGGTTCAGAGCTTTTATTCCAAAAAAAATATGAACTGATTCAAACATATTCTGTTGCTAGAATTGACAGTTAACCTAAACTAAATGGTTTGAAAAATAAAAACATGGGTGTTGTCATGGTGACAGCCAGGTAAAATAACTTCTTGCACGCGCTAGGCTCAGCAAGAAGCAGCAATTCTTGAAATTGAAATGATGCACAATAAATAATAACAGTACGAGTACGTATCTCACAGCGTTTGAACGAGATTAAAACATTATTGTTAGATAAAAATGCAGTAAACGTGGGTTTTTGTTTTAAGACACTTTGCCTGATGAAGATACAATGTTTTGGCCATGGTCATGTTTATATCTGTAAAAACAAATTAAAGTGAGAGAGATTAAAGATGAAGTCAGCACACACACACACACACATTTTAACAGGTCACTATTGTTTAGGCTTAGTGTGGGTGAATCAAAGAGTCCATACCCCAACATCATCAAATTAATTTCACCCCTCCCCAAAAAAGAGAGCATGCACACCATCGCGCCATATCACCGTTATATATTTGGACCGCTCATTCACACTAGTGCACACAATCCTGTGCGTGCCGCAATCCCATAATCCCACTCCAGATTGAGAACACCTTTAAGATACGACGTGATTATGATTAGGGATTATGATCAAATTATGACAGAGTGACAGATTAGACCAGGGGTTGTGTGTGTGTGTGTGTGTGTGGGAGGGAGATATGGTGGCGTCAAAGCAGCCTTTTTTTTTTTTTTTTTTTTAAATGACATACGGATGTGATTCACAGTCGCCCCACATTATGAAAAGGGGCAAAAATATTCGAGAAAATTAAAAAGAAATGCAAAAAATCTGTCCCAGTATGAGCTAAATGTATTTTTTAGGTTGGAGTGTGTAGTGAAATAAATTTGTCAACAGCAGTAAAACATTTTTGTGCACATTTTTTATGAATGTTCATCAATTTACAAAATGCAAAGTGAGTAACAGAAGAAATCATCAAATCGAAATCATCCATTCTTCCAGCTGCACTTGCACACGTACCTGGTTTTCAAACGTCTTGTAGATCACATCTATGGATGTAGACGTCTGTGTCTTCGTGTCACCCCCAGACACATTCCCCAATGTTGACATCAGGGCTCTGTGTAAACCATCACTTCCTCACTTCCTCCATGTTCTTCTTCTCTTCCTCTGTTTGAGGTCGTCCTCCTGCTCCAGAACAAAACACATTTCCACAACCTTCACCTATGTCAGAGTCTGGCTGCTCCTCGCCCAGTTTTAAGCCTCCTACACGGCTATTTCTGTGTCACTTAATGACCGTGCTTCAACCTACAGATGGAAATGATGATCATTAGCACCTGTTTGGTATAATTGGTTAATCATACACCTGTCTATAATTACACAAAATCCTTGACACTGTGCATGTGCACCTGTGAGAAGTGACTTTGGATCGAATGCAAGGGGAGGTCACAACAAATATTGATCGGCTTTTTCCATCAGTTAACTCTCTTTGCAAAGTGATTTTTAAAAAAAATCTCTTTTTAATTTTAATCATTGTACACATTTATGCTCTGGATAAATACTCACCAGGCCACTTTATTAGGTACACCTCTCTCAGTGCTTGTTAGTGCAAACATCCAATTTGTAAATCACATGGTACAGTGCTGTATTAGACCTGCTGTAGTTCAAACTGAGCACCAAAATGTGATTTTTTGAAATGATCTTTCAATGGTTGTTTTATCCAGACTGGCTGAGGCTGAGGATGACAGAAACTGCTGATCTGCAGGGATTTTCAACACAACCATCTCTAGGGGTTTACAAAGAATGGTCTAAGAAAGAGGAAATATCCAATGAGCTGCAGTTCTCAGGGCCAAAAAAATGCCTTGCTGATTCTATGAGAGAAAACAGACTTAACATGATAGAAAGACAGTGACTCAAATGCAGGAGACCATCTCTGAACACTCAACACGTTAAACCTTTTTCATTAATGTCCTAATAAAGTGGCATACTTGGGCTTATAAATAGTATTTCCTCAAACATTAAAGCACTCTTTATTTATTTAAAAAAAACAAAAACAAAAAAAACAGTAAATGTGTGATGTCATATTAATAAGTAAGCAGTAACTTCCTCTTTAGCAACAGTTCAACCTGGGCTTAGAAATGCTCTCTTTTGGATTATGGGACAGCCAGTGACACATTCTACTTAACTTTGAAAAGTGTAAATGTTCTGCAGCCATTCAGGCGAGTAAAACTCAAGAAAGACAGACCTTTAAAGCTGGACAAACAGTTCAATGTAATCCTGAATGACCATCACATATTCCTCTCATTATGATAAACATTGTCCATCCATGGTCAGACCTCGAAATGCAATTTAGATGAGAATTACGAGTGCTAGAGTCCTGACTAATACCAGGAAAGTGGACCACATCACAATGGTCCTCAGATCAAAACATTGGCTACTAAGGATAGAATTCAAAATCAGACTCTTGGTCTTGGAGCAAAATACATCCCAGACTTATTAGTTTCCTATTAAGCATCAGGAGCTCTAAGCTCATCGGGAACAGGTTTTACTATGTTTTACTAACTTACCGTTTTATTTCCTGAGATCTGCTCACACTAAAAACATCCATGTTCACTGCAGCCTTTTCTTTATTGGCAAAAACCCTCATCTCTTTTGACTTTAATGTCTATTTTAATGTTAATGTTGATTTTAATTTTAATGGTGATTTTAATGTCTTTGCTTTTTATTCTGTGATTTTTTTAATGTGTTTTTATGTCGTTGTAAAATACTTTGCCGAGTGCAGGACGCGTTTGAAAACTTTTGCACACCGACTTGGGCAGCACTTTTTTAATTTGCTGCATTTGTCATTTTCCCCTTTCTTTTAAAATATCTGTCTTTTACTTTGTAGATACTTTAGTAAGATGTGTTTTTTGGGGTTTTTAACTATGCAGATTAGGGACATTGTCCGTGCTCATTGTTTTTACATGATGACAAGAGGGATTAATACAAATCTACCTGCAGAAAAGTCTCACAGGGGTCAAACATCATGGAGGCCCAGCAGATGGTCTCTGCGGCTGGAAGGACTCACAATGCTCACTGAAAAAAAAATCAATAAAAAACATGTGGGGACAATGAGCTGAGATTGCTGAAAATTGATACGTTATGTTGTTACCAGGTAACCAAGTCCTGTTTGTTTGTAGATCAACAAAAAGACACAGATGTTGGAATCCTCCATGAAACGGCATCACTTCTCTCATCATCATCATATACGGCATATAAACATGCATGCAGCCACCACTGGGTCCTTGGCAGGTATTTTATTTCATATATAGACGCTTTCTGTAATCAAATGTGAGTGCAATCAAACAACAGCAATACAAACATTATCAATGCAGTCTGAGAACCAGGAACAGGGTTAAAACAGGGAGTTCACTCACTCTACACAGCGAGCAGCTAGTAACCTCATGGACAACATTTAAAAAAAACCAAAAAACTTCCCTCTTGTCAGGACAGTTCGCCGTTGTGTGTACCTCCATATGAAATGGTAAGGAGGAAGGTGGAGAAGCAACCACCCTCCTGCCGTTGAAACCCTCCTACTACGGGAAGTCCAACCAGTGATACAACAGCCTCCACCACCATGAGTCCAACTCGGCCTCGGCTCTTGCGTAAACGAAATAACCTCCCATTTATTTCCCCCCATTATGATTATCATCGTCATCATCCTAATAGTTATCAGCAAAAAGAAAAAAAACAAAAGAAAAAAAAAACATTTCCACTCCTCACATGGCAGGAGCCAATCAGAGGCCAGAGGTCCTTCGGGTTTAATCGGCCTCAACCAATCGCTGTCCATCAGGGTTGACAGGAAAAATCACGTAGCTGTACATGTAGAACCAACGTTCTCATGCAGTGACCTGCAATGGTGGCACATATGTGCACAAGAGGAAGTGGAAGTTGGTGGAGATGTTAATGTTATTGGTGTGTGTGTGTGTGCGCATGTGTGTGTATGTGTATGTCTTGTAGGAGGGGAGAGAAGCAAAGGTGTTAGGCAATTATCAGACACAGGAGAACTAAAGAATGTCCAGGATAAGAAGAATTACAAAGTCTTTATCCTCCCATTTTGTCTTCTCGTGGCCCTCCTCGAAAACACAAGCCCATCACTCACACAAACACACACACACACACTATAGGTCCTTGTGGTCAGGTGTTCATCGTCAACATTCAAGAAAAAGACAACATTCAAGAAAAAAAAAAAAGAAAAAAACACCTCAATGGTAAAAATCACCTCTACCATCACAAATGCTTCAGTTCATAAAATCTCAACATGTCTGAAAAATTATTTTGTTTTTCCTCCAGGTTTAAAGCAGTACACGCACGTGTGTGTTGTCGTCGTCGTCTGTCGTCTTTTGTCCCGTTTCTGCGAACACACACTCATACTCACACATACACACAGCCATCATACGCACTCACACACACACACTCCAAGACACACCACATGTCCTCTTTTGAGTGGAGAAAGACATGGCGCAATGGAGAGACACTCCTCCTCTGGGCGGATGCACTGGTCACCGGGAGGAGATGGGGGTGAGTATCGCCATGACTACCAGGGGTCCTCCAGCTCACCGGCACTCTGGGACAATAAAAACAAAAGAAGCAAACAAGATGGAGAGAGAAGTGTCAACTTTTTGTTGCTGCATATGGCACTGCAAAAAAAAAAAGCATTCAAGATACTGACTCCTGATGCCTTAAATAAGGGGATGTACCTGACTCCCCTCTTTTATGTACTCAAAATGAATGGATAATGGTGAAAGATGGCGAGCTTCCCCTGCTCAGCCTGCATGTTAAAGACGACCACAGCCCAGACCTCTGATGACTCACCTTGCGGAGAATCACGAGGCCAAATCTGACTGAAAAACAGGGGAGAAATGGAGATAACGGAGTCCCTACAAGACTACACACCCTCCCTCACTCAAGTCTCATCACCGCCAGCTCAAGCAGTGCAGCGGCAAGTGTAAACTTTCTCTTATGCGTTTGTTTTTTTACACATAACCTAAGATGTGTTATTTCTCTAAAGGGAGTCAACAGACCAAACGGACAGAGCAGCCAACATGAACTACACAGTCGAGGCGAAAGCTAAAAGTGGAGGGCGAGGAATGCGCTCAAGAGCCGACACAGAAACACGTACAAAACATTACCTAATGAAAAATCCCCCTACAAGTTCTGATGGGATCATCTTGTATCAATTTCCACTCTATTAACTTGTTTTTTTGGCATCATTTTGAAGGCAGAAAGGACTTTTTCCTGACACACAGCACTTAAGGGAACACAAATGTGCAGCCAGTTCGCGCCGAGAGATACTCACACTTGACACAAAGTTGCACCATTAAACCTCCAATCATGTTTTATTTTTTTTCATTTGTCAATTTTAAGTGCGTGGGACCGATTAGGCCCACTTGACCCCATACAAATACAACTCATACATACACGCACGCACGCATAAACAGCGCTATAAGTATAACCTCTCCTCCCTATTGTTAAGTGCTTTAGATATTATAAAAGATAAGAGCAGTGCATGCATTACCAGAGTCACCGGGGACTGGACATTATACTTCCTCGACCTGATGTCAGAGGGACAATAAACACTGTGCTTTCAGCAGTCTGTGTGAATCAAACATCCATAATGGGATTAGAGTTTTATATCGTGTCATTGCGAGCAGTGTCATAACCTGTGGGGACTCAAATATGCTTGATGTGGGCTTTTAAACAAGCTGTGAAACTCATAACACTGCAGTTAATACCAGCATCTGGCAACATGAGCTGTCGGAATATCATTCATTAAAAAAAAAGAAACAAACAAAATGAAAAAAAAAACAGGTACATTACTGTGTCAGCATTAGTTTGAATTGATTATAGGTACAAAATCATCTCACATAAAACACATGAGGAAGCCACAAGAAATCTCATTGTACTTGGTATAACGACAATAAAGATCATTCTGATTCTGTCAAGTGCTAAATGAGGTTTTTAAGGCCTAGACTGAATTTGGTCAACCGTTGTACTGTGTATATAGAATGATATTAGGGACGTGATACGGGTTGGTCAGGTGCAGTATGTTAAACAATTTAGTGGATGGATTCATATATGGATTAACGTTTGTGGTACAGTCCGGGAATTAGTGCCA
Source organism: Microchirus variegatus (assembly GCF_963457635.1). NCBI lineage: Eukaryota > Metazoa > Chordata > Actinopteri > Pleuronectiformes > Soleidae > Microchirus > Microchirus variegatus. Next base: position 13,756,655 of record NC_139818.1, on the reverse strand, counting down.
TAATCAGGTGCAATATTTCCCCTGAAGTTAATAAAAGTGTGCCGTTAGAAACAGCTGTCTTACACGTTAATAACATAAGTGTTACCATATAAGCCAAGTGCAAATACAAATTGTTTTGGCAGTGTGATAGCGTGAGTGTGTCACCAGATGAAAGAACATATCATTATCTAAAAAACATATATAATAATTACTTCTGTTAATCTCATACTTTTCAGCTTCAGCTCTGCATGGTTTAATGGAGGTTAGTTTACATCCGTCTGTGCTTTACTAACTTTGTGGTTAGAGCTCGGCTGTGTTTTGAGACTAACAACGTCAGATTTTGCTTTAATATTTCTAAGATGATCCAATACTTGATGTAGATTTGAGAGCATTAGCATATTAAGAGCAACTCTGGTTTTGACTTTCTCAGCGGCCACATTGGAAACAATCCTGGATGAGTTCTTTTAAAACCTCAGTGACAGAAATTTTGCTGGGGGTGGGGGGGAGAAGAAAACAAATACACAGTAAATCCCACATTTGTGTTGTTTATGCTGCTTCAGTGAGGCAACCTAAGTGGAACAAATGGACAAATCAGTGTGAGAACCACAAGTACACCAGGTGTTTTTTTCCAAAACTGTCCCTTTTTACACATGGTTGGAATTGTTTTGAAACTCCAATCCATTTAATCTTTCCAGTGGAACCATCCAGGATCGTCTCCCATAACAATAGAGTGGTTTGAGCTGCTAACGCAGTTTTTACAGCTAATGCTGACAACACTGACACAGATGACAAACGGCTTAAACTACTGTATGTCACACCACGGTATTTTTTTTTAAAGAAAAACGCTTTTTTAATTTAAGAAAGAATATCAACTTTCATCTGGTGACACCAACAACTTAATAGTATCTTGTTATATTTATATTAAACATTTGTTGATTTTTTGACCACTGTGGTTGCCTGGTCACATTTCAACCTCTTTATGCAAGATTGCGGCAATGCACTAGATGAAGTGGAATTAGGGATTAGGTGGTGTGAGAATGATTTAAATCAACTGCCGCTCAATCTACGAATATTCCACTGAGGTTGAATTTCCCAGGGATTTAAACAACCTAAAGCTGAGCATGCTGATAAACCAGTTACTGCTCAAACATCCACTGCCAAAAATGAAACACTGCTGTCGTGGTTACCACTTTCTCCAACCCATGCAGACGCACATACACACGCAGTCATACAGTACATACATATACAGAAAAGAGTGTGTTGTGAGTCTGTAGATGAGACACCGCTGCGGTTCAGCGTGTCCCCTCTCGCCAGTTCTTCCACTGTAAACGGGTTTGGGTTTGGGAGTGATGCTGAGGGAGGGGGGGGGGGGTTGTTCAGGTGGGAAATCAGCCAGAAGCTAACAATGATCACTGTTGGGCGTGTGGAGTGCAGTGTTCATTCGATTGTTTTCTTCACAAGCCATTTTTACACATAATAATAATTTGCCTTGTTTCTTTGCTAATGTAAACATAGGTCTGTGTGGTCAAGATGTAAACGAAGCAAGTTTGGGGAATTCAAGCCAAGGTGGTCAGAAGACAGCGGGGGGAAGGGGGGGGGTCAAGAGAGTCCTTATTAGGTATATGGGTGCGGCTCTGAGACAGAACTTGAATCGACAGAGGGCATCTGTGTTTTCAATGAAATGTTAAAATATTTGTGACAGGCCACGGCAGCTGCGGTTATAGACAATGAAGCCAGAGACACAGCCAATGTGTCAATTCAAGTTCTGTGATGAGGGGGGGGGGGGAGAAGAGAGGTCATAGGGCGTCAGACTAGAGCTCTGGTGTCGGACAGATAGATGAGTGGGTGCGTATGCAGACAGGAAGCTCAGTCAAAGGAGGGATTGGACTCAGGGGTGGGTGCATCTTGGCGAGCCTCTGTCTCTACAGTGGCAGGTGAGGGCGGGGGTGAGGGGGGAGAGGGAGGGAAGGCGGGCTGCTCCTGGCCGTCATTGTTGTCATCGTCTGAAGTCCTCCTTCTCTCCCCTGCTCCCTTGGCGGTGCTCTCCCCCCGCATGTGGTACGTGGCCAGGGAATCCTCCAGCACCGCGCGACACTGCCCCCGGTGGTGGAGGCGGAACTGCCGCAGCGCCTCCAGCAGATGAGCCGCTGTACTGCCACCTCCCTCCTCACTCTCCTCCTCTCCCCCCGCAGAGGCCTGAGGTGACACGCCAGGGGTCAGACTCTGCAGGCACGCTCCATGGTCAAAGACACACATCCAGTACATACATACAGGTAACAATCACATCTACAACACACTGGAATGACAATATCAAAGACATGCTCGCGTCTGTTGGGACAGAACCATGCAAGCACTACCTCTGGCCCTGTGGCCAACAACCCTTTGTGATATTTGCTGTATTGTGTAACAGAGAGGAGGGGTCGGTCAGCACCCACACAGCCCAGAGAAAAGAGCCTGCAAGTCAAGAGTCGACTGACATTAATGTGACAAATGCACTCACGTGCCCTTGTGTATACACACACGATGCCCCAATCACATCCAAACCGTTTGAAAACAGACAAGTGTTTTTTTCCTTCAGAAAATCAACATTTAGAAAGAGTGTGGCCTTCACAGTTACTTCTTTGCAAGGCTGGTTATGTGTTTTTCCTTCAACATGTCTGTGTGAATTTCTTACATTATCTTCAGAGCAAATTCTAAAGATGACATTCGAGGTCAGATTTCTGTATATAGCTGTCAATTTTCACAGGCGTCTTTTGATTCACATTTTATATGAAACCAGAATTTGGAGTATTTAAGATTTTTGAAGTAACACTTTTTGATTTAAGGATTTTGGATTCACTAAACAAGAACATAACCATGAAAGGACAACATTAACTAGTGGCTTAGTCATGACTCAAACACTCATAAGCGAATGTAGATACTCCAGCACATTTCTTGTTCTAATTGCATCATAATCATGAAGTGACTGTGATGCATGCAACGTCTTCAGGATACGTTTAATTTGCTTTGTGGTCACATTAAATCATTCAATTGAGAAAAACATGAACGAAGGCATGCCACAGAGGGATTTTTTGCTCTTAGTGCCAGTGCTTGCATTACTGTTATCAAAGTTTCTCACGTGGCTTTATGTCAGACAATACATTTGACAGTAATTATGACAGCCCATCACTTGCTTCACTAACAAAAAAAAAGTTGCATATTAATTGCAGGCAATAGTTGGAATAGACGTGTTGGTTTACAAATGAAAAGTCATCCCGCAGTTAAATCCTTTAAATCCATCTTCTTTAAATGGTTTACTATAGAGTTTTATCAAGTCCCTGCTGTACATCCAGTTTCAATGATTAACACAAAATTGAAGCCATGACCGCAGAGACCTTTGGTGCTTTTCAACATGAATGCAGTGAACGGAGTTTCACAAAGCTTGCCAAGGTTATTCTGTAAAGTACACCCTGCGCCCTCTTTCAAACTTAAACCTGATTCATTTGCTCTCAGTCAAATACATACACACGTACACACGTACACACACATACACGCACAAAAGAGTGTCCTTGTCTGGGCTGGTGTGTGTTTATGAGGTCATGTTAAGGGTTGGAAGGGTGAAGAGGTGAGGGGGTTTAGAGAAAGATCAACTCACGCCTTCCTCTTCTCTGTGCGGGTTCAGCTTGTTGTATACTGCCTCGATCACACTGCGTCTGCGAACGCACAAACAACGCACAGTTCACTGCTTTGAGGAGAGAACAACTCCTGACACAATATAAACAGTCTCTGTTCACTCTTCGCAAATGTATATTGATTCAGGTTAAAATGGAATCAAGAAAGCAACCAAGTCGATACTTGAGCATCCGCTATAAAAGACCTCCTCTATTCATGAGTACATTAACGTGATTAGATGAGTGTGAGTGTGTGTGTGTGGTGTGTTGCCTGTGAAACATTGCCAGATTGGATTCAACTTAACTTCAACCAAATTCTGAGTGTAAAAAAAGTATTTAGGATGAGTTCTGATAAACTAAGCTATATTTCAATATAAGAACTGTTGGGCTTATTGAATTACATCATTAAATAAATAATACTGTCAACACTGTAGGAATAAGCTCACATATCATTTTTGAGTAATGAAACAAATGCAGATTCCCTGGAGCATACTCCATTACTGTACTGCCATTTCTGCATTTCCTTGCTCTTAAAACACAGCTTGTGAAACTACTGGACACAACCATATTATATAGTTAATATCTGATTTAATTGTTTTTTATTATATTTTAAGTTGTTTTTTTTCCATTTCATATCTGTTGTGTAATCTTAAACCATGTTTAAGTCAATACACTACATATTGTTCTAGTTTTTCAGCCCAAAAGTTTATAAACCATAAGAAGGTTGTGTATATAACCTACAATATTATTAAATTCTAGTTTTATTTAACAGTATGTCAGTACATCATGTGGAAAGTTCAACTCTTAGTAGAGTATTTACTTGCTGGCCAAGCCGCCACCAGGTGGAAGATTGGGGATGTTCTCTGTGGCAATGCTCCTCAGGACTGATACCAGGTCAGGGACTCCAGCCTCCCCACAGTTTCCTAGTAACTCTGCACACAAACAAAGAGGACAAGCAGTTGGTGAGAGGCTGTGCTAACTTAGACAAAGTCGTAGTGTATTATAAATCACCACCTTTGCACTGCCAAATCACAACAGTGGGAGGAAAAGAAAATGTGATTCATATAACAACTGACTGTAGAGACCTGAACCTGACCTATTTCAAATATTTGTGTTTCAATATAGAATGTTTATTTTGTCCTGGTTATGGATTAAAGGAGTAGTTTCAAACTAGCACTGACAGGTACATGTTTAATCCACTCCAGGTTTCAAAAACAGCTTATTACATGCAATAATGACAGTTAAAATCTAACAAGTTGTCTATTTTCACGGATTGCACAGTGTAATGTGACAAAAAATGAAACCATACTCTTCCTACCAAGACTGGGTTTACAGCACAAAGGACGAGTATTATCCCGTTTCAGCTGTTCACCATTGTCTTATTACTGCTGTTTTGAAAATACTAGGTGTTTTCGTAAAGCCACTAATAATGATCAGCTTCCAAAATTTAGTAGTTTTACTTGAGTTTTTATGACTCTAATTTTCTGTAACTGTGGCTGACCGATCCATGTGTGTCACCAGTTGATCATGTTATAGATGTGCGAGGATGTGGGTGTGCGCGTGCTGACCCTCAACGCGAGTCTCCAGGTATTTATCCAAATCCTCCTCTTTCTTCATAGCCTCCTCTGAGATCTTGGGAGCTCCTGGTAAACACACCACCACCACACTCATGTTGTCCCTGCTCCCCTATAGGATGAGACAAGAGACCAAACAAACACAGCTATATCTATGTCGAACACAAAAATGCACTGCATGTACAGAATATCGAATGTTTTCTAATTGGTGGTTGTAGTGGTAAATAATCTTTGACCCAAACTGACCCAACTTAATTACAACTGAACAAAGTAAGACAAATACATCAATCACAAGCATTTGCACATGTGGTGCAGCCCGTAAAAGATAGATTATGTCCCAAATGTTTTCATTTGGTTTACTTTGGTGCAGAAAACACACCTGGCTGTAGTAACAGTTTCACAATTTATCAGACAACAAATTAGCTGGCTGACATTTGTAATGGTCACCTAGGGCCAAGATGGAGCTCTGGCCCTTAAAGTCACCTTTTGTTATTTCCATGTAAAACGTCAATGTGAGCAGAATCTGTCTGTAAGTGTAAAATGTCACATACATCACAGAGGCCAGAGGCAGCAAAGGGGATTTATGACAGTTTGCTGCTGTTCCTTGAGAAAACCCATACGGAAAGTTAAAAATAATCCTGCTGCTGAGCACTTGTTGGTTGAAGACACAAAAAAATATGTGATGCATGGAAGGTAAAAGTTGATGCAGTTTAATGCGGACTGGTGGATGAGTTTGACTCAGGCAAAGTACGAGTCCTGCCTTATCTTGGATCAATAGCTAGAAGGGTCAATGAATGTGATGATATGAAGGCAGTGTTGTATTATTCAACATCTGATGGATATAATCTCTTACTGTGAGGCCAGCGGCATTAAGTTCTGTTAGCCTTAAAATCATGATGTCATTATGCTTTATATTTTATTTATTTATTTATGTATTAAGCAATATACTGCAGTATCTTTAAATAAATGCGTGTCCATTCAAAAACAAAAGGGTAGTATCTGATAGGAATGTAACAATTAATCCATTATTAATCATTAACTAAATTAATCACAAACCATTTTGATAATTGATTAATCATTTGAGTGGCTTTCTTTAATTGTAACAAGGTTGTGAACTTTTCTGCTTTTTAAATATTAACATATAGGAATAGACAGGAACCAGAAATACTGAATATGTTTTGAATATCTAACTTGTGAACAAAACAAGACATTTAAAAATGTCGTCATTGATGATAATCAATGGATAATCAAATAATCAACAGATTCATCACTGATGAAAATAACTGCTAGATTAGAGTATCTGATGAACCTGAACAATCAGGAAATGAACAACGTTCTTTCTACTCCTAGCTACAACACAGATCCGTCTAATATTCCACCCACATTGCATTATTGTTCTTTAGTTTTAGAAGTTGAAAATAAAAATCTATTTAAAAGTGCTGTGCCACAGCTGTTAAATCCATCTAAAAAGCTGTGCAAATCTATGTGGGATAAACAGAGCTTACCTTATGCAGACAGGTGTCCACCACTGAGTTGCACACCTTCTCCAAGTCATCACACACCAGAAGTCGTGAGCGGACAAACTCACACAGCTCTTCGTTGGACATGACGTCCCAGATCCCATCACACGCCAGCACTATGAACTCGTCTCCTTCAACAGTTCGTTCCAACACACACACCTCAGGCTCTGGGCTCACCAGCTGCTCCGTGGGGCCCTTACCATCCACGCATTTGTAGTCGTAGTCCCCCAGGGCCCGAGACACAGCCAGGGAGCCATTTACCCTCTGTATCATGACTGAGCCACCAGCATTCTGGATCCGCTCCTTTTCAAGGGGGTTGCAGGGCTTGTGGTCCTGGGTGGAGAAACCCACCTTGCTGTCTCGACTCAGCACGGCTCGAGAGTCGCCGCAGTTAATGAAGTAGAGGTGAGTCGGGCTGAGCAACACGCACACGGCCGTTGATCCACTGCGGTCCAGGCCCTGCCGCAGGTCAGTGAAGCTGCGCATGTACTCGTCAATGTTCAGGAAGCCAGAGCGGATGCCATCCTTCACGCCCTCCACAGAGCCCTGTCCTGAACCGAAGTCGCCGCTTCCTGACAAGATGTGCTCCAGCAGGTGGCCGGAGCAGTAGGTAGCCACCCGGGAGCCCGCATGGCCATCATAAACGGCAAAGAAGGACCAGTCGGTGAGCCCATGGGGGAGACCCACCACAGCTGTGTGGGCATCCTCCATCTCCACCCGCCAGCCCTGCATGGAGCTCAGGCCATATCGCAGCCCATTGCCCTCACCGTGGGCACTATGTTTTTCCGTCTTCGGCTTATCCAGGAATGCACCCATTGCTGCCTATAGCTGGAGAGGAAGTAAAAGAGAAGCAGGAAACATAAAGTGTGAACCATTATACATCACCAGCAAGGACAAAGAAGCTAATGTAACTCCTCATCATAATCAATACACCCACAGTCAGTGGATTACTTTCCTTCTTTGTCTTGAAAAGACAAATATACATACAAATTTACACATAAACAAATAAATATAAATATGGCAGTATGTATCTAAACAAATTCATACAGATAATACCAAAGAATAAATAATTATAAATGTGTTCATTTATCTTGAAAGTAGAAATGAGAACTCAGGAAGGAACCATTACCTCAGAGCACAGGTAATTTTTCAGTTCAAACAGTAGACCAAAAAAATCTTTCTATTGTCAACAAATATCCTTTGGTTGTTAAATTTCCTTGTAAATAACCTGTTCTGTGTGTCAATATTTCAGGGGGCTGCTTCTTGCTATTATTACACAGTGCTTTTAATTATTTAATGGATGGTGAGAGCCACAGATCCTGACAATAAGACAAAGATAGCAGTGGGGGAACCACAGAGCTGAGGATTATACCACAGCTGTTAAGCTTCTTTGAGCACACACAGATTCTTTCACACAAGGTTACTTACTAATACCATTATTAGACTTGGAAATAGAGTCACTTTACTAAATCAGTCCAACTTAACACCATACACTATGTGATTGTGAACCGAACACAATAAAAGGCTCAATTATTGGTGTTGGATGTAGCCAGGCAGGCAGAAGAAAACACCTCTGCTCTGTTAAGAGACTAAAAACAAGCAGCATATTCAAGGGACTCTGATGTTATTCTTGTGTTGTTTCAGGTGCTAATGAGACAATTGAAATTCACTTTAAAGAGACTAAGTTGAGAGAAAATCCACACATTTGACATGAATTTAAATGAGACCAGACACATATTATTATATTTTTAAAGTTCCTGGTGATTATTCGGCTGATTACAAGGTAGCATCTCCTGGTATTTACTCTCTTTTTTTCCTTTAACTTAAATCTTCCCATCATGCCAATCAGTTCTGACCTAAAATGACAGAATGGATTGCTTGACTTGCTGGAGCTGTAGGCACTGATGAGAACTTAAAATCAATAATAATAATAAAAAAAGATATAAAAATTGAAAGCACCCTCGGCATGTCCTTTTTTTCCCTCCAACATATTGATTTCTCGCCCTACGTTGCCTCCCAAATGAGTGAACACGCGGCATGACAGGCATGTCCCCAAAAAAGGCTGGTACATATGCAAGGAGTGACTACAGCTGGTTTCACAGGAAAGTGTGTGTGCATGTGTGTGTTTGCGAGTGTGTAGTGTCATAGACTATGTCAAGAAAAAGGCGCTCTATAAATACGCCAGGCCAGTTTAGATTTCACGTCCAGGGTGGGGCAGTGGGCCATTGGCATTTCTATTGCTTTTCTGCTATATGATGAATAATTACTCGATTATATAAGTCCCTCCATGAAGCTCTCATGAAAAAGGTAGCCTAAATGTTTATGTATTGTCAGAAAGAGGATTCCCATATGTATGTTAAAGAAAGCAATCTGTTATGTTCACCAGCAGTGATTCTCTCTAAAAATAAAACAAACACACTGCCATTGCCTAGCAACCACCCACCCTGCAGTGCAAATATCCAGGCTAAGCTTCATTCAACTACATCCCCTCTCTGTCTCTCTCTCTCACACACACTCACTCAACCGCCTGGTAAAGGAAAGAGGAGTTGCATCATCCATCCATTTAAGCAGTTGCAGCAGATACTACAACTGACTACTTTCAAACACACAATCAGTGTGTGCACACAAGAGAAGAAGAAAATATCACCACAGAGACATCACACTGAAACCAGGAACTCTCATCTACTTAACCGCCCCTCACAACATCTGCCCTGTACCACTGGAAGAGGGAAGAGGAAGGTCGGGGATTACATAATGCTGAAGAAAGGAACTATAGTGGTAACGATGCCAACAGATAAAGACATGTTAAGAGTTTGAGTGAACCATTTCTAATACGTTAGTCATTAGCTATTGGTTAATGCAAGTATGACTAAGGATAAGGCAAACAAAAAATTTGAAATTTGTCCAAATGATATTTAGGTCATGTTTCTGACTGATTGATAATGTAGTTATCAAATTGTTGTTCAGATTACAGAAAAGTCTAAGACAGTAAATCTCTTGATGATTCATGTAGACTGTAAAACCTGCATCTCAGGTTAGATAATCTTGAGTAGACCAAGTTATAACATGAATAATTCTCAACCTGTTAGTTCGAAATGATTAAAGTTAACCAGAGCAAACAACGATAAAATAGATAGATATCAAGGAAGTATATTTTTTCCCAAATAAAATAAAAAATACAAGGTAAAAAACAATCATCAAAGGCCCCACTATCAGCATTTACTCTGATTTGTTCTTTGTTCAAGTCCATGTGATGGATTTAGTGAGTGATGGCGAAGGGAAACACCTGATACACATGACATGATCATGTGACATTTCCCCATATTTGTGAAAAGCACCACGTGGGATAGTGAATGAGGAGGGCTGCAGAGTATACTATACTACGGGTCACATTTCACAGCCCCATTTGGAGAAGTCTCTGGAATGGAACAGCCCTGTTGAACCATTATGATCTATTAATTCTTGAAATAAAGACTTTAAAGCAGCTGAGCCTGAACTGGAACACAGCCTATGTTATGTAATTGGTCCCTTGAGTAAGGGTGATCACTTCTAAAGCCACACCTTCCTGGTCTATCTCTTGTTACACATTTAAAATATCTAATCCGACACACGAGGCTATTGCTGAAGCTGAATTGTACTTTATAATACCGCAACTCTAACCATGCCTACATTTTTACATTTTCTTTATTAGTGCAGTTCAGATAACATTATTAACCCTCCATTAATTAATTTCCCCTTTGAGCTCCGATCAGCAGCAGAGTGTCTTTGTCCTGATACTACTTTTTCTCATGAAATCCTTTTTTTTAAATCTCTTTTTAAGATGCCAGCAAAAGCATACATGCCGGAAACCAACATACAAGGAGGGGTGCATAGACAAATTGATTTACAAATTAGCTGTTGGAAGTTTTAACCAACTTAGTCTACAAAGGGTTCTAAACAAAAATAACATTTAAGAAACGGTGACATGGATAATGAAATCTTCTATGGATTGATTGATTAAGTGTGTCTTGTGTCTGGAGGCAATCGAGTAGTTTGCAACAAAAAGATCTGTTTTGTCTGAATCGGTGATGCACTGCATTCAAGAACTAAAGTACCTTATTGACAATAAAACAACCATAATATGGGTACTACAACTACTGCCAAGAGTAAATAACATGACTTGAAATTACACGTGTATTATTAATAAGACACAAGAACATAAAGTTAGTGATGGCTACTCTGAATGTTGTAGAGACAAGAATTATGAGTGAATATTTTTTGGTTTGAATCACATAAAATATACAATAGCAATGATAAAAAATAAAATAATTTTCGAAAGAAAAACAAAAAGACAACTTTATACAATATGTGACAGAGTGCAGACCCACCATAATTTGCATCTAGGATGGTGAGATGACTCTGGTTGTCTTGTAAAGAAACCAGAGATCACCTGATCGCTGACAGGGAATGAGTGAAAAACCTCTGTTCACTAATCTGATCTCTTGGATTGTGTTTGTGGAGAAGATGCTATCTCTGGATCTCTGGCTAAAATGACAAACCATGGAAGTCAACTGAACAGTGTGGAACATCCTCCTCCGATTACTCTGTCATTGGTGGATAGCTACCACAAACTGACAGTTGTCAGCAGATATTAATCTGATGTCTTGGCAACTCAAACAGCGCAGATGATTTGGTGAAAAGTCTTTCATATCATATCATTTCTGTGCTCAAAGCAGCAACTAAGGTTGATGTGGTCCTGATAGCGCATGTGCTGCTGTAAGAGATAATATTCACTTCATTTTAAAATATACATAATGATAACAAGATGCAGAGAGAGGCACCTTGTGATGCCTTCAGATCAGTCACTCCAACACCACAACCGTTTTTTTCAGATTAGTCAAGATCTAAAAAAAGCTTGATGACTCTCTCAATCTCACACTGTCTCTGTGTTTTACCGGCTCTCAGTCTTTACACAGCAACCGCCGACTCACATAAGATTATCAGCAGACTAACTCCTCCCATATCTGACTTGCAGAGCACAATCCAAACACCAACTGATGTCATATACTGGTCAACAGTGCAACTTATTGCAATCTGATACAGGTGAGACGGGCGGCTGCCAGACTAAAATTCAACACTGCACAATACAAAGCAGATATGTAAATTACCCACAATATGTCTCTGCAACAGTGTCGAACACTTCAAAAAGGCCTTATCAGGGATCATATAAAATACTTGGCAATAAAAAAAGAAAGGGAGGAACTTCCTTTGTCATGCCACACTCCTGGCCGTCTTCACACGTGAATAGCTCTGCTTTGAATGTAAACTTCTAGCAAACATTGTCTTTACCAGAGAATGAGGAGACATGTAGCAGAAGTCGTCTTTTCATTGCTGGTGCAGGGTCTGCTCAATAATAAGGAAAGCCAGAGCAACATTTTGACAGCCTCAGAGAGACACTCTTGTTTTAACAGAGTCGTGCTCAACTCTCAGATAGTCCAACTGCAAAACACTAGTGGGGATGATATATACTGATCACAATTTTTTAATGCAGTTTGAATCTAAGACGAGCGAAAATGGTTGAAGTCATCAAAACTTTGCTTTAGGTTGTGCCTTAAAAAAACAAAGACATATCGCACACTAACAAGGAACAAGCTTATCCAATACTCAGCACGGGTATCATCAGATGCTGGTTAATATAAAAGTTAAATCACATACAATGCTTAACAGGTGCACTGCACAACTGTTCATTATGAACAAATGTCCGCTACAAATTTTCAAATGAGTTAAAACAATGCTGATTAAGCCTCTCAGCTCTATGAAAACCCGAAATTATCCATATGACACACACTGTCAGTAGTAGTCGTGTTTCATTTTCATGTCTGTGGAGACATTCCCACACTGCAAACAGAGGGACACATTTTACATCACAAAGCAAAGTGAGACGACTGCATACAGTCGGACTACGATGTCCACAGCAGAAGATCCACACTGGAGCCACAAACCCTAAATATCAAAATATTAAGCACAGGCAAGTGCACCACCATCATGCCTCCCTGTCATGACTGGGAGCTGCATGTGTCTGCCATGCTATTGAAGCATTATGTTTTGAAATGGCTGAACATGAGTGGGTAAATGCATCAGCACAAATGTGTTATTAACAGCCACGTTCTTAAGAAAGGATAAAAGACTGTACAGGAATAGTATTGGAAACCAAAAGGTGTGGGTGATCATATGCACTTACACAGACCAATAGGGCTGCATATCTAGAGTAAAGTAAGGAGTTGCCAACCAAGCCCATGTTTATGATCAGGGCCAACCCTGTACATTGTACAGTACACATCTGCCTGGGAACGCCTGGATGAGATTCAGTAAATAAAACAAATAATGATCATGGAGTACAAAACATCTGACACTGCTCTTCCATCTATCAACAGAGCCATGAATCACAAACGTAGAACTGTTCAACAGCTACAGTGGCCTGTATGAGTTAAATATAAAGCAAACAAGGAGAGTTACAGATAAAGCAACTGTTACAATAAATTTCACATTGTTTACTACCTGCAGGGCACCATCCAAAACACAATTGGAGCCCTATATAGGACTGATTCATTTGTACATTTAGGTTGTGACAACTGTCAAGTAAATAAACTAGACAATATTTACATTCAAGAAGCTGAAAAAATAGACAACCACTTTGACTATTAGAAAACACTCAAATTGATTAATTGCCGCATCCCTGAAGTATATGTTGTTATTGTTTTTTATTTACTTTAGGTGAATATAAATATAAAATGTGTATGGTTGAAGTGTTGGGAGGAGCATGGCTGTTGCCGCGGCGAAACAGTACATAGTGAATATAAAAACCAGTCGTATCTGTTGAAACTACATTTCAGGCCAATATGTAATGAAAAAAATGAAGCGTTGCGGTTTTAATAATCGTGTAGGGTTGCTGCATACACAACACGGCACAGTTCAATGGCTAGGCAAGTGGCACAACATGCAGTTTATTGTACCTGTACTCGTGAATAACTGTAGAATTTAATGTGGGCACATAGCTATATGCTGAATTGAATGACACATACGGCGTCGTATAGCCGTGCGCACGTTTATATATAACGTTATATCGTTAGAAGTATAATTAGACTGCCGAGCTAACCGCTGACACTCATATGACAAAGTCCGCTAAGCTCTCATTAGCTAGTTATAGCTACAGTGTAGCATATACCATGCTAGATTAGCTCGCTTGGGACCAGACTAAGCGCTGGAGACTAACGTGTCGCCTGGCTGTTAACACTGGTGTTACTTTAAATGTGTTTCATTCACAATTGACCCGTAAACGCTGGCGGTGGCAGAGTTACTTTAAACCTTAGGGTGAAGGGTCGTGTTTAATTCTGGCACTGTTGTGTCCACGCTAACGTTATTACACACCACCGTTCATGCTGCATTCATCGACTGGCTATTTAGGGGAAACGCGTTTCTGAGTACAAAATACCAAACCACTGACCACACGCTGAACTCCTCTTAACACTGTTCCCTCCACGGAAAGGCCTGCTTCGCTAGTGTGTTGGTGTGAGCTAGCGTCAGCTAACATGCTAACGTTAACTTCACAGTTAGCTGTCGTTGAAACCAGACAGGTTGTCAAACTCGAGCTAATGACGTTAGCGTACATGCTACCATGCTACTTACGTTTTCCTGCTCCTGTGCGAATGTAGATCCAATCTTGATGATCTGCTGGCGTCTGCTTTGGTGTGAAGATATGTCGTTAACCTAGCTATATAGGGAGCTAACGTTAGCCGGATAGCTATGTTATGTTTCCTTATTTGACAAAAATAATCGCGATTGGCCTCAGATGAGCGGCGATAATTCCTTTCTCGGTGGTTCCCTTCTTGGACAGCGTTGATTTTTACGCATGTTTGAAGCCAGTTATGTCTCTCACATTAAATGAAGACAATTACGTTCGTTCCAAAACAAATATGGACACAGAGAATTGGTTAAATTATACAAGACTGGCAAATCTCGTACTTTCTTCCATTGAAAGGCCAGAGCTATCCTTCGACTTTGGGTGCTGAACAAGAGGAGGTGTTATTTTTGGCATATGCCCTGTGATTGGTTACAACGTCCAAGCAAAACGACGGTTGATTGGCTACTTCTGATGTCACTTAGCTCTGCCCCTGTCTAAAACGACATTGCCATTGGTCTATGACCACACTCTTATGATGCGCTGCCTCTGTAGAGTACACTCGTTTCTGTTACAAGCGTGCACCGAATCTATATCGGTTAGGCGGAGTCTGTCCTCAAATATAATTATTTAACATTGTGATGGGAGATATGAAAACCTGACATGACTTCGAAAGGTCAACATATTAATAAGACCAATGTTGACACAGCTGAAATGTATTTACTGCACAATCTCCTTTATATCCTTCGACGTCATCACCTATTGTTAGGTCGTATGTTGCCACAGGCGACCTGAGTGCCCCGCGGTGAAGAACAAGCGCAGCCTCATTCAACTCTCAACCAGCAGAAGCAGAATCAGATGTTTATTTGTGCATACAAGGAATTTGACTTAGATTTCTAGAGACTTTTGTATTTATTCAGAACACATTGTTTATTACGAATTATGTATATGCTCTGCAAACGTCTTCAGCCACTATTAGAGTTGCTGTTTTAGCCATGTAGTATAATGATTTCTCAATCAGTTTATTGGAATGCTTCCAGAAAATATAGGAAACTTGCATCCAGTTTAAAAATAACGGTTTTTTTTATTGTTTGTGTGTAGTAACTAGAATAACAATAGCAATATGCTATTGCCTATTAAAGCTGATGATGAACTAAATGTAGCCATGTACAGGAATCTAGTTCCAGACCAATTTTCCGGATTTCAGTTAGGTTCATTAGGTTAAAGCCCTTGGAGACAAATTGTGTTTTAATAATGTTGGGCTATATAAATAAAAGTGACTTGACTCAATTGTTGAAGTACACTTGGTGATAACTGCTGTGTTGTCTGGGTGTAGTTCACATGTGTTAGTCATCAGTCATCAAAACTAACTAAACTAAACTAAAACCTTACTCTCACCATAACCTAATAGTTTACTGCAGGGGATAAAGTAAATATTAGTGTATAATATATTTTACCCCTGATAAATGGCAGTGTTGCATCAGAAATATGGATCATCCACTGTAGCGGCCGGGAGAGAGGGAGAATCAGGTGTTCAGCATACAGGTAAGAACAAAAGTGGGACAATCTATCACCTGAACATTGACCACTGTTTTACAGTTGTCTGCATGCATCAGGAGAAAGTACAGCATTATCTTGTCACCCGATTGTACCAAGAGAAATGTGATAAGGCCGGGTAATAATTACTCCCACTCTTCTCTACTATCTGCTCAGAGATTCACACATTGATAGTCTACAGTAAAATATTTTGGAGGGAACAATAAGGAAGTTTTGGAAAGTCACTTCGACTGTTTCCATGCAGCTGAGGCAAAACCAATGCTGTAAAAGTGCTATATAGGGATTTATTTTATTAATATATACAAACATCAGTTAATATGTGAGAAGCCGCGACAAACATTTGCATAAACAGATTATAAATGTCTGTCCAGCAAAGACAAGCTCAGAAATAAAATGTAGGCTGTTCTCGTGAACAAGAATAAGGACGGCAGGAGATTAAAGCAACATACTAGAGTGTAAGTGCATGTGTAAAGATGTTTAGTTAGATAGTGTATCAGTGAGTCCTTGTGTGTGTGATGGTAGGCTGGGGAAAGCAGGGCTTATCCGATGTCATTTTGTGTTTCTCCTTCGGGATTAGATGAGTTATTTATGAAAAACTCATCAGATATCAGAACAGCTCCCCAAGGAACCACACAGGTCAGATTATGACCCTAAATACAGAGTGTGTGTGTGTGTGTGTGTGTGTGTGTGTGTGTGTGTGTGTGTGTGTGTGTGTGTGTGTGTGTGTGTGTGTGTGTGTGCGTCTGCGTGTGCGTGTGCGTGTGCGTGTGCGTGTGCGTGTGCGTGTGCGTGTGCGTGTGCGTGTGTGTGTGTGCAGAAGAAGAGAGCCAAAAGGGTGATATTTAATTTTCCAAGATGAGGGATTATCACTGGCTGAATTTGATCATTCAGCTCTGATCTCAGGATGTTCAATCACAGCTTATCCCAAATATTAAACTCTCTGTCTTTTGTCCCCTCTTCCCTTAATCCCTCATACACACACACACACACACACACACACACAGGGTTGCTCGACTCCAACTGCCAAGCTTCTCTTTGAGGAAAGTGACCTTAGCCTGTGCTGTCAGGCTGCTGTGTGTTTGTTCAGCCACCTGCACCTCAGAGGATGGGTGAGGAGGGTGGAGGTTGTGGACACGGCTCAGGGACATGTGTGGGAGGGGCGTCAGCGTCTTATGAAGGCAGCTGAGGAGAGTAAATTAAAAAAAAAAACTGTTGCATCTAATCTGGAGCACCAAGAACAAGTGGCACACGCTCCAAAATTGGATCCCTCGTATTTACATGGATCTGCATGGGCTTAAATACCCCCACCCCCTCCACACAGTACACTTATTGTAGTACTGTAATACTGCCAAAAACTCTGTGATTGTGATGAAGGGGTGGAGGGAGAAGGGGGTGACAGAGGGTCACTCTCGTTTTCAGTCTGGTGATCTGCACCCAAGACATCTGGGTCACATAATTACTGCAATCTTCTGCTTGTTCATTCACAGCTTTACAGGGTTTAGGGTGACACACACACACACACACGCACACACGCAGTATTCACTTATTGACCTCCATTTATTTGAACAGCATTTAACTGCACACACACACATCTGGAAAGAAAGACAGAATTTAAAATGTAAATAAATGAATATAAGTGTGGTTCAATGTATATTGAATAATATGGTTTTATGCTAACAAGACAAATCACATTGAAATAGCAGAGTAGATATTCTCTGTTCAGTTAATGTTAAAGCCATCGGTTCAGTGCAGTAACACCGACCTCTAGCGGCGAAAGCCTGGTTTTACAACTGTTTTGTCGTAACGCCTGGTGATTGACAGGAGCCGGAACAGGATCATCCAGCGACGTTTATTTCAAAAGTAAAATTATTAATAATAATCTTATCTTATAATCATAGTTTAGAAATCACTAAGTATGTAGTGTGTTGTGATTTTTTTGGTATTTTTAGACATTTTTACAGCAATGTGAAAAATGTTGTTAAACTGACAATTTTAACGCCCTCCTTACAACGGGTTTTACGGTAACAAACAAAAAAACAATAAATCCAATGAATTTGCGTTTAAGAGACCTTATAACTGGACTTTGAGCAACTGTATAAAGAGAGTTCTTCTGTTCTTCTTAACAGTATAAAAATGGGAAAAAAGTTGTGTTCAGCACATTGATATCTACTGTGTGTACAATAAATCAGACATTTTTACTGTACAGCTTTAGATACAATTCAGTGTAAATGTCCCATATTCACACTTTAATCGAAAAATGATCAATGGTGTTCCTCATTAATCGCCTGGTGGAATATTTTAGACTTCCAGTATCTTCAAACTCTTTCATCACACTCATCCCTACTACAGTGTCTAGAAATTATGAACATTTTATTTTTGAATACATCTCAAAGTTGAGATTTTTTTGTATGAATATGGCACTTTTAACTTAAAATGTCTCTATTACGAACAACATAAATAAATATGGATAAAAGGAGGTGTGCTGGTGAGATTTTAGAGTCAATAACAGAATTAATAATTTGTTAAAGTTCCCTTTGCACAGCTGCCATTTTGACATGCACCCAGTCACTGAGAAAGCTAAATGGAATTCAGCCATCATTCATTTTATGTTTTACACCTGGCTAAACCATGGCTACTGTACTCAGGGCCCATTGAAGACAAAGGTGTAAAAGCATGCAGTATGCCAGAAAACTGCAGCAGTCAACAAAGATTGTTTACAAATTGTTTCTCACGACTGCACCATCGGTTTGTGAGGTATTCTTACATGCTGTGATGTCTGCCAGTGTCTTACTATTGCTAAGAAAAAAGCTGTTAATCGAACAAACACTTGTGGCTCATGTGTCCACATATTTCTGACTGCTTGTGTGTACACAGAAAGCCCTCCGCATCCCTCGAGGGGCACGAGGCTTAATTTAATGTGTACATACAGCAGAGCAGCATCCTTCTCTGGAGTCATGCCTAGACCTGAAAGACAAACAGCACATCAGGTCCAACCTAAACCCGTGTTTCCGATTGTCACCTCCTTCAAAGCTGCAGCAAGAGGCTATGCTGCAAATTAAAACCCCTTCTTAACAGAACAATAATGTGGCACTGTCAACACAAACACACGCAGTAAAGTACTTAAGAGGCAGGCTGTAAGCTTCCAGGGACATGATTTATATGCGGAGAGCACTTGTCATTCCTCATTACAGTGTCAAATTGCCATATTTTGTGGAGGGTATTTTTTTTTTTCCTGCACAGGCCACAGTGTATATCAGGCCCCATTGATTACACTCCCCCTCACGAGCAACACAAAGACAGACAGTGACAGAAAGATGGAGTAGGAGGCTGGGAGACAGGGCAGGCTGTCAGTATTTGACACCAGAAAATGACTCACTGAGACTGGACGCCATAATCTGGCACTGCGTTGTTGTTTTTTCTTTTTTTTTTATTATTATTATCATTATTGTTCTCAGCATATTCATAATTCAACACAAGACATACAGGAAACACTAACATAAACATTCTGAATGAAAGAGAAGAAATCACACTGACCCACTGGCCAGCGGAGGCTCTCGGCGCCTCAGAGACATGCGGTGGTGATGTCAGTTTTAAAAAACTCTGAACTGAACACACCGGAAGGTCTGGACGGGTCAACCAGCAACGTTTTGAGGCCATCTGGCAATTCTGTCATGAAGCAAGGGAAGGGGGGGAAGAGATAGAGACAAAAAAAGAAGTCTGGAAACAGGAAAAACCTGACTGGCAGCTTGAAATAACGAAAAAGCAATGATGGGAATAGATGTCCTAAGCAAATAGCAAAACGCATATGCTTATTTTTGCCTCAAAACGTTGCCGTTGCATCACAGCCTTGAGTGAAATATGACGGATCCATGCCCTTTTCTGCTGCAAAAGAAGCTTTGCTTTAGTACCCAAGTAAGGGCTAGGTAGATACAGTCGCCCATAGAAATAGGATGAGTAGATTTACAGTGCTGTAATGAGATATACAACTTATTATACACCGGTCGATGAGGGAGGCATAGCAGAATGTTCCATTTCCAAACCTGCAGATTGGTCATGATTAACTGACGGCTTTATACAAGGTTTTTGTCAAATAACATTTGCAGGATGTTGGCCCCAGCTCGTTGATGTAGTCTTTAGGATGAGCATGGAGCACAGGGGGGGGTTTGGATCAGCAGTCATTTCCTTTAAAGGCCGCTGGTTCTGTCAGTGCATTTTTATTTTTTTTAATGTCGGACATTTTTGCTTCCAAAGATCAAAGACCCTTCATGAATGTAAACCGTGCCCCTCCCACCCTAATCCCCGTGCCACCCCTCCCTACCCCCACCCCAGCCCAGCCGCCTCCCAAAATAACTTTATACAAACTGATTAAACTTTACAACAATTCACCAACAACACAAAGGTCACGTCGTTACATTCATCCACCAGAGCTAACAACAGCACGCATCACCTTCCCCCCCCAACATTCTCACCTGTTGTTGGCACTGTCTCTCTCACACACACACACACGCACACATTCACACTCCCAAGGGATTTCAGGCAGCACTTGCAGTCAGGTCAGGTTTTATGCCTCTATTGCATCATGGCTCATCAGTGTCTTTGAGGATTCTTAAATGTGACTTCAGGACTTAAAAGCAGAGGAGGGCAGAATGAGGTGAGATTGTGTTAGTGTGTGTATGCAGTGTGTGTGTGTGTGTGTGTGTGTGAGTGAGTGTAGAGTCCGCAGTGTCAGTGTCCGGTCAGTCGTGGATGACGATGGGGCCTCGCATCCTCAGGCTGGGGTGAGGGTGTGGAGGGGCCAGGACGAGCCCCTGCGGAGGGCCCTGGGAGACCCTGCGTAGGGTGATCTGCTCGCACGGCTGGCGGCAGGCGTGCCTCAGCTGAGAGCGGGAGAGCAGCCGTCTGGCCCTCCTGGGGACGCGGAGACATGAAAGGACATGAGTGCAGGAGAACATACAGCACAACGATGCAAAACCATCAGTGAGTTCTTGACCTTGGATGCAGTGGTTAGTAGTTACACTGGTCAAGTATTTTGTATTTTGGTTCAGTTTTAAAGGTCCAGTGTGTAAGAATGAGTGGCATCAAATGCAAATTGGAACTAAAGCTGTGTTTCCACTAAACGGTCCCAGCTCAGTTTCGTCTCAGCTCTACACGGTTTGGTTGGTTTCCCATAGTACCTTCTCAACGTGGGCGGGGTCATCACAGCACAGCTGCATGAAACTGCCGTGACTACGCAACACAGACAAGCTAGTGACTAGTGACTTGTAAAGCAGTTGTTTTCGATGTACTGAATCATTAGAATCTGTTCATTATAAAGATTTGTTCTGTACTGTGCATAACCGGAGCACAGTCACTGATCTGAAATACAGCGGCAGGATTTCCACAGTGCTAAATGATGAGATTTTAGACATTTGCTTTGCTAAATGTTGAAGATTAACCCACGTTTTCAGGATTGTTAAGTCTTTTTAACTGATCTACAGTTCGGCATTGTTCGCTTGGGCTCAGCTCGCTTGGAATCTCTCCTAAGCAGGTACTAAAAAGAGGTACTATCACTAATGGAAAAGCCAAATAATTGTGCTGTCCCATGCCGAGGCCAGTCGAGTCGCGCTAGTGGAAACACGCCAAAATGGAAGACTCCTCCACTCACACCTCACTTTCCCAAGCATATCATGGAACTACTGATTTGTCAATTTGGGCTGCTGTAGAAACATGGCAATGCAAGAGGGCAACAAGCAAGACCCTTGCAATATAATATTTTATTCATATAAAATGTTTATTTTAAGGCTACAAAAAGCTTTAATACACCGAAACAAACACACATTTTCTGCGAAGAAAAATCCTCCCAAATGTTACATATTGGACCTTTAAGGTACTTTCTGTATTGCTTATAATGATTTATTAACACATAATATATATGCATCCAATCAACCAGTGGAGAATATATCTGCAGTGATCAGACACATAACAAACTTGATTTAAAGTTGTGGCAAGATGGTTTATATCTCACTTTTTTTTCTACTACTTATGGCTTCAGGAACACCTAATTAAAATTAGCCATTAGCATTTACAAGCTTCTCATTAAAAGTGATGCACTCATTTATGTCTTAATTAAATCAAACCAATCATGTACATTAGCCTGGAACTGTTACTGACAGTCATGGACTTTTCTATCACTGATCCCACTGTTTCCAAGGTCAGACATCAATTTCTATTTACCAACATGGTTAACAGTCCTTTAATGCTCAGAAATAACAATAGAAAATTTGCAGATTATTTTTAAAAACACCATATAGATATAAAATAATTCACTAATCTCACAAATTATATAATAATAGTGAGGAAACTCCTTCATCTTCAAGTGGTTTCTGCAAATACAAACGTATGTATGTTCTTCTGTCTGATTTTTTTGAGGGGCTGCATTATTTTCAAGCATTTTATTTATTAGAAAAAGCAAGTTGCTTTAATTAACGACACCAGAGAAGCTCATTAGGAAACGTATCCGAATGCAGCATTTGGCTGATTGAGTTTGTCGCTATAATATTATGGTTAAATCGTTATATTGAACACACAACAGCAGCTGAGCCATGTGGATAATGTTCGTCTGAATATATTATTTATAGACGGCTGACCACAAGCTTAATGCTCTCAGCTTTTCTGGGTAATTATTATTGTGGCCATTAAGTTTGTCTGCACTTTTGTCACATAAATAATTGGCCCAACAGCTGTTTGACAATAATGTCTGCGACTGAATTATTGATAGCTAATCACTTGGCATAACTGTAAATATATATTTTGCTATATGGGCTGAAGGAACATCTTGTTTTGTGTCGTGTTCAGTGATGAGCAACACATGAAAGTGTTCACCTGCAATAACGGACACAATGACGGAGAAACTAATAAAGAGAGCAGGTGAAATGAAGTGATTGAATTTGAGCAGAAAAGTTCAAGTTTAAGGACACCGTTCTGAGGCTCCAGGCCACTGAGGAACTAATTAGACACAATCACTTTTTCTCATTTCAGGAGGATTTCACTGACAGCGTATGAAGTAGAGACGGACGTCTGTGCAGCATTTTCAGGCTTACAAATGGGCTTGGTGGTAATTTTCAGCCCGCAGTGGGGGCTTTGTGCTGTGAGAGGAACGCTTTTTTAGCCGCCATCGCTGCTAAACCGCAAATGGAATCCATTTGAAGACAAATGTAAGACACATAACCAGAATGTATACATGATTATTCATTCGCTCCCTTTAGGCGGTCATTAACAGTCCGGTATATTCCCTCTCATTTTCTTCCTCTGTCACTGCTCTCGCTGCAGCAGCACTGGGGATTTTTCTCGCGAAGAGAGGAAAACACATCAATTCCGTTCAGATCCCTGCTGTTGCCAAAATGAGCGGCGGATTACTTATGGAGACTCTATGTACATTATGTGGCTGCATTCAAGTACAATTTAAGTGTCTGGAAGTGCATGCAATCAATAGATGAGAGATACTTATTATTGCTATGACAACACACACTCTCCTACAAGAACAAATATGTATATATCCTCTTATTTATGTGCTGTAACCTCTTTCACAGGCAATGACTCTATATGTGAAAGTGTGGAAATGGGAAATAAAGATCTAATATATGTATGAGAGAATAATGTTATACATAAAACATGGGGGAAGAACAATAAATAGTACATGACAGACAAAATAAAGGGACAAGTTTGATGACAATAGTACGTTTGACCATTTCCTGGTTGGTTATCTCTCCAAGGGAGATCGAAGAAGCAGCGTTTTACCAACATCATGAGCAGTATGAGAAAATAAGAAAATGGCAGAGGTGCAGTAACTCAGTGACGACAAGAAGTAAACCCCAGTTTAAAATAAAATGTTACAAGTCTATAGCTAGGTGTCAGATGAAAGTCCTCAGAGGTGAATCATCAGGTGGCTCTCACTCGCACTTTCTGTTTCACACATACCTGCAGATATAAAGTACGTCATCATTTTTTTTGTCATTCAACCAATGGCCTTCTTTTGTATCCATTACACTAATTATTTTTTCACAACTATAGAGTTTTACGTGTGAGAAAGTGCATCAATATGTATGAGACGGTGCGTGTAAGAGGGTTGAGATGTTCTCTGAAGCACCCTCTTATACAGCAGTTGTGCATCCAGACACACATCCTTCAAGATAAATACAGCGCATTTTTGCACGTTGTGCTCGTCCTGGCGTATGAATTGGAGACGAAAGAGAGTAGATTAAGCTCCGGTGGCGCATCGTCCAACAAAGCTGTGTGTCTGTTCAGCTGCTCTCCGGTAAAGGACAACAGTAAACATGTGACTCGGCTCTCAAACACAACAAGCTGTCACATTTACATTTCTGTTTGGCTCTTCCTTAGCCATTCTGTTCCCCCAGTGAGTCTTATGCTGAGCACAGTCAAAAAGGAACATTACATCTCCATTACAAGTAAAACACATGCATCCTATATTGCAATTCCTTGTTTTTTCTATATATATAAATATATATATTACAATGACTATTCTTCTTTTGTAACATGTGCTAGTTTGTGCAATATATTTTGTTTTGCTGCAGGCATGTGGACCTTTTGTTTTGGTTGTACGTTTCCCCATCGTCTGTTTTTGTGGATGCCCCAGTCACCCCTGTGTATAAGATTGTGTCTCCCACATTTCGGGCCGTGGTGTCTTATTGTGTTTTATTCACAATCTGTCAGAAATAAAAATGAAGACTGCCTCCAAAAGTTTTTGTGCTCCAGCCCTGGCTTCTTTCACACAACACAATGTGGAGTGTTTGTGACAACACTGGTTACATATGTGGCTGAATCTGAGGTGTTGTGACTAGTGGTTTAGGAAAAGAAAAATGTATTATCTGACTTTGGTTTTTGCAAGTACTGAATAATTTTATATAATAATAATCTTTCTGATTTTAAAGGTGCGCCGATCATTTGAATAATTTGAATAATTTGTGTTTTTCTTTTATCAGCTCTGTCAGCTCAGTCTGTGGTGAAAGTTCAGCCTGTTCCCAGAGACGACATGTTCCCAGGCTGTACATGTGTACAACTTCACTGTCATTATTACAGAAAGATATTGTGTTTGTATTTTATGTATAATGCAACCACATTATGTTTCTAGTGTCCAAAAGTGCAGCTCAGTGTACTGTCATTGCATTTCCATTAGCATTAATATATCGCATTTCCTTGTTTTTTTATGTCTGGCATGATGAGACTCATGTCACGTGTCTCCAAAGTTATTTCAGAATAAGCCTTTTATTGACTTTTATATTATTTTGTATTGTTTTTCATGCTATGATTTAAAGGTGCCATATGTAAGAATGTGGCCAAAAACATTTACTACACATAATTCAAAATACCGAAGTCTTCTAGCTTTCGTTTTCTCCGCCATTGTAGCTCAGACGTAAAAGGCAACCCGTGGTTGCTCGGCAGCTGAGACTCTACTGACTGCAATGAGAGGTAGACGGTGGTAGGTGGCGCCACATGCCCCAACAGGATTTCAGAACATAAACATGATTTGCAGTCCGCAAAATATTTTTTAATGTGAATATTTGGCTGTACTGTTGTTGTTGGTGAGTTCAGTTTGTTATATTGACATTATTCCTGAGTCTCTGTGACATATTAGGAGGATTTTATGGCCAGTTTTATTACATAATGCACCTTTAATTTTCATCTTAGTGTATTTCTTAGTTTGAAGTGACATCTATAATATCTGTGCAGAGACTTCAGAAAATAAACTCTTTGAATCATGTATTAACCTCATGTAAACTCTTTACATACTGTATTTTACTTATTTATAATACAATCCGCAACCGGGTGAATCAGGTACTAACAACATCCTTGGTTGTTTCTAGGCGCAATAAATGCCAGTAAAGAAAAATGAAACTCATGAACCATAACGATTTTTGGAATAAATGTATAAATAAATGGATATACATTGTAAACACTATACATCCTCATACCTAGATGTACAAACTGGATTTTAAATGCTGTCTACAGCATTAAAAATGTATAAATACTTGGCCCAGACTGAAATATCACAGCAATTGTTGGACCATTAGCAAATCATTATTTGTTTACACATCTTCGAGGTCCCCAGAGGGTGAGCCTGACAATCAACACAAAACTTGTCACAAACATTTGTTTCCCAGAGAATGAACTGTGTTAATGTGTTGACTTGTTGTAGATCCCTTGATGCTCTGCGTTCTAACAATCTTATTTTAGTCCCAATTAACAGTTTGAGTTGTTATTTATTTATGCCGTGAGCGCGCCAAGACAAGTGTTTTTGTCTCGTTTTGTCTCGGCTCTCCATCACACACACACACACACACACACACACACACAGAGATTGGCTAGGAGAAAATGAAGCTTTTGATATTCTCTTATTAGCAGCAGTCTTGCAGAGCAGGTCAATTAATATCTTTTATTCTCTTTTAATATCTTTTATTCTCTCTTTGCCGTGGTGTCTTGGTAGTGAGTGATCCACATGAGTGCAGCGGTGGTTAATGTGGTAATGATATGGCTGCTCGACGCTGGCACATCTGCACCAGTTAGCCGCTCTAATTTTAGTCCCGGCAGTGCGAGGGCTGCTGTGGGGCCCAGGCACACCATGGCTTAATAGAAGAACATCGTCCTCTCTCACATACAGACATTGACTCTACATTACTATTACATTACCCTAACATTGACTCATTGTGTGCATTATATTGTTTGTCTATGGCATCACGCCGCACAAGCTTTACTGGCGGTGCATATTTCTGATATCTAAATAATTTATTGGATTAGATTCTGTTAGGTAATGAGTCATAGTCCCATTCCTGCAAAGAGAACTATAGGTGTTATTTGATAACTTGAGGGATTTGCATGAAATTATGTTCATGTCAAAGGCAATTCATGTTGCAGGAAAATCCTCTTTGTTCAAAAGTAGAAAAATAAACAAATCAGGGTTTTTTTCTCCCAAAGAGAAAACTCTTGGTGATGCCTTAACAGCTGGTGTTGTGTTCTGGTGAGAATTCACACTAGGCCAAAAATATTTTCATTTATTTAATGATTTTTGTATCGTGCTGTATCCGTTGTTGTTTCAATATGTGTGTGAACACACATGTTATCCCTATGTTTAACCATAACTAGTTAAAGGTCCTATATTATGCAAAATCAACTTTTTAATCAATTAAATCCTTATATTTGGGACTCCTGGAGGTCCTATCAGTTGGGAAAGTGTGAGAAAATATGACTCACTCATGTGTTTGTGGTCCTCCTCAGTCTAAGTACAGGAGATAAAACATGCAATGTTGACTTCCACGCTCATTAGGACGTCACAAGACGTGGAATTCTCGTAATTGTTGTCTCGTGGAGCTCCGCTTTGTCCGTAAAACACACGAGAGTGCTGACGAGGGCAACAGTATCCGAAAACCGGAAGTCCGCAAAAAGTTCTATTCTTGGCTCCACAGTGCAGCACAGAGTTCTACGCAAACTTCCAGCCTCAGAGGATTTATCTGTCCAGTGGATACATGTTATGTGTGACGGCAATGTGCCTGCTAGAGGCTGCAAATGATCACTTTTCCAAATGCTTGATGCTCCCAGTAGCCTCTGTGGCTGATGTCATTTCCTGTCCCTTAAGTTTCGTTTTACTTTTCTATTTAAAGAGATACTACTAAACCGAGCGTTCTGAACAGGGCTGTTTTGTCAGGGTGATTGAACTGCTGTGGAGCTTCATCCTTATGGTATTTTGACCAAAGCATGTCACAGACATGTTCATTAGGACACCAGGGAACTAGGTTAACTTGGAGAAATAGGATATAATATGGGACCTTTAATGCCTAACCCTAACTTTAATTCAAATATTCATCCTAAACTAAACAGTTCCTCAGAAATAACGCTCTGTTTCATTAGGTTTTGGTCTCCATGAGGACTCCTGACAGGATCAGTGTTTACGCCATAATAGGTCCTAAAGCGGTAACAAATACAAGTACACACACAAACACACAATCAGCCAATCAGAGGTCAGAAAAGGGTCACCTTTGCTTACCTGGTCTCCCGGGTAACGAGGAAGAAGCTATCATCAGGGGCATCGATCCAGTTAGGGCGTCTCTTGCGGATCATCATTCCACCTCGGGTGTTTCCGCTGCTGCTGCTGCGGCCGTTGTGCTGCAGACATAAAATGAAATATTATTGAATCTCCAACAGGCAGTGGTTCAGTCAGAATTAAATTCAGTCTGCTGGAAAAATAAACGAGAGAGAGGGCGAGAGAACAAGACACGTACCAGGAGGGGTCCACCTGTTGTACCTGGGTTCTCTGCAATAACAAAGCCACGGCAGTGAGACAAAAATGCTAAGTATGCATGAGGGAATCTGTCAGTTTTGAAAAGCATTGATTAGTTAATGACTTTTCCTTAATGCGAGTGGTGCAACATGTGACTGTGTTTCAATTTCAGTAGAAATAATGAAGTTACCAATAAAAAACAAAGTGTCAGAATGAAGGTGATTCCAAATTATCCAAATGACCCCCATCTGCTGATTCGTTTTCATTAGAATTAGTTGTCATTCTCTCCAATGAACTAGTTGAGATAAGAAATTGGAAGAAAAGGTTATCAACTCCAGGCAGTACCTCCACTAATTTGACTTTATCAAGCAAACTGGTGACAAGAACATTAGTTATCAACACTGCACAGCCCCCAAGGTTCATTAGCATGAGAAATAGCTTGGATTAAAGAGAGAAGGGGTGATTTTTCCATTTAAATCATTTATTTGAACAGAATTTAAAAACCTTCTCTGTGCAGGAGTAGATTGAGCTATAAGTCAGTGCAAGTTCTTTTTTTCTTTATTTTTATTAATATAAGAAAAGCATATATTTGTGTCTACCTGAGCGCCTTTCTGGCTCAGCCCTGCTGTGGTGATGGTAGCTGCGTTTTCCCAGCATGCCGTGGGGGCCGTGTGGGAGGGAAGAGAGGAGGCGCCGCGGAGGAGGCGTCTGCAGCCCGGGGGTGCGGTGGGAGCGAGGGGCGTGGGCTGCTGGACGGGACTCTGAAAGAGACACCACAGTGGTATTGCATCAACTGTCTCCTACAGAACCATCTGATACATAACTATTAAGTAAAACAGAGAAAAGTTGGACAGATCGTGGTTAAATTGTACCATTTAGGTGTCGTGAATTACCTAGAAATTGCAGGACGCTGGTCAGAGTGCTCCTTTGGGCGGCTCTGGTTTTGGGTAGGTGGGTCCCCTGCCCTTCTGACACCCTTAACATGTCTAAACACACACACACACCCATTTACAAACCATTGCAGTGTTTTTCACACTGTATGAACTCTCTCTAGTCCTTTCACAGAATCATGCAATTAAAACCAATTTTGTGGGAAATCAGTTGAGGATAATGAGCGTCAATGATTGTGTAAATGACCTCGTTCCAAATAAATGTAGACACAGGGATCAATGTTGAGCAAATGACTGAGGTAATAATAGGGTGACTTGCTGCCAGGGACGGCATGACCACAAAAACATCAGCACATGCACACAAACATACTGTAAACACACATACATCAAAATATGAGGGGCGTTATGAAAGCAGGCACTGGATGTCGAGTGCATGCTGGGAGAGGGTTGTGGTTGGCGTTGTGGCTCCTTTTGAGGATGGTGGAGTTGATGGACAGATCACATGGACACATGAAGCACAAGGACTCAGAAGAGATGCTTTCAGGTGTGACTTTATTGGAGGTCTACTCTCACGTTCACACAGTGATGAAATAAAAGAGCAAAAAGAGGTAGAAGACGAGAATATTGCAGCAGTTGGAAGGAAATGGAAGGACAAGGAGGCGAAGTTTGTGGGGCGGCTCTGAGCGGCAAATCCTGGCTGCAGGATTTACAAAAACAGAGGAAGCAACAGGATGGAGGCATGAGAATATTGAATGATGTGAACACAGGAAAGAACAGTTGAGTGATAAAACACCATGGTCCAAGTTCAGGAGATGACTTCGTATGGCCTGGTGTGGGAAATGGGGAGGGTATGGTGGGATGAAGCCAGTAGCAAGAAAACAGCTACTGTAGTTATTACTTGTACCAAAGAAAATTCTTCAGCTTCTTTAAAGTCTCATCTGTCCAAAAGCTTATTTTCAATCCATTCATTTTGTCCAGAACACTCACAAAAACACATGATTAACAGCATGAGGACAAATGTGCACGCAAAAAAGAAAAGAATAATAAAAAAAAAAGTTTAACAAAAGGTAATGGTAAACACAGTGAAGCTATTTACAATAAACATTTGTGGCTGAGACAACATGCCATGACAGCACAGAGTGGGCAACGCCTTTACCCAGAGTGCCGTGCAAAATAGAGCCTCTCTTAGTAAAATACATTTTCTCTACATCTACCTTCAGCAAATATACGGCTCAGACTAGAAGATTAGTTCCTATTACGCTAACCGTTAGGGACAGGAGCAAAGTAAGTCATTATTCTTATTTATCATTACTTTTATGTGTATTATTTCTGTAGAATAGCCTCGTTTAGCCCATAAAACTTTGTGTATGATTTCAACAGTGGATTTCAGCTCACAGTGACTAAGATAACATGACAGACAAAATAATAAAAATAGGTCTATGAATGAAAAGATGATCAAAACTCATAGTAATGAGGACAGACAGTCTTTATTGGAAAATGGGAGGGGAGAATACAAAAACCAAAATAATAATATAACAATAATAATAAAAACAGAAAGGGAGACCAACAGGGGTTTGGGGGCGGAGACAAGCAGAAATGGGGTGTGATGGTGGGGCAGTCAGGGTGAGAATGGATGGTGAGTGTATGCGTGTGTCTGTGTATGATGTGTTTTGTCTGCAGGTGTGTGTATGTGTGTGTCCATGCGGCAGAAGTTAGGAGGAATTGAATGAGCTCTTACACTCTGCCTTTATGGCCCCACAGTTAATGGGGATAAAGGGCCGGCGCGCAGCGCGGCGCAGCTTGATGATGTCACGGCACATGTGCCGGGCCAGCTTGGTGAGGCGAGTGGCTTGCAGCAAGAAGGCCTGCTTGGTCTTCATGGAGGACTTGGGGCTGCCGCTGTTTCGCATCGGCACCATGTGGTTGGACTGACGAGGACCATGACCTCGAGGACGAGACTCCTGGGACGGAAGGAGGGAGAAACGGAGAGAAGGTCACTGAATACAGGTTTTCTGGTGCAGTGTTTTAGGTGCTTTGAAAAAGTGTATCTCCATTTAGTCCATTTAGTCAATATTATTACATTTTTGGGTTTCTTCAAAAGCACAAAAGTTAAACATATACTTGCTCCATATTCCAGTACATTTTATAATGCCTACAGTTAGTTGCATGTCAAAAGACTAATTATTTAATATGTGCAATTAAATTTACATGTTGACGGTTGTACATATTTGCCCATTATATTGCAGCTTTTAAATACATGGTCATAAAAAAATGCATTCATTATTTGAGCAATGCTCAGCTGCCAGTTAAATACTAGTACATGAAAACCTTGAATCTTACTGTGAGAAAAGTAAATTAAATTCAATGTGCTGATTCAACTTTCAACGGTTATGTTAGAAGTTATGATGCTATTTGACTAAATGCACGGACACTTCCTATTTCCAGTAAGCTGTCAACCAAAGATGTTCTAAAATCTGTGTCTGCAGAAGTTACCAAGAGTATTTACCAACAAATTTAACACAAACTGTGCAGTCAGGGATGCAGCAATGCTCTGCTGTTGTCTCCTCATGACACTGAAATTAAAACGCCATTCAGGGATAACTAATAACCCATGACTACAACTGACCGGAAGTAAACTGGCCGTCTTATATATGTTCTCTTCTTATATATGAAGAGAACTTCAGCAGAGATGGGTCTGGCAGAGCTTATCACAAGGCTGTCTGACAAATCTGTATTAAAACTGTCCACTGACTGGATAATATAAAACTGCAGGTGCATACATGTAATTAACATTCGTAATGGCTGTACTTCATTTGTATCAGCATGTTTTTAAGAATTTTGTACATTAAGGCTGTCACTGTAATGACGTGAAAAGTGGCACTTCCATTAAACTGTGAAATAATTCACTGTGCTTTTGTCAAAATGTGTGCACAGAAACATAATGGAAGTTGGTCCAAAAAAAATGTATATATAGAATTTCTTAAAATATTAAATATTTTACACTTCTATTTAACACTGCATTATTATAAACAGAGAAGTGCAAACTGAGTGGCTTTTAGTACCAGACATAGAAGCCCAGTATATGCTGTGGATGGACAGAAATAAACGGGTCATTTTCACACCAGAACACAAGCTCCAACAGTAAATCAGAAGGTGTGTGTGAATAAGGGCTATTAAAAGCTAATATGTTAGATGCTAAACTTACAGTGGTCACTGGAGTCGGGGAGGCCCTCTCCTCTGGGGCTTCTGCTCTGCTTGGCATCTTCAGGCCACCGTATTTCTTCCAGTACATCCAGCAGGATACGCACAGTCGACACTGCATATTTGGAGGACCCCATGAGTACCACTGGGCCGACTGCATGGCTGTTGATGTACAAAATGCATTAATGTTTGTCTGAGGCATCATGGGTAAAAAGAAAAAAAATGGTCTCAAGACACTTTGCGAATTGAACCCTGTCCTCTCCCTTAATTATTTGATCAAAATCAATACACAAAGAGGAGTCACAGAAGATGCTATTGACTGTAGAGATATCGACTGCAGAGAGGAGTACATACAGTGATTAACAAAATGCAACGAACACTGTCCACACAGATACAGTGTATGTGTTGGCAGCATAAATGTATATATTCAGGACTGGGTTAAAATTATGCTTAACAGAGCTGCTTTGTCAAACCCCAACTCCAGTTTTTAACATATTAGTTGTGCAAGAAAGTGTAACGTTGATGTGTTGCAGGTAAAAATGAGTGCTTGATATTTTATGATTCACAGGACTTTACTCAGAGCTTGGATGCAGATAATTCCTTCAATTCTACATTTTCTATTGCTGCGAGGGCTGTAGTCAACTAAACAGCAAACAATTAAACGTATTTAATAATACTGGTTGATGAGTGTTTTCCTGTTTTTCATAATCTCAATCTGAATGTCTCCAAGTTTTATTTTACATACATACTGTAGTAGCACAGTAGGTCCAAACTTTGCCAACAGGAACCAAGCGGTATAAAGCATCCCTATTCTTATAAATAATGACAGATTATCAAACTCACTATAGCAGCTCTCGCAGGCTCTGCCGCCACCTGCTGCATGAAAGGCCCCGGGGCCCGCACCATTCACTGTCGCCATCTTGCCATTGGTCATTGAGATCTGGTTGGGGTTGGGTTTATTACTGTCAGATAAAAAAAGAGAGGTGGAGATTTAAGAAACACAAACAGCTGTAGAGCCACTTTCTGCAGGACCAACAACAATCATTATCATCTTGCAGCCACAATTACAGCAACAATGGTGACTGAATATTAGAAAGTGACTTACTAAGTGGGGATATAAACCTGCTTCAGTTTGCTCTCTGCCTCTGCTGCCTTCAGTCTCTTCTGCTCAGAGACAAACAAAAGTAGGGTGGAGTCATTAATGCAGCAACAAAAGAAATCTACTGTTTGACAACCTTGATAATCAAACAAGCTGAAAATAGGATTGTGCCATTTCCTTTCTGCTGAAATAAGCTGAAATACAAGTAAAAGGAATTTGCTATGAACAGTTATTTTTGTCAGATTAGCACACACCATAACCTACCCTTTTCAACCTGTACACCCACTGATTTATAAACCCATTCTAAGCATTTCCTGAAACAAAATTAACTTCACATATTTCTTACACCAATTTCACACTGTTCTCCTCTACCCAGCATGTAAATAGCTGCATAATTGTTTCTGTGGCTCTCACAGGAAGCAAGGAAGCTTTCTAAACTCAATTTAACTTAGTCAAAGTTAAACAAGAAGTAATCTCAAAATGTCAACATCACAGTTTAAAGAAATAATTATTCTCACCTGTTGCACATATCTGTCTGTGGTCTTCCACATGTAGTAGTACTCTATGATACTGGTCAGTGACTTCCATGGCAGCTTCACAAGAGGAAAGAATAAAGATGTGTAGTGGTGGGGGGTGGGGTGAGGATGTAGACAGAGAGTAAATTAATGATATTAATATCTCATGTTCCTGCCATCTGGGTGCGAAAGCCTTCATATATATTCATGAGGGAGAGAGGCATCGCAACCACAGAGACCGAAAGCTACCAGCTTTGGTTCAGAGTCTCGGATGAAAACACACACATGGACACACGCAGTGATTCACACATTTAATAAGTATTCATGAGCACCTGGTGCCACCACATACACCCATAGCCTACCTTCCTTCTAGAGTCTAGGTAGGTGGTGCGAAGGAAAAGTTCGAAAGAATAAAATTGTTACCCCCTGCAGGCTTAAAAGGTGGCTACTAAAAATTGGCAATTTCATTCCTCACAGAGCAACGGCTGAGGTCAGCGTGGATTCAAACCAATTACAATGGATTTTCATTGTGACAAGTTTTTGCTGTGGGCGAAGGACGAATCACAGTCCAGAGAAACATCTCAAATTGCCATTGCTGCATAAGATTAAGCTGTCAAAGCGAATGCTTAGTAAGTTTCAAAAGGCCACGCATTTTACTAGAATACATCCAAACATGCAACCCCTATCTGCAGCTTTCACAGTGTAATGATTGGCTCAAGTTTATTGTCAATGGCAGACAATGTAAGCTTTTAATGGTCATTTAATTGACAGCTCTGAAGCCAGAGCAGAGATTTGACAACATATTGTTTTATTAAAGTAAAACCTGGTCACTAATTGAAGGAGGTCCTGCTGACTACAGCTGCTCTTCTCCATTAAGAGCGAAACTATCAACAGACACTGCTGTTTAAGCAAAAAAGGCCTCCATTTGAAGAAAAGTCGGAGGAGAATACTGGTGCCCTTTAGGGTCACAAGATACTCAGAAAATCTCTGCATAATAGGTGTTACAGAATTACATATATACAACATGACTACGGTTAACATGACACAAGGTCTTACATCCAGCCGCATTCACAATATTTAAAAAGCAAATTCCCTTATACCTATCACATCACCATAAATGTGTTGGTGCATTTTTGTCAAACTGCCATCTTACAGCAGCAATACTTAATAAGACACAAAGAACTAACACTCTGGACCATGTGTCTGGCACAGCAACCTTTATATTACCTTGCTAGATTTTGACCTAAATGCACTTTTTCATCATCTTAAAACATGTTCCATCAAATCACTTTGGTAAACCAATGGCTGTTTCTTACTCAAGATGACTGATAACCCTCAGATCCTAGCCCATGTGACTGTACAGAAGCCAGAGATAATGGCAGTTATAAAGAAGAACTTACAAAGTCTTGTCGAATGTCATTGAAGTCTTTTCCGTATTTCTCTAGTGCCTCTTCAAACATGGCAGCTTCTGAGGCGCTCCACTCCTCCATCTCATCTCTACAGAGTACTGGGCCTCCCGCTGGAACCAGCACACTCAGTGCACTGGACAGATCGTAATTATGACGATGCAGTGTGTCCATCGCATGGAACTGCAACCAAGAAAGACATCACATTATTATATATCACAGGGATTCTCACTTAAGTACACTCAAGCCTAATGGGAGCAAAGGTAGACAAGCCAGCTGCTTTGATGCCTCGAAAGACCTAAGCACAATAATAGACATTGCCAGATGGGGACACTGATCCAAATGTGGATTGCTGTCATCAGTGGAAAAATGTCACATGTACCACACATTTTTGAGACTGGGACAACATGAAAGCAATGCAAACACGGTCTCAACAAGTTTGTGACTCATTTATAATCTAGTAATTGTGTACTAAAGAAATTCTCAGATGCCTAAAACAAAGAACAAAGCATTGCACACGTTCACATCTAGATGAAGGTTCAGACTTTGAGAAGCCATGATCTAACTGTCGTTCTATTTGAAAATTGCGTGTATTTGAGTTTGTGTCAAACTCACCAGTGTGATATCTCGTGAGGCTGCAGCAGCACTCATGTGTAAGCTTGGCTGTCTGACTGAGCTACTGCAGTCCAGCGCTCTCGCAAAGGTCCCAACCGCCCTGAAGAAAAGAAAAGTATATTGGTGACACTTTTATATAGCTATGAATTACACATGTATACATCTTATACATCTCAGTAGGGTACATTTTTTTCTATTAACAAGTGCTGTACAGAAAAACACGCTCTGGATATGCTTCCAGTGAAGGAAAGAGCAAATACAAACAGGCTGGGATGCATGAAATGAAGTGTCAACTAAAAGATTGAACACAATCTTTGTGTCATTAATTTTTAATAAGATATTGACTTTTTACATATCAAATAGAGTGATACATTCACATATCCTTCAAAGAAGAAGAGTGAAAATAATGAGCTGCACTCACTGTATGAGCCATCTCTAAAAACAGCAAGACTGTCCATTTATTATTTAGCAGTCAGTCTGCATTCCTACTGCATTATCATATACAAACAGAGCAGCGCAATGGAGTTGACAAACAATATTATCCTTTACAGCAGGACGGGTCATAAAGTGTTGATACTAAGAATTATTCCATCTATCTGCAGCTGCAGAATGAACCAGTGATTTAAACAGGGTGTTGTCTGTGTTGGAGGTGAACGACGATTTACCGTGCCACTACTAGGAATTGGTCTATCTGTTTGTTTGAGAGTGGACACTCTGGATCCCATAGCTTCTCTTCTAGCTTCGACAGGTCCCTGTCATCTGCCTCACCTGCAGAACAGAGAGACAACAGCTTTAGACAGAATGACAGCATTGTCACAGGCTGGCAGTGAAAGAAAAGCAATGTTTAATTCCTGGTCATCTGCTTCAAGGTTATGTCATGATTGTAATTGCGATTAAATTGTCTGGAAATTGTTCTCTAGCTGTTTAAAGAAATCGAGTTCCATGGTTGTACTGGACTGAACATGCACTTTAACCAAATCCAAGTTCAATCTGATAACATGTCCATATTCATCTCAAAGTAAGAAAAAGAAAGAAAAAAAACACATTTCTAAACTCAAGCAATAAGGTGGTCAATGTGTAAAACCATTCTTATTAAAATTTGCAGGTATAAACTGCATGAAGCCACTAAAACACCATTACCATTGCCAGTGGTTGTTATGCCATGTAGTGTTCTTTCGACTCCTGCTGCGTCACCTTGTGTGAATTGTGACGTCATGGATGTGTCAGGTACATAATGAGTCAGGGGGGGAAAAAGTGAGGATCACTACACAAATAAATGCTAACAGCTGTGATAACAGCCAAAAGAGAAATGTCCATTGTCTCTTTGCACTCAGTCATGTCAAGTGTGGCCACTCAATACTAAATAACAGCTTATTTTATCGATTTCTATCAGTTCAAAAACAGCTGCAATTTCCTTACAAGACAGTCTACCTTTCTCTGCTGCAACCTTTTGAGACCGGTCACGCAGAAATTAAATTTACAAAACCTGTCACACATCAAATATTGAGTGAATCGGCTTGTGTGCATTTCCCACTGACCCTCTTGTAGCATTTCAGGTACATCTGCCTGAAAGCGAGGTCCCACTCTGATCTCTCCTTTGTCTGCCAGCAGTGTCTTTTGTGTCGGGTCATACACCAGCGAGTAGAAGAACGTATCCTGGGAAAAACATTTACCAAAACAAAGAATCAGCCTCTACATTTCTCGCCGCAGGGTTTTTGCACTGGCTCCAATGTCAAGCACATCTTCGTGACATATACTGTATGACCCTAAACCTTGAATCTCTTTTTAATTCTGCTGGTAAACACAAAAATCCCCGGCTGTTTTAAAACAGAAAATCATCACTGTGAATCTGCATTTTACGTTTAGATTTTTCTACAGCTTAGAAAAGAAAAAAAAAGAAATTAGTCAGTGAAAAGAGAAGAAAAACAATGACTTAATTGTTTACTTATTTGATAATTTGGTGTTGGCTGAACATGGGAATATTTGGACGCAATGATCCTGGGTTTTAAGAAACTCTAGTACTCATGTTTGTCATTTTATAAATAATATTTAACACCAAAACAAATGGTTGGAGCAGTAGCTGATTTTCCCCTCAGTGGACTCACCTCTTTGTCAAGGTATGAAAGAACAGCTTCAGTCTCATTTAGTAATGCAACACTGCACTTGCCCCTGATAGAGATAGAAGACAGAAGACAAGCAACATATAAATCAAGACATTGTTTGCTGTTGTGAATTAGGCATGGATGACTGAATATCCATGAGCACTGTCTGTAGATTATGAGCGGTACAGTGTGTGTGTGTGTGTGCGCACATAAGTGACAGTAAGTGCGTGTACAATACCTGATGTGTGTTGCAGGTAGACTCTCATACTGTCGAGAGAGGAAGAGCTCTCTGTGGCGAAGCTGGTGTTTCTGTTTTTCTGTCAGGTCTGTCTCTGTTGGGTTCTCCTTCTCTTCTTCCAGCTCCTCTGCAAATGCACAAATAGTGACAGCATACAAAATGACTTCCAACAACATACTCCAAAGGACACTGATGCTCTTAAATGGTAGCTATGGAGGCACAGCGAAAAGAAAAAAACGACAAGAAATATGACAGGGGCTAACTCATGACAGATCCATTAATGAGAGATGGTTAAAGTCACAAATGGTTTCAGCCCAATTCTCCCATTTATCTTTCACATCTGAATGACAATGATGCACAGTTGAAAAAACCTCATTCAAGGGCAGAAACAAGACAAGAGGCAGCTAAAGAGAATCTCTTGAGAGCTTGGTGGTTAAAAGCAATTGCTGACATCTATAAAAGACACTATTGACATCTATTAAAGAGGACCATTACTACTAATGTAATTTTAAGAACATTGTTTTTCTACAAATACTGAATTCACTGGTTTTCTGCAGCTGATTCAGCACATATGTAATGTAAGCCATTAACATTTTAAAATTTTGTCGAACTTATTTGTCACAGATGCTTTAAAAAAAAAGCATGCTATGGCGCAGCATTCCCTAACAAAATCAACAACATTATTTTTCATGCTTTAAGTAGCCAGCATACTTATGCATGGCTGAATAGCACTGGAAACTATAATTTATATATAGCTATAATTTTCTAAAACCATCAATCTGACATTCAGGCCGACTTCATGCTGTGACCGTGGGTTGTGCAGAGGTGAGAAAATGTGCACTGTTATCTGCATATTTAAACAATAACAACAACGCCCCCCTGCTCTCCAAGATGGCAAGCTTTCCATCCCATCCTCCACTGAGCACACTCAGACGAGTGTCTTTGTCCGATTTATCAATTCTCAATTAGATGTGTAAGAGTTGAATTCGACTTCTAAATTGTAGTGGTGGTTGTAAGGATTTGGCATGTGCACTTCTCATTACCGTAACTCCTAGACTCCTAGTTTGTGATATGTAGAAAATTCAAAACTATGGACTGGCCATCTGTCCACGGTGTACCCCACTTTTTGTCAGCTAAAAGTGGCACAACACTCCCATGACCCTCATGTGGAGAATAAAGTGGTAGAAGATGGATGGACACCATAAAGCAGAGAAATAAAGCTTTGCACCATATACTATTGACCGCCCAAACACAAGACAAGATTCACCAGTGTGTCACACGTTTGTTACCGTAATTCCTTAACGGTTGAAAAAGTGAAAGTTATCTTCACTTTCAGAAGCACTCACTCACTTAACATTTTTGACAATTCTACAGCCATAAAATCAAAATTCATCCAGACAGCCTGGTCATCACAATAATCATAAGAGGGTTAAAGCAGGAGAAGTCAAAAAGCTTTCAAGGTTTGTTACTAGTGTGTGTAGGTGGGATGTTATGAAGAGCGTAATGTTCGGCTCACAGCTGTTTGTTCCTGAGGTGCAATAATTCATCAACTTGAGACAAAATACAATTCTGCTGACAATGCCACAAAATAACTCCACTCAGAGCACTGGTGTACTAAACAAAGCCATAAATTGTGTTGTCTGAAACTTCATCAATACTATCTCTGCTGACCAGCTGGTATTTATCACTGGTTCCCCACAACTTATTTTCCTTGTTATATTGCAAGCAAAACGCCAAGTTAAACATCATTGGAAATGTATTGAAAGCTTCCTAAACAAAACGTCTGTATGACAACACCACCCACTTTTTGTTCCAGCATAATACAACCAGAAAGACAATCAATTTCACTCTCTCACTCTCATGAATGAGGAATTCAAAATTACTTTTAAAATCCAAGTTTACATTTCAGTTGCACCACAAACAAAACCACTGTCACAGTAGAGCACTAGGGCTGTTATCAACCAAAGAAACTCTTAGACGACGAAAGCCCTGAATTTCGACTAAAAATCGACTAGTCAACTAGTAATATCAGCACAATAACTGTTGAGGAATACAGAGCGAGACTGAGGAGCTCAGCTTCACGACTGACACACACGGCTGACCACGGGACACTGTTGCGGGCAGGTGCATCTGAAGTTATAAAACCAATCAACGATTATTAGACTTAAACATTGAAATATTCTAATAATTCTGATATGTTCATACTCAAAACAGACGGCGCAACCTTAGCTTACCGTTTTTAAATGATACGCCACGATTGTAGTAAAGCTGTGAAAAGCAAACTGTTGCTTGCAAAGTTTGCGTTCCACTTTTTTAACGTCATCTACTTTTGAAAAATGCTGCCACACTGCTGATGTCTATGACATGGATGCGAAACATGGGTGCTCTAAAACACCCCTATTAGCACTTGGTACTTTCCTCCTAATAAAATTCACCATAAAAAAAATTATAATCAAAAATAATTTTGTCGACCAATCACAATTTTGGTCGAGCCAGAATGTGTCGACCAATTAGTCGAGCAGTCGACTTTGACTTTACAGCCCTATAGAGTACACATTACATTTGTATTTGACTCATAAATTAAATGAATAATCAATATTCAAAACTGCATTTTAATTTTCAACTTCTAGACTGCTTATTCTGTGCCTTAATTAAAAGACAAGGCAAACAGAGAAATGCTTTTTCGTTTTCATGTTCGCCGCAAAGTGTTTCATAATTCAAATGAGTTCGCAATACGGACCATAGCAGACCAGACTTCTCTGTTAAATATAGACATGTCAGACATTTCCCTGGTAATTTTCGGAGATTAACCCACGTTTTTAGGATTGTTAAGGTAGTTTTAACTGATCTACAGTTCAGCATTATTGTTTGGCTCGATCCTTGTGTCAGAGTTCTCTGGAGGACAGACTCCGTGTGACACAAACACACACAGCTGCAGCGTCTATGCAGCCGGTCACAGTCAGCGGTGCTGTCCCTAAACACACCAGACTCCTTAGTGAGATTTTAGACGTTTCCTCCGGTAATTGTTGGAGATTAACCAATATTTTTGGGATTGTTACGTTAGTTTTAACTGATCTACAGTCAGTTGTGTAAGACTTTTCTTCCTGTGACGGCACTCACTGGTCAATCAGTCAGTCGGTAGTCTGCCGATAGTACCTGTTCAGCACCATAGATATGGAAAGGGTAGATGTGTCGTCCGCGCTGCTGGCCAATACTGTCGTTGGACACTCCGCCGTAAGACATCTATACTTTTGATATCTATGCTCAGCATGATTGTAAGAACAATGGGAGTGGTCAGTGACGTCACTATCCTGCGCAGTTCCGTATTGCGAACTCATTTGAATTACGAAACACTTTTTGCATGCGAACATGAAAACGAAAAAGCATTTCTCTTTTAATTAAGGCACAGAATAAGCAGTCTAGAAATTGAAAATTAAAATGCAGTTTGGAATATTGATTATTCATTTTATTTATGAGTCAAAAAATGCAGCTACATTTTGAAAATGAAAAAGTATTTCTGTTAATGCATTTTAATTTTCAAATTTGACAATTCAAATTGAATTGTGTTACCTTTTTGCTGGAGGATGTTCTGAAAATTAAATCATAAATGTCATTTTCTTTATCAAATTAATTAAGTCACAGAATGAGCAGTCTTGAATTTGAAAATGAAAATGAATTTTGAAATATTGATTATTCATTTAATTTATGAGTCACAAAATGCAGCTCCATTTTGAAAATGAAAAAGCATTTCTGTTAATGCATTTTAATTTGGATAATGGCACTAATTTGCTTCCATAGTAGTTGTGACCAATTCAGACACATTCTTGAGCTTCCCTAATTGCATCCATGAAGATTTCTCACAATCAGTGCCTATCCAATTGAACAACAATCAGGAGCAATTGTTTTTGAATATACTTGTGATTGAATATCAGCAGCAGAGAAGTTTGCCTGACTATCAAGCAGCAGAAAGCCCACTTTATCTCAGCATGGAAATGTCC
Organism: Microchirus variegatus; assembly: GCF_963457635.1. NCBI lineage: Eukaryota > Metazoa > Chordata > Actinopteri > Pleuronectiformes > Soleidae > Microchirus > Microchirus variegatus. The sequence continues at coordinate 13,714,386 of NC_139818.1, read as the reverse complement.
ATTATTACTTAAAAACTGGGCAATACGTTAAAGAAGAGTCACTTAACTAAACTAAACGTGTGCAATAACCAAAAGACTGTCTCGTCATCAGGCCACTCAATGACAAACACATTGATAGATGTTTTAAGAAAATTCAAAGAAAAAAAACTTCTTAGTCCAAGTCAGTGTGAATAAATTGCCCCAAATCCAGCAAGAGGAAAACAGTAAACCATCACATTAGTGATGATACAAAAAGATAAATGTGCCATTTTTGTTTGTGAAAGGTCAACTGTTAAAACATTAATGTATTGTTATTTGAAGTGAATTCACTTTCACATTTACATACTTGTTTCTTGTAATTACAGTCAAATGAATTAAATTGCCTTTTGTGACAAAAACAGAAAGTCTGAATATATGATGACTCACTTGCATGCTTGTCTGCGAGCTGGATGAGGGTGTGGGAGATGTCTCTCCTTCTGTAGAAACAAACCACCTTGGCCTCCACATTCCCACTGGCCGTCTGACACAAGAGAGAGGAGAGGAAAGAGATTCAGTATGACTGAAAGCGATGGCAACACCTCCCTGCACACATCTCTAATTTCCCAAGAGACCTGGAGTTCTTGTGTGGCTGTCAAGCTTTGCTACTATGACAGGCTGACCAGAACAGTGACAGAACTCATGATGAAATGATTGATTGACAGTCTCACTGTGTAATTAAGAGGACAAGCTTAAAAAGACTCATTATAAAATACTCATTGTGCAATGCCCTGACTGATGGGGAGTGAATGGACATGAAGGTTGAAGAAAACAGCTTCCAACATCAGCTGCTTTGGGGAGGACGTAGACACTGTAACAGCAAATGCAACTTTACAACAGTGTTCTCCTGAAGGTTGTGTGAAGGAGATCCAGCAAAAAAAAATAATCTTATTTCATCTACCACCTTTAAACCCTTCTGAAATTTTTAATCTCCTCTGGCTGTACAGAATACCTTACTCCCAGTTATTTTGGGATATTTTTTCAGGGTGATATTGATGAGAACCAACACTGCATCACTGTATTTATTTCTCTAATGGCATGACGAATATAATAAAGATAAAAACTTTTTTTGACTTGCCTTTTAAGAATGACTTGTTGTTAACTAACACACTGTAACTGATGCACATATGACATAAGTCAAAAGATGTTAACTTATCAAACAGCAGTAAAGAAATATTAGGCCAGGTTGATTTTCAAAACCAGTCTGACCAGGCCAGCAAATAAATATACATCATTTTTCAAATTTACATCAATATTTTTAAGCTATGTGGGCTCCTAAAATGTTAACATTACAAAACAATGTCCACAACTACCTCCTACAAGGTATGTCAAATGATATAAATACGATTTAGAAAAGAAGGAAAAAGTGATGCCTTTTTCAGTTATATTACAAAATAAATAGTCATGGAACGCACACAACAGAGACACACCACAGCAAAGGGGCTTGGGGTGCAAACACAGAGAGGAATCCTTGTTATTCACCCTCAGGCCTAAAAGAAGCATCAACACTCAAAACATGAGAAAAATATGCCAGTACCTTGTTGAGTTCCTCTATCCGGCGGATCAGGTAAGGGTTACTAGAGGAGTTCTCAAAAAAAACATAATCTGCAACACAAAAACACACAGATGACTTCAGTATATCAGATATACATACAGCATCATCATCTTGTATTATGTATCTATGCATTATGTATATGCACTGTACAACGCTCTTCACAAATGTGAAAAATATCATGACTTTTTCATAACAAAGGTTATAGAGAAACTTAATTTACAGTGCACGACTAAATTGACAAATAAACTGTAAGCAAGTACGACTGAGAATATCCAAAAAGCAATATGCATGAATGTTGTCGGGTTTCCACAGTACAGTGGTAACTTAGTCGTGTCAAATAATCAGATGATAGGGATGGAGCAAAGTCATACTACCTGACTTTACATTCGTATTCAACAAAACTGGTGTTAAAATAACTTGGCCTAGGTTTAAGGAGACCGAAATCCAGGCTGGTTCAATTACATCTGCAAGACGTTGTACAGTAACTTTGGGAAACTCTGGTGTGAGGCAAATGCTGCCCAGAATGCTGTCATTACTACATTCCTAACACACAAACAACCAAGTGAAGAGGTAAATACATCAAAGCTGTCAATGTGAACAATGACTGTTCAGTTGCACTGAGTGCATTATGTTACTGTTGACCATCTTCAAATGCAAAAAACGTGCACCCTTAAAGTTATAAAAGGATGGATTACTGCACAGAGAGGTAGAACTTTCCCTTTTGGTGCAAAGGTAACCACACTAGTGCTGAAACCATGAGTTGCTTTACATTAAATATTTTGATTGTTATTCTTTCAGTCATCTTCAATTAGATAGTCAAATGCTGGCAGATAATATCTGCACCTCATTTGTCATGGATGTTGAAAACTAGATATGTTTGATGTTTTGGACTTTAGGTTAAACAAATCCAAGTGGCAATGTGCCAATAAGTTACAGTTGGATGTAGTTGGAGTTTACAGAGAGTACTTGAATGCAGCAGTAGCACTACAACAGAGGTGAACATTTGGTCAACAGACAGATAGGCTAAAACAAAGCTTATTCGCCAGTGTAAATAAAGCCAATTTGAACCACCTGGGCAATATTGCACATTGTTCAAGTGACATGTCAAACAACAATGTCATTGAAGCTTTTTCGCAGTCAAAATAAAGACGTGGTACTCGAGTACGTGTGGATAAGAGGCGTTAGGTTTGAACCCCTCGGCGGAACGACGCCATGAATCGAGACAATAATTTGATGCTAAATTCCAGCAGACTGGTAACAAGCTAGCTAACCACTGAAGGCAACTGGCTCATTAACTGTACATACAGTAAATGAAGGCGGGTATTGCAGCAATACCAAGCATCTATTGTTACCAAGTATATGACAAACTGTGGTAAAATAGTGTAAAATGGGCACATTGACAGCCGTAACGTAATGAGTAAAGCATTTGCTGTCGCTAACGTTAGCTAAATTAGGGCTCGTACTAATGGCTGCATGCCAGAGGAGGCAAATACAAAGGCAGTCTCAGACTGTTCGGGGCAACAATTAAACAACCTTTAAAATCCACGTCCTGTCGAGAAGTCGCACGGCGTGAATGTTTCCATTATTTCTGGTCTAAATATCCGAATTCCAAGGCGCCACAATGGTGTCAGCAACTGAAAAATGTTTACATTTTGTGCTAGCCATTTAGCAAGCTGGCGGCTAGCTGCTGTGGCCACGACAGACGCGAGGCCTGACCCATTTTGGATCCCAAATATTTAGAAATGCTCACCTTTATGCACAAACTTAATGCCCCATGTTGCTGCAGCACAACCGTGCCTCACTATCGAATGCAAACAAGCTCACACAGAGACACAATACCACCGGGGGAGGCAAAACTGGAAGGATTTCAGTTTGATAAAAAACGATCCACATTGACATACATACCTCCGACCCGGTACATGTTGGCCGCCATTTCTGCCCTCCCGGAGTGTTAACGTAAACCATAAACTAACAGAAAAGAATAAATTAATTAAAAAAATATATAAATAAAAAAAATATCTCTTCAATTGGTAAAAGGTGCGATAAAAGTGTGGTCGCCGAGACTCCGAGCGTGCACCCGAGAGGTAGAATTTTGGCAAATCGACCCCCCCTCTCCTGGTACGATTCACGCCTCCCTTTACAATACAGTGAACTCACACAGTCGGATCAACCAGAAAAACCACTGACTGCTGTCGTTAGGAGGCACACACGTGCACGCGCAGCCACGCGCGCGTACACGTGGTGCGCGCGTGTTTATATACAGTATGATTGACCATTGTGTCACGAGCTTAGACACAAGCTTCTCTTGTTAAATTAAATAATTGTGGAAAGTCTTGACTTGAAATACACGTTTAAAATAAAAGTACATTACACAAAGTGTTTCATTCATTCATTTTACCTAACAAAAGGTTGTATCTAAGCTCATTATGCAAGAGAAAGAAAAACAAATAGTGCAATTCATTTTTAACCTCTTCTCTGTTTTCCTCTGGAATCCAGTGGAGGCGTCCGGTTTCCAGTGCCAGAGGCAAGAAAACCAAGTGAACACAGACAAACATGTGAGCTCTGCTCAGGTAATGTGTCACATATGGTTTGCCTTAGGTTGAACAACTTATTTTGACCATTTCTGTTAATTATTTAATTTGTCTAACACAACATGAGACATGCTTTTCTAAATACAGTATATATTGGCAGACACTGTTTTAAAAATCAGGAGCAGCATCTGATGAACCTGCAGAAACTAAATAAATCAAACATACAGCTTTAAGCAAAGATGCATCTATACTTTCACTACTGATTCGTGTTATTGTAACCAGAACTAAGCAACTGCAGTCCTATCACGTGTCTTCCTTAACGGTGTACAAACATGCACCAGGCAAGAAAATGTATTCTCAATCAGTCAATATTTACCCTATCAGGATATTGTTAAAACCAACTATGACGCATTTCACACTAATCTTTCAAACGTTCTATCCTAAATTCAGCATCTGTGTCTGTGATCGGTGTCCATTACATATACTAATTCGAATATTTAATACTAATAATGCTCCAAAAGTCATTAAAGTAGCTATTTGACTCCATTTAGCACTGAATCAGCAACATGATCTAATGCGTGTTCATAATAACCTAATATTATAAAAACCTTATTTCTATAAGACTCGTCTAAGTGCTTTACAAATATGGGGAAATAACACAAGCAAAACAAGACAAAACAAAAATATAAATAAAAATAAAAATAAATAAAAGACTGACATTTTAAAACATTACCATTTTGACTCTATTATCACAATAATCAGGTTTTGGCTAAAATAACAGAGTCCAGTATTCAACATGTGCGCCATCTACTAACTATTTCCGAATTTTGTTTCTTGTTTGTTTATTGAAGAATTCCATGCATTAAGGCATTTTTCTATAATGTTAAATCCACTTTGGAGAGAGAGCACTGTAGTTTCCCTACACGACTTTTTCTCTCAGTGCGTGGGTCCGTGCGCGCGCATGTGACATCACTAGTGGGATTGGCTGACTGGGGTGGAGAATCTCCTCCACTGGCTTCAGAGGGACAAGGAGAGGAGAGGAGTTTCCATCAGCCACGCAGCTCAGAGCAGGACCACTTTCATTTACCGTGAACCACGCCCGGGGAGACCGGGGAGACTGTGACCCCCTACCTCCAAGTGTCCAAACTCCTGTTATGGAGGCAGGCATGGACTGTGAAGAGGAGTTTTAGATCACACTTTGGCGAGATGAAGTTTGGGAAGAGCATCTGCGTGCTCAACGTAGGGGGAACCCGGTACGCCTTCACCCGTGAAGTGATCAAGGATTTCCCTCTCCGGCGCGTCAGTCGCTTGCATGCCTGTGCCTCAGAGAAAGAGGTCCTGGAACTGTGCGACGACTACGACCGGGACCGGAATGAGTTCTTCTTCGACCGCCACGCACAGGCTTTCGTGTTCATCATGCTGTATGTGCGCTCTGGTAAACTCCGGTTTGTCCCTGGAGTGTGTGAACTCTCCTTCTACACAGAGATGCTCTACTGGGGATTGGAGAGCGCGCACTTGGACTCCTGCTGCCAGAAACGCTTGGATGACAGGATGTCCGAGATCGGACTGGACACTTTGTCCGAGGAGGAGTTTGGAGTGTCCGGGGATGATTCCCAGAGCCAGAGTGACTCCGTGCAGCGCAGTGCGCTCACAGGTCGCGCTAAATGGATGGAATGGATGCGCAAGACATTTGAGGAGCCAGACTCTTCAGTTGTGGCGCAGCTATTGGCTTCTGTGTCCGTGATCTTTGTGATTGTTTCTATGTTTATGTTGTGCGCCAGCACCCTGCCGGACTGGGATACAGCCAAGAGAAACACTGTGGAGGAGCACAGGTAGGCGTTATAGTCAGGGGTCAGTTAAATTTAACAAGAACAGAGGAGAATGTTTCATGAGGATATGCATAATGCCTTTAAATGTGCAGGCGCAATGAGTGTGGATAAACAACAAGTGAGACTGTGCTCTGCAACTAGTGCGTAAAGTCAGCTCAACAGGCTAAAAACCCTGTCAAGGATGTGTTCCTGTCTTGATAAAGCACTCCATAAATAAATGAACACACTCATAAAGAATGGGGAATCGCATGTAAGCTCCTGCAGACAGTAGATCAGCAGCCAAACTCTCTGCGCACTATTTATTTATTATCCAGAAGAGAAATGGACGATATTAGGAGATGTCAGTTAGTTTGAAATATATTAAAAATACATGACAGAAAGCATGCAAAATGTGACCTTGTATTTAGTGAAGTCAATACTTGTCAATACATCATAATGACAAGTGGGAAACAGTCTGATCCTCACATGTCAGACAAGTTCCCCATGCAGGAGGCAAATCAATAACTGATCTATATTATCTAAACATGTGTACAGTTGATTATTATAGAAAGCCCTCCTTTGCTTGTCTTCCTCCACAGAATCATATCCTGTCCACTTCACAATTTTGCTTTTATTGGATTGGCCAGTTGACACAACAGTGCACAAATACATCAGATTGTGTAAATGCATAGATTCATTATATTCCAGTTGCTATAATGAGTTGAAAGTAGAAGGAGAGTGGCTGTAAATTCGGTTGAGCAAACAAAAAGGAACGTAACCAGCTGCAGTGATCATATTCTATCTGCTGTTGCACTGCAGTTATTTTAGCTTCATTTCTGGAGGCGCACAGTAAAAAAACAACCTCTGTTTCCACATGATTTTGGCCTGTTCTCAGCCTGTTCTCTGTGTTCTGCCTGAGGCAAACTCTATATAAGGCTTGGTTATGTTCACCCAGGCTGGACATAGTGTTGAGTTTTGGATCTGTTACAGTTGTTAGGTAATCAACAGAAAGTGTAGTTTATGCCTGGGATCAAAATAATTCCTACTTAATTTCATGACAGTAGATAATGCAATTCTCCCAGTTGCTCTATAATTTGGTTTGGTCCAATTGTTCTAATGCAGTTATCTTCAGGCTGTGTGGTGTTTGCATGTCCTGACTGCTTAAATACATGTATCACCTCACTAATTCAGCTCGATTGCCTTAATCAAGGGCATAATCATGTTGCATATGTTACACTCCCTCCTTCAGGGGTTGAGATCCCTCCCTCTGTGCAATTTCCTGGCAATTTTCTCATCGTCAACTTGCCGTGTGTTTGTCATTCTGCCCTGGTTTACTTTTCTGAATTGCATTTGATATCTCCCCCTATTTCCCAACCATTTATTTTGCACCTGCTTTGCTCCCTTCTTCCTCATATATATTGATCACAAGTGTCTCATCATATCGTCTAAATCTCTCTCTAGCTCCTCTGCCATTTCCTGTTTACTGTCAACTCATTTTTCTTCTCTGTCCTCTCTAGGATCGTGGAGGCAGTTTGCATTGGCTGGTTCACAGCAGAGTGCACAGTGCGCTTTCTGGTCGCCAGAGACAAGTGGGACTTCCTCCGCCATCCACTAAACATCATCGATGTGATCGCCATTACCCCCTACTATGTTACCATGGCAATGGCCCGGGCAGGGATGCCCAGTGCTGGGCTTGGGGTTGCTGGGGTGATACTGCGTGTGCTGAGGATGATGCGCGTGTTCTGGCTCATGAAGCTGGCCAGACACTTCCTGGGCCTGCAGACGCTGGGGCTCACGCTCACGCGCTGCTACAGGGAAATGGTCATGTTGATGGTGTTTGTCTGCGTTGCCATGGCAATATACAGTGCTCTGGCCCAGCTGCTGGAGCACGGCTTGGACTTGGGCACGCAGAACCATGATTACGCCAGCATCCCGGCCGCCGCCTGGTGGGTCATCATCTCCATGACGACAGTGGGATACGGAGATGTGTACCCCGTGACAGTTGGAGGACGAGTGCTTGGGGGAATGTGTGTGGTGAGTGGCATTGTGCTCTTGGCACTGCCCATCACATTCATCTACCACAGTTTTGTACAGTGCTACCATGAACTCAAATTCCGTTCTGCCAGACATGCACGCATCCTGTCTACAGAGATTCTACAGAGATAAATTAACACTGACGCTCCCTTCACCTGTGGCTCTGCCGTCATCCGAAAGAAATTCAACAAACCAGTTAATCTGCTGCGCCTAATGTGAATAACGATCAAATTTGATCCCTGCTCTCGTTTCCTGCCCGAGTCCCACGTGGTTTTGTTTGGTTTGATGAGTTCCTGTGTGTTTTCTTTCAGTTGTTGTCGTTAACCTGCACACCTGTCTCCCTAGCCACGCGATTTGAACAGAAGAATAGGAGCACACAAATAATTATTTATTAAACACACAATGGTCCAGTCCATTTTTGACAGTGACTACTGTTTACACTGTATTCCCATGGTTACCACATTGGCAGCGATGGCTGCTCCTGTGTATGCTGCAGTGAGTGTGTGTGTGTGTGTTGGTCTGGCCATCAGCCGTTCACTTTGTCTAAGCTTTGCACCCAGATGGTACAAGTTACACAATATTGATGTGTGACCTAGATGCATTCTGTTAAACCTGGGAAATAAAATGAAAGATTGAGCAAGTGAGTGCCATGTGGAAAAGGAGAAGGGGGGGTTGTACAGGTGGCTTATGTTGTCCGAGTAGCTTAAGCCAGCGAAAATTAAACATGGAAACAGGTCAACAAGGTCTGCAAGGTGAGAGACAAACACATGGACAACAGATATGACAAGGCAGATGGTTTGTGAAATTGTGTGCTCAAAGATTGTGGAACAGGCCTGAGCACAAGATGAATAGCAGCAGTTAAGTATTGCATCTCCATTATGAGACTAATGTTAGGCATTTTATATTTCTTTGTCTCCAAGGCAACCTCTTCCTCCAACATGTCAATCATAATGGTGGTGGATTTGTGTGCACACACAAATAGGCCAGATCCTGCAACCCTTCTTGTTGGCATGCAGCCCTTTTACCCCGTGATTATTATTGGAAGTAAGCTGTCATAAATACCCACCTTAATGAAAACAGACTGTCGTGTGGAGGGGAGGGGAATAAGAACAGCATGGGCTGTCAGATTGTTCTGACATTCATGATTCAGACATGTTTGCGATGGCCTTGGTATGCCAAGATGACGTGATTTGTTGAAGAGACACATGATCCAAACAAACAAGTCAACACCTCTCCCACACAACAGTCTTTCACTGTATCTCCTCTCCTCTTCATCCTGTTACCATCAACCTTCCTCTTTTAACGCACACACAGGTTTGTGCGGCCACTCTTTTTAGGACACAGCATTGACTTCCATTCATGAGGACAGCCAAAACAAAAAGTGTTATCCCTAACATAACCAGTTAATACCTAACCTTAACCAAGCCAACAATTCAAATCTTAGCCCTTATCTTAACCAGTTCCTCAGAAATGAAGTTCTACCTCATTAGGACCAGGTTTTGGTCTCAAATACACAAGAACACACACTGACACATCACACAAACAAAATATAGACAAACATATACTTTGTCTCGCTGTCCTTAAACTTAAGGTCTGCATTTGTTATTTATTTGTAAACTCTGTAGCCTTGTATGGGTTAACAGTGTATTGTATACAGTACATATTTCAATATCCTTGTTGTGTTGTTGATGTGTTTTACGTACAGTTACTACCAGAAACACTGCAGATTAGAGATTCTGAATGACCTAGACTGCAGCACATGATGTTCGACTCATTTGGTTTTTTTCATAAAGTCTCTAAGCCAATGAATTTTGGCCAGACCTGACTGAAAAACCTCCAAACCTTTTCCATCAGTATGTAATTAATTTCATCAATGTATGAGGTTCTGTAACAAAATGACTCTGTAACTCTGAATGTGTTATCACAGAGTACAAACCAAATGCTACTATTTGTGTTATAGGACTGTTTTGACAATGTTGGATTGTTTCTGTATCGTTTATTACAAGGCTAAAATGTTTTTTTTTTTTCATCATTCAGTCTTGACATGATGACACGTAGTTTACATCTCTGAACCTTCAGTGTGAGGAACACCTGAGTCCACTGGGAAAGGCATTCAGTGAAATAGGCTGTACATCTACATAATAAACACTCAGTATTACATTTAACTTAAGAGGAAAGATAAGATGAGAAAACATACACACATGGTCTCAAATTGGGAGCAAACACAGCCACAACACAGTGTTCATTTGAGGCAACTATGGGGCCATCTGCATTTTTAATTTTCTCAAATCATGGGTTGGGGTTTTGTTTTGTATTTATTGAACACATTGAAATGCTCTTATGATGACTTTACCTTTATTATCTCTATATGAGAGATAACCATGTTTGTGGGGATATTCATGTGTAAGTAAGTAAGATCACTCCATTTAAAATACAGAAGATTAATCTTGATAAAAAAAATCTCACCAAATTCTGGGGAATTGTAGTGGAGTGTGAATTGCATCACAACACTCATAAATGTGATGAAGAAGAATGAAAATGAAATTCTTATACGCACATCAAAATTGTACTTGAGTACATATACTCTCAGATGACACCCTCGGTATTGGATTTTTCTTTTATGGCACATTCACAAAGCCAAAAACACATAAATCATATTTTCGAAATGACACTGGCAGAAAGTGCAGTTCAAATACGGGGTTTTATTCCCCCAGATAGTTTTGGTTTAGCTTGCAAATTTAGTACACTAATTAAATTTACTCAGGCAGTGCACTTTTCTTCTACTTTAAACTACTTTGCAGGCTTCTTACCTTCCATCTGGAATTTGTAGCATCTTTTAAAAAGAAGACATATTCCAAACCTATAAAATATACACTGTCTTCTTAAAGTGCATACCAGCAGTTTTCGACAATCTTGGTTTATGAAATATAACAGAAAAGCAATGTTCACTTGAGAACTGTCTCATGTTTCGTATGCCTACAATTTGTCAACTGGTCCAACAAAATGAGATGTCCCTTTTTTAAACATTGCAGATAATAAATGATGTTCAAGTAAGGACTGGATAATTTTGTGGATGTAGAGAACAGCACATGTCTAAACACAAACCAGACCCACATATTTGTAGAATTGTCAAAATATTTGGACTTTGGGATAAGGTAGGTCTTTAAACATTAAGAATCCTGAGCTTTTCCATTTCTTCCTGTATCTTCACCGTTTCTATTGTAGTTCCGAGTGAATGTGGAATCTACCACCTGAAGATTTTTATTTTGTAGAAGCTATTATTTAACAGTGCTTAAGGGAAACCCACCTGGCATCTAATAGCCTCTGACTCCTCATTCCATAGAAAAGATGACTTTCTTTGGTCTGCAGAAAAACAGGACAAAATGTGACTGAATAAATATTTTAACATTTATCATTTGTAACATTGGGCAGTGTTGTGTAATCCACTGCATAATGTATTATTACTGTACCTGTATATTTGTACATCCGATGTTTGCTGAGCCCTCCTGTGGTTTTTCCAACACCTGTGTTTGTTAAATGTAAAATTATATTTAACAAATAAATAAATAAAGGTAAAAAGAGAAATAACAAACATGAACAAATGTGGGTCACAAAACCATTCTTGTTCCTTGGCGAAGCTATACAGGCAACATTCAATCACTGAATTGTAATTATGTATTATAGAACAATATGTCAATTGCATGGGCTAACAGTGAAGATAGGGAATCATTCGACATTAGGCTAGTAACTCTGCTTTACTTTAGATTTTACACAAGTTTATTTGATAACAAAACAAAACAAAACTCACAACTACCATTGATGCGTTTGGCAAACCACGAGCTCGCTGAATTTTAATCAGGCAGTGGGCGGGCCAGCCTATGCTTACGTCACTTTTAGCGGACGTCTATAGCAGGAAGACCCTTGAACGGGTGGTTTCGTTGAAGCTAATCGCGGACGTAATATTTCCCCGTGTTTTGACGATAAAATGTCGTACAGATTCAGCGGCCTCACTCAGAAGCTGACGGGGTCGTCTCCCATGGCCGCATACAGTCCGCAGGTAAGACCGTGGAGCCAAAAAAGACACCGGGACGGCAACTGCAAAGACATGACCTTCATATCACCACATTGGATTATGTGTGTTCAAGGGGCGTTGTAATTCACGTTAAAATACGTGTAAACAAATGCGTAATATGAGTTACAACAAAACACTGCATTATAAAATAGTGCATTATTTAGTGTGTTAATGACCAGCTATTCTGTAAAGTAAAGCAAAGTAAAGTCAACCGTAATCTACCCGAGTTACTTTCGTTTTGTTTTGTAATGTAAACCTGTGGAAGGAAAACACGAAACCAGAGGCTCTGTGTCCTTTCCATTTTTCCCTTTTAAGCCACATTTAATTTCCCCCTTTCCATCAATGCCTTATCACAGAACCTTTATTTAACCTCTATCCTGTGGTTATCCCTGATATGTGGACGTGTCCTCTGTGTGACTTAACTGCCAATTTTAAAATTCAATGACCTGTCAGAGCCTCTGCCAGATGTGACCTTTTGTTATTGGTGGTCTGCCCTTTACACTGCAGCAGTCTCCTTGTTATTTCATGACCGTGTTAGATTGCATGCAAGCTCCTTTGTTGTTCATTTATTCATCGAATACCCCTTTATTCTCCGCATGAGGGTCGCGGGGGGCGCTGGTGCCAATCCCAGCTGACATAGGGCGAAAGGCGGGTACACCCCTGGACAAGTTTCCAGTCCATCACAGGCACACAGACAAACAACCATCCACTCTCACACTTACAGTCAATTTAGAGTGTCCACTTTGCCTAATCCCAAAAACTTAGTATTAATAAATAGTCAGAAGAGGTCACCAGCCACTCTTAGCCAGTGGAGATTTACATTCCATGAATGCAACTTTAAATTATTTCCATCATTGAAGACTATGCTCGTTATTTTCTCACACATTTAGTGTGGAGAAGCCAATATATTTGCTCTCACATTCATGAAGTTGCATTTAGATAGGTGGCTATCTTTGTATATACACACACTTGAGAACAAACATGCTGATATTAAAGTACCCTTCAGTAATTTGATCACATTATCTCACCACCTGTTGCAGTTTTTATTGTCACCTTGTCACCTCGATTATATGAGACAACCATGTGGCACATATGGCACCTGGACCAGTATTAACTGGATTTATCCAGCTCTTCCAGTAATTAACAACTTGTTGGTTAAGAACAACCACAGCCTTATGTGATCTAACTGCTTTGATACAAGAGAGGTTTTTTTTTTTTTCTTCACTAAGTAAAGCAGTAAAAAACACAGCCTGTGGATGTTTGGTTTCAGAATTGTTACACTCCTAGAAACCAGCTTTCCTCAGTTCAGGGTTGGTGCCGTTTTTAAAACTAAACTGTTCTGTAATCATGTGTCTGACTTCATTAAATATACCTCATGGACTGCAAAAATGAAACACAGACAAATGAATATCCAAGCTTTTTAAGACCCTCTTGAGTTTAATAGCTGTCTTGAGTAATGACTCGAACGGCACTGGCACCACACCTCTGTGATCAGATTCAAAATGAAAATTGTGCCCTTTCAGTCTTTTCCTATTCAAGAATAAACGACTGCCAGTGCCCTTGTGTTTTCATATGTCAGATTTAATTTCCCTGCTCCCACACACAAAATAATGGGTCTCCACTCTCCAGCATTGTAATTTTCAAAATGATGGTGGATGAGATGCTCCCTCTAACTCCGAGAATATTAGGGTGGCAGTGGCACACTTATCACCAATTAACACTGCAGTGTACCGCTGGTTTATTTACTTACAATATTATGAAAAATGAACAGCAGTGCGAAATTTCATTATACGTTTTACACCCAGCTGAAGCAGAGCTAAATGGCTGATATCGCTGTGATCAAAAGACTTTCAGTCTTCTAGTTTGTTAATTATCTCCAGCCAAAGTTGCACTGCTAATGTCTGCAGTTATGGTTCGAGTTTTCACTGAGGAATCATTTTCAAGATGGGATAAACTAAGCAGCAAGGTTGAGCTCAGGAGAGTCTGTGGGTTTTTACTTCTGATCAGTAGCAACATCACATCATTTGTATATTCAGACAAATCGCATTGTTTTTATTATTAACATATGCATCAGCTATACCTATATTGTGTTTTGTTTGTATTTATATATTTAAGATTTAAACTTAAATGTTCATGTTTTGTCTCTTTGCTCTTCCTTTCACAATAATCGTTTGTCCTAATATAATCGTCTGACTTATCTTATAATATTGGCTCAGTTTGTGTCCTTTTATGTCATGCATTTATGAATTTTGAAGGAATTTAGATTATTTGTAACCACTTGTTGGTTTCTGTACAGGGACTGAAGCCTGGTGTGCCGGCAGAGCCCCCAACCATGATCTTTACCACTCCCACTAAGTTGTTATCGGAGGCTGGGCCCACTGTGGATTACTTGAGACCAAATCGGGTTCCTGAGTTACAGAGAGTATTCCAGGTAATGAAAGACACAGACTGAAAATGATGTCTGCATTTTTTCACCACTACCCAAACCCTCTTTATTTTAAGTTTTTCACAGTGATTGAACCTTTTAATTCAAGGAAAGTCATGAGTTTATGGAGTTCAACTGTCAAACTAATCATTCAAAGCTGCGAGGACTTATTGGTGTTAGACTGTGACCGGTATTAATTTCACTCTTAAATGACCCTCTGCATCTTTCCTCACTATTCATTTCAGGAGAGGCAGCTTGGGAAATAATAATCGACTTAGAAGTGTGGCAGTGATCACTCAGTCAAATTGACATCACTATGTTGACTGCTGCAGTTTTTATAGCTGCTAGAACACTTTTTTAATATATATTGAACTATTATGACAGAGTCGAAGGTCTAAACTTTTTGAAGATGTTGATTAAAAAACATGATTTCTTATTACAGCACTGTGAAAAATGTATATTAAAACCACATAGACTAGAAACTAGGTGTGGATAATGATAAAAAAAAATAGTTGTAGAAAATGAAAACTGGACTATCATGTAAAATGTTTCCAGAAAACCCAAATAACCCCCACCTGCCCACTCCTCTTCCATCTCCTCTCAGGTGTCAGATGGTGTTCCCGTTCATCTGAAGCGGGGGCTTCCCGACAGGTTACTGTACCGCACCACCATGGCTCTCACTGTGGGAGGCCTTCTATACTGTTTTGTATCTCTTTACTTGGCATCCCAACCGAAGAAGAACTAATACGACTGCCAGATCAACACGTCTCTTCTACGTCCAACCGACCATCATTCATCGTCTCCTCCTGAGACGTGCAGTCTCATGGGGACTGAGAAGAGAATTAATCACTTTCGAAACACCAGTGATGACCAATAAGGATTTCTGTCTTTGTAAAAAAAATGAAAATGTCTGTTAATAAATTTTAAGGGGAAACAAAAGTCAAAACATGTTGTGAATTCAGTCTTTTTCCATTTTGCTTGTCTGTGTCATTGAAGAGCAGGCTCCTCAGTAGGGAGGCTATTATTTCCAGTCAACGCATGCATGGACACCATGTGTGAAACTCTATAGGGTTGGGAGCTGCCTCATTTCCCTCAGCACTTACTGCTACCAAAATAGAAGCGAACATGTGAAGATTGTTTTCCTGGTATTTATAAAAAAAGAATGTTTTCAACTCTCAGCAGGCTTGTGGTATTGCTGCAATGAACGTGTGTGCAAGAGAGAGAGAGGGGGAGAGACATGATGGAGGCACCCCGTCTGGAACGTAGCTGCTGCTCACTTGGCTTGAATACTGTCTCATACACGATTCATTTGTGTGGGCCCTGGTGTGATGTCAGATGCTTTTGTCAAGTTCAGAGGGAGACATGTTGGTACGCTTGATGTACCCTTTTTACTGAGCGGTTCAAATAGACAATGTAATGCAAGCGAATAATTTAAAAAAACAGAATAACATGTTAATGACAATAACAAGTCAATTCTGTCTTCTGGGACACTTTTGCCTAGTTGGCATTATAGGTTGGTTTATATTACACTGGTCAACACCAAATGTATTGTTTTTTTAGCTGATTAAGGATAATTTTGATGTGAATCCAAAAATTACATTGGTTTTACTCAATCAGGTCAACTATCTGAACAAAGCTACACATTTGTTTTTTTTTACGTTTTTGTTTACATTTACGGGTATTTTTACGTCATATGATGCAACATTTCTTTCAATAAACAAATTCTGAAGATGTTGCATGCGTCAACCTATGACACATTTTTTTTAATATATATTACAAGTGAATGAAATGGCTTCTACAAGAAGGTCTTGCAAAAATAAGCCTGTCATAAAAATGTAATCAAGTTAGACAGAAGATTCAATAAAATTAGCATAAAAACCTGACCTGATAGAGGAAAATGGTTGTCATTTTTGGATTCACCAGTGCAAAAATGGTCGTAATTCAGTTGAAAAGACATACACAAATTTTTTTTGTAACCCAGTGTTATTACAAGACACTTTTCCAATACAACTTTGACCTGTTTTACAGCTCCAGAATCTAAAGAAATTAGCCTTAAGAATGAGACTTTTATGTGTTCCTGAAGCAAGGGCCTAAATTCACAGAAGCAGTTAAATGTTAAACTAAAAATCACCTGTGCTATCAGCCGTGAGATACATTCAAACAATGGGACTCCGTTCACTCTGAACGCGTTACAGTCGTTCACAAACCACAATTTGAGCCCGTTTCCACTTTGATGGCTTGTCAACCATGTCATTGACTGTTACCATGGAAACAGGGTTAAGGAACCTTGCTGGCTAACCATTGCTTTCACTGTAATGGTCGGTCCTGTGTAAAACTAAGACTTGATGTAATGGCTTTCCATCCATTCTTGGCTCTTTTTTTTTTCCCACTCGTGTCAAAAGTCGTCTGTGTCCTAAACTCAGCTTCAACAAAAGAATGATGTTTGAGACTGTAGGCCTTGATGCATCTTTTCATGACTTGGAGCACATAACAATTAGTCGGAAAAAGTCAGTCTGGGCTTTGAGATGCACTATTATACTGTAAGTGCTATTTTCAATTTAATAAAAATGACATTTCAAACTTACCATTTGCATTTTTTGAGGTTTCTGTGTCTCTATGCCATTACGTTAGTTCATTTTCGATCCAATTTTAAACCTATTGTTTAAAATAGGTTTAAGCATATTGGTGAGTTGAGATGAACAGCTGATGGGGACAACTCTCTTGTCTTCAAACCTTTATAAAGGGATGCAACAAGTTAACACAAGAAGACGGTAATTTTGACACTTTTCAAGTTTTAAACATAAGTGTTTTATAATGAACATGGCCTACCATGGCTGTTTTTCTTTAAAGGTGCATTATGTAATAAATCTAAAGCAACTGGCCATAAAATCCTCCTAATATGTCACAGAGACTCAGGAATAATGTTCATATAACAAACTGAACTCACCAACAACAACAGTACAGCCAAAATATTTGCATTAAAAAAAATATTTTGCAGACTGCAAATCATGTTTATGTTTTGAAATCATGTTTTGGCATGTGGCGCCACCTACCGCCGTCTACCAATCATTGCAGTCAGTAGAGTCTCATCTAACGAGCAACCTCTAGTTGCCAGTTGTCAGAAAACGAAACCTAAAAGACCTCGGTATTTTGAATTTGAATGTAGTAACTGTTTTTGGCCACATTCTTACATATGGCACCTTTAACTTTATCAGTTTATTTTCCTGCAGCTGAACGAGTGTTCAGAGACATTTCTGTGACTCTCAGGCTGACCTGTTACTGTACGTTTTCATATCTAGAAAGAGCTTTAAAATGCATGCCAAAGAATGACCTCCCCTGTGGTTGGGAATTACTTTTGTCTGAATATGTTTAAATTTTTTTGAAATTCTCATCAATTTTGAGTTTTATTATTTTAATATCTACGGAAAATTAATTGTATTTTCCATCAGGAGTGCTCTGTGGCCGTAGTTTATCTGTCCCTCTCAAACCAGAAGAAGAGAAAAGGGGTTCTGCTTAGAAAAATCCACACTCTTAAATCTTGTCCAGATTTTACTTTTACTTGTGCTTTACATTTTATAGACTGACTGAGTCTTTCTGGCAGTTTGGGACATATCTGAGTATCTATTCACGTGAAAGCTAAAGTGAATTTCTGGAATTGAAGGTGCAAATGGGGTGTCGAGAACCAATCTCTGAAGTGTCCATTTATTTCAGACATGAAAACCCAGCTCAGTCTTTTATTCTTTTTCACTTCCTCTCCTCACTCACCGGCCTCCCACTGAGGCCTTTCTTAGAAAAATGAATAATTATGATCACACATTACAGTGTCTGGAGAGGCCTCCTTTATCCTGTTTGTGATAAGAAATCACGTGGCAGCTTTTCACAGAGGAATCCTTCAGCATCACCTTAATCTCCGCCCTCTGCCTGCCCTCCGTCCCTCCTGCATCACGACAGCCCACTTGAGCATCCCTCCGCAACAATGGGGCCCTCTGTTGTCGCTGCTCTCCCAGACAGGAGAGACATGACAACCCTCCAATAACATGTTTACCGCTCAATAGCAGAACACTCCAACTGTTAATGAAGAAAACACCTGGGGGAGCGTGAACACAGGAAACTGGGGCAAAGGGAGAGACAAAACACAGGAAGCAAGTGGGGTGTGAGGAGGAGGGGGGAGGGTGGTGAGAGAGTGGAGGATGGGTGTGAAATATAGGAGGAAAACTGAAAATTGAATCCCTTTTTAAAGGACGGAATCCCTCGAGGAAATCGTTTTCCCTGTCGTATTACGAGGCACTGTGTGTGTGTCATCTCCTAACTTGAATAGATTAAAACGACTAACTTCATATTTACACACACCCTATGAACATAACGTTCAAAGAACGTTCCCGTAAGGTTCTCCGAGGGTTCTCTATAGCCGCATGTGGCTCTTCTTCAACGCCTCTGCAGTGGCTCCCTGTAGCTTTGAAATACTTACATTTACCTTTCTTTCTTTTATTATCAAGTCAATCAAGGAGATAAATGAAAGTGGTTTAATATTTCAACCACTAAAATAAGCACCACATCCTACATGTCTACGTCAAATGCGATATTGAAAATGAAGGCATTTGTCAAGAAGACGTACACATTAAGAGTCCTGTTCATGTAATGATGCCAGCAGGTTTTCTCAAGCATGAACTATATAAAATTCAAAAAATGTTTCAATATTTATTATTTCTACTTTTTAGATTTCATAAATGCAAAAAAATTTTTTATATATATATATATAGATAAAGTATATACAGTATATTTTATGGATCAAATAGGTTTTCCCAAATTACATTTATTTGGGTGGAGAAGGGACAAAAATGGCTCTTTTAATACTTAAACCTGTCCTAAAGTTAGTTACAACCAAACCAAGAACTAACGTTTAGGGAACGTTCGCTAAGGGTTAGGTAGGAGCCTATACGGTCCCTAGACTGCCCCGTAGTAATATCCACACAATGTTCCTGTTTGGTTATTTTTTGGTATTTTGGTTTACAACTAAAATAGAAAATTCTCAGAACATTGTACAGATGTTTGGACGTTATTTTAAGTTATTAGGTAACACTTTATATTAAGGAACGCATATTCACCATTAATTAGCTCACCTATCGTTAGCCTAATAGCATAATTGCCTGAGTAATTTTTTGGGGTAATTGTGATATCTACCTAACCTTACCAATGTGCTTGCTAAAAAATGTGTTGTTTCTTGTTTTCCGAGAACATTTAAATATGACTTAGGCAACTATGCTATTAGGCTAATGATATATAAGTAGCATACTAGCCCTTTATTAGTCATTATTAAGCATGTATTAACACCTTATTCTACATGGCTTTGTTCTACCTCTCTTACAACATGAATTAAGATTTTTCCAAAATAAGTGATAATATGTGATTAACCCTGTAAAGCCCAAACCATTAGATAATTGACAGAAAATTATTTGAAACTGGAGCCTTTATTGGTCCTTTTGAACAAACTCTTTTTTGTTTCTTTTTTATTTAAAAATCAATTTCCATATAGGGGTTTTAATTTGTATCATATTTGATACAGCGGGTCACAATGCTCAAAGATTCTTTTTTTTCTTGAATAAAAATACTCAAACCAATCCAACAAATCAAACAAAAACAATGCAGCAATGGAACTGGCAGGGTTGAAGTCTGGAAGACATAACATTTCAGTTAATATTTACTCATTTTGTGGTTCACAACCTTTTTATTTTGAGTGAAGGTAGGCTTGAAAACAGTTGTTCAGACAAAGATGCACTCTGCATTTCTCACAGTACACATGGGCAAAGTGGCCTACGCAGTGCTTTCAACTCTGTTGGGTTTCTCTGTCCGGTTTCCCATAATTTTATACTTCGGGTTTGTCAAGGAAAAAATTGTCACACTGCTCATGTGGGGGGCTCAAAAACGAATGTATCACATATGATACGTTTGGCGTTATAGGGTTAATATTTACTAATAAAGGGCTAGTATGCGACTTATATGCATGTTAGTAAGCACCTGGCTAATGGTGAATATGTGTTCCTTAATATAAAGTGTTATTATATTAGTATATGACATGTCATGCCCACTGTAACAGATTAAGGAATCATTCATTCATTGTCTACCTACACACAGAGAAACAAACAACCAGAAAACCCATACACACACGGGGAAAACATGCAAAAAGAAGCCAGCGGGCAGACCGTCTTGCTGTGAGGCAACAGTGGTAGCCACTACCCCGCCGTGTGGTCCATTAAGGAAACATTCATCCCTTCTACCCTACCACTTGACCACGGATGGACTGGCGTCCACTCGATAACCACATACAAAATAGCTGTACACTAAAGCTGTGTTAATGTAGTTTCAGAAGAAGAAGTGTTTCATTATTCATATCAGATCCATACATTGACATGGTCAGAAAGTGAAACTCTGCAGTTTCACTTCAGTTCCTCGCAGTTGGAAAGTGTTGTATCTGGATGCAGAGTGATAGTGATAACAAATGGAAGGAAAAAC
Organism: Microchirus variegatus; assembly: GCF_963457635.1. Lineage (NCBI taxonomy): Eukaryota > Metazoa > Chordata > Actinopteri > Pleuronectiformes > Soleidae > Microchirus > Microchirus variegatus. The sequence continues at coordinate 13,693,436 of NC_139818.1, read as the reverse complement.
TATTCCGACTGTGTGACGGTGTTGTGGAAACATGAATAGAAGGGATTTATTTATTTTATAAATGAGTAAAAAGGGGGGACGTGTTGGAGGCACGACGATAAAAATGAATTTCCTGGGAGCTATTGTAAAACTGACTGTGTTTACATGGACGACAATATTCTGATTTGAACCTGATTGTCTGAATAAGACCATACAAGATTCAGATGTGGAGATTATGTAGATTCTCACATCCTATTGGGTTATCACAGCAGTACATGTAGCTGTGAACAGGATTGAGAAAGAGCAACTCATGTAAACATCATCATGAATAATTTTTCCTTTTCTGAGTACGGTCATTCATTTTTATTATTGGTGACACTGATGGTGCTTGGTGAAATGTTATTCATCTGGTGTTGGTTTCAGGCCACCAGTCCAACCCTGTGGCTTGGTTTCCACTAAATCCTGAATAAGCCACCTGACTCCTCAGGTTGTCACGATCCTTTCTTTTTCTTTTTTTTCTTCTTTTTTTAAACTCACTGCCTTCGTTAGTCTGCTGCTGCTGGTACTGAGGTGACGGTGTATTGGGTGTTAATCAGAAAGTGCTTGTTGAAAAACAGCTGCAAAAATTGGTTGTAGTAAAATTGTGGGTGCAGAAACTACAGAGATGGTAATTTTTTATTTTTTTATTTAAATGCATTTGGATCTGCAGGATTTGCTGTGCTACCTCTGTATTCACTACGGCGTGAGCAATTTTTCCATACTGCACAGACAATGGGTGACATTATCGACCACACGAGAGCAGAGGGCGCTTCTTAATTCAGTGTACTTTTCTTTGTCTGCTCATGCCTCCTCACAGGAATAATGCGGGGACAGAACTGCTTTGTGAATAGCAAACAAATGGCTGTTACAACAGCTTCATAGGGGAGGCTGGGGGAGAAGAATGGGGGGGGGGGGGGGTTGCAGGGAGTGACAAATCACCTTGGTTTACAATGCCCTGCCACAATAGCGCGGGCTGAGAACAAATAATGAATAAATAAAGTTCCAAGATTGAATGAGGGGAACATTGTGTGTAGCAGTAGCGCACGTGTGTGTGTGTGTGTGTGTGTGTGTGTGTGTGTGTGTGTGTGTGTGTGTGTGTGTGTGTGTGTGTGTGTGTGTGTGTGTGTGTGTGTGTGTGTGTGTGTGTGTGTGTGTGTGTGTGTGTGTGTGTGTGTGTGTGTGTGTGTATGCGTGTGTGCGCGTGTGTGCGTGTGTGTGTGGTGTGTGTGTGTTTCACCACAAATGGCCTTGTGCTTGTCTCGCAGATGAATCGACCACAAGTCTGACTGAGCGCACAAACAGCAGCTCCATCTAATTCTCTGTGCACAAAGTGCATCGATAACGTGCATATAAACACTTGCAGGGACAAAATAGAGTCACTTGAAAATCAACAGGCACGACGCTGTGCCGTATGTGTAGTTTTCTTAGATTGTGCTCACGCCCCTACACACAGGCCTGACATGAAATCAGAGTGTGATTTTGCTCAGATCAGGGCAGAATCAGCTCACACACAACCAGAGCCCAAGCTTTTGTCCAGGGCTCCACTCACCACTTACTCTGCTGTTCACATTTAATGACGGATGGAGACAAAGATAGAAAGTCCAGAAAAATTGCATGAAGAACAAAGCTAATGGAAGAACCGGTGTGAGGTCAGATTGAATTCCTGATTGGTGCTGTCAGTCTAGTACTACTTAAAGGGATCCCTGTGTGCACTTTATGGCAATTTCTCCTCTCTCCTCTTTCTCTTTTTCCTTCAGGCTATTTTTCTCAGCTTCTCCCTGGCAACAGCCTTGTGTAAGAGTTCAAATACAAGAACAAAAAAAAAGAAAAAGAAAAGATCTCTCCCTCTGACTATGTGATGAAACTACCAGGAAATCCCCATCATCATACCGATGAGAACATTTTATACAGAAAACGTTAAAAGGCACAACTGAAACGTGTACGTTCCTAAGTACTGTTATGTACACTTGTACATGCAAGTTTCTCTGTGGCTACTGCGCTGTGAGGGAGAAGACGAGCTGTGGGCAGCATGAAAGGAGGAAAATGAATGTCCCTAAAATGAAAGTGAATCAATATGGCTGCCTGAGGACGTGGAAAGCTGGAATGAGAATGAGAGCGGGAGAGGGAGGAGGGTGTTGAAATAGAGTTGGACCAAGATTAATGGCTGGTTAAAAGGGAACAAAATTCATCAGTAGTCCGCTTCAGGTGCAGAGCGTGCAGTGTGTGTGTGTGTGTGTAGTACACTTTGCAGTAAGTTTACACTTTGTATATATAATTGTCTAACTAACTTCACCCACGTCCACGATAAAGTAATACTACTTTGTATTAGTTTGTAAATGAGTGTGACTCAACCTCTCTTCTTTTGTGCCTACACACACACACACACACACAGGTTCACTCAGCTATCCTGTTAAAGCACTCTTATTGACTTCCATTCATTTGTACAACCTTAACAAAACCTTTTCTCGAACCTTAACCCTAACCTTAAACCTGTGTACAATTCACATCCTAGCCCTAAACTTAACCAGCCCTTCAAAAATGAGGTTCTGCCGCACTAGGACCAGATTTTGCTCTCCATGAGGACTACTGGTCCTGACAAGGTCAGTGTTTATGCCAGAACGGTCCTGAAGACAGAACCTTAACCATCACAATTAAATACATAGCCCTTAACCGAAAGCCAAGTCTAAAATTCTAACCCTAAAACCAGGTGTTGTGAGGACCAGACAAAATGTTATTTTTCCCAAAATGTCCCCACAAAGACAAACACACACACACTGATCCAACAGCACCACCTACAGGTTGCAGCGTTTTCAGACTCAGTTTAGATTAGACTGCTCCCGAGGATATTTCAGCTATAAACACTAAAAGGTCCTGTGTGTAAAATTTCTGTGAAATAATTTTCTTTTGGCCAAAATTAGAGCTGCGACTAATGATTATTTGGTCCATAAAATGTTAAAATGTTGATTGGTGTTTCCCAAACGTCTAAATGATGATTTTATCAAATGTCTTGTTTTGTCCACAACCAAATCTTTGCAGTTTTAATAATCCCTTTGAGCAATGAAACGTTCACATTAAAAAGCTGTAAAATCAGAAGGCTTGTTTTATTAAAAAAACTCTAAAACCGAATGATCAATTAATTGTTATTTATAGCCCTATAGTTGATTGTATGAATTATTGCTTCTCATTCAGAAGTAACCTTTTATATTTATATCAGGTCAGTTCTACAGAGGTTGCCATTTTGGACCACCACATTTTTACAACAGCCCACAGTGGACAAACTAAATATCTACTTTATACAGTATGTTCTCCAACACACTTAAAGGGAAGAATAAAGTGACGGATTTTCAACTGCAACATTCAACTTCATCAATAAATATTGCTAAATTTTACACACTGTACCTTCACCTCTTAAATTAATAATAAAAATTCAGACTGTAACATAATTAATGTTTTATTCATTCAGCCTTCATGTGTACAAAACAATCATGTCCCAGTCTGTGTTGCTACAAAACCATCGTTCCCCCCGAGCTGCAAACCAAATGTTCCCAATAAATACGAAATAAAAGTTACAGCAAAGACATGAGAAATACAGTCGTGGTCACATTCAAACACACAACGCCACACTCCTGCACCTAAACATGTCAGCTCTTGTCACTTGCACTTATATGTGAGGTGTTTGCGGTGATAGTGGATCCACGCTGGAGCGACGACGAGCCCGGTCAGGAAGCCAATCAAGGCGCCCAGACTGCAGGAAACAGGCCAAACCTACAAAAGCGCAGAGGATGAGTGAGTCTGTTCAGTCACTGCACTTATAGATAAAGAGGGGGAAGAAAAATACAGCTATAGTCTGTTGTCAGTTAGAGTTATGCTCCAATTATTAAACTCCACTTCTCATTTGCATTTTCCTCCAGTCATTGCACAGTGAAGTGCCTTTGCAATTAGTATTTTAATCTTTTTCTTTTTTGACATGAAAAGATATTGGTTTAATTAAATAAAAATAAATACTGAATGGCTGAACACTGTGACAGGGCTTTGCCGAGTGCTACTGTACAGGCAGACAACTCCTTTCACTGGAAATCATTTACAGGAATACTCCCTAATACTTCTGAACACATTTAGCATTTATTCACTGACAGACAGAAGATCATCTATCATGTCAAAACCCATACACATGAATACCAAAAGTGAGGTCATTTTGACTAGTAAAAACTTAACTGCAGATATCTGAAATTTGTTTTGACTGGTAATAGTAATTCCAGATTGTCAAACCATCTGCTTTTTATCTCGGCCACAATGCTCCAATGACGAGTCACCCACAGCTGCACTCTTCATACTTCACACTGAATCATGACAACAGTGAGTCTTCTTTTTGCTCTTTCTTTTGTCAAATAATTATGGGATTGAAATAGAATGGAGCAGGTAATTCATGTCATTTTAAAAATATATTTGAGATTGCTGCATTCAAATATCTAAAGACTAGTGTTATGTGTTTGTTGAGTAGTGGACACTCTTTAAATCCATATTTCTATTCAAGGCTTGATGACGTCATCTGTTTTACTGTCTCGTGTGTATTTGTCACGAATGGATCGCAAATCCTAACTGCCGTTTCTAGCGTGCTCCAAAGTCGAAGCTCTTTTAGCACGAATGCATGAAGGAACCAATTGAGACAGGACAACAATTCCCATGACCCCATGCTTCTTCCCATATTACAAATTACATACTGTGTGTTTATGTCCCGAAAAAATGATACAAAGACGCACAAAAGAGCCCTGAGCTGGAGCCCTGGGCGAGAGGGGCCAATTACCACATCATAAACTCTGACTCAGGTTGTGCTTGGGCTTCTTTTTATCCTGTCAAATAGACAGTTGATGTAGATATGTTTGTTTTTAAATTTAAAACAATTTATTAAACGACAATAGCTGCGATGTGCAGGTCAACTGTTGCAGCGTGCTGCTGAAGCTGTATCGCACTTCAAAAAAACAAGAAATCAATCCTGGCATGAAAATTCTGAAAACCTGGCAGGCCAAGATGGGCTCAGGCTACCCCCTAGTGCCAGGGTCAGGACCGGCCCAACAGTCCTACAGTATACATTTTGTTCATCAGAAGTATGTAGAGTGTGCTCATGTAACGGAGTTAAGTAGTGTGATTCCACTTGCCATATAAGAAAAACTCATCTCACAACAAGGAAACTTGTTTGTCCTATGGCAATTAAATGCAGCACCCCTGTAGATTAGGGTCGTGCAACCTGGGGGGTAACAGCAGTCGGACCTTGCTGTTTCCCTGGTAGGTGCATGAGCTATGAGCCCCGCTATTGTTTCATATTAATTACTTTTATTTTAATACTAAGTGGTGATTTAAGTTGTAAATTGTTTAAGCATAAAGCTCCCAAACGTTCGAACATGCCCTTTTTCATAAAAAGTTGACGGTGTTTTCTCTTATTCTTGTTTACGAAATAGCTAGTGCTACACATTGTTAGCTAACCTGCACTTTCCTTTCATTTAACATTTTTCTGGCATGTATGTGTGTGTGTGAGAGGAGCCGGGACTGACTGTACAATTTATATCTCTGCCAGGTACGCTTTGTTACGCACATATTACCTCAAATAAACGGCAAGACTGCCAACCTGGTCTGCTTAGTCTGTTAAACTACATAACGCAATGATAAAGTACAACGCCGCTACACTCACCTGCCATGGCCTATCCCAGTCCAGAGGTATAGGGAAGGCTCCCACCCAGGCTCCTACCACTGTGCAGGCAACTGTAATCTGTAGACAAGTGTCCCACACTGACATAGCTCTGAAGATGAAGACAGAGCAAACCAAGATCGGTAAAAATTCAATTCAGAATACACAAGATGAACATGAAACTAAAGCCAAAAATATGAAGATTTTTTAGCTTACCCATGTCGACTGAAAACTCGTATCCAGGCCTGAATGTTGGGGCCAAGGACGCAGAGACACCTTAATGTGGTTAGAGAGGTCAGGAGCACAGCAAGGGAGAATGTCTCCAAGGCAGACCTGGGAAATTAAAACATATATTAGAGGCTCATATAACACCAATTATATCTTTCTTTTTCTCGAAAGAGTTTGGAAGAGTCACAATCTCTCAATAGGGCAAAGAAAGGACAGAACTCATTAGATCATAATGATTGTTGTATAAAATGCAATGCAATCAATACAAGAAAAAGAATATTAAGCCTGTCAAGTTAGTTTGGAAGTTGTGTCTTCAAAACAAAAGGCACAATTTCTCCTCAACAGCATTCTACTTTTCTTTTCCTCTGCACAACATCGGTTTAGTTCAGAGCTTCAGAACAACAACTATCATGAACAATGATCAATGACATAGGACAACAGAACAGTCCCATTTTAAGTTTATAAGAATTGTCAACAAACAAAAGCAATGAAACAAACAATAACACCAGTGCAATCAAGTATTCAAGAATTGTGCAAATTGATATTGCTTGACTGCACATGGTTCAATATAAAAGGAAGGAAGGAAGAGGGATTAATTTATTCACGGGTGGATGATCACAACCAGGCAGGATGGACTGACTGGTCTGTCGTGGATTTGTGTGAGCAAAAACTGCTGAATGCCAATTATTTTACTGCATTCATTTTTTCCAATTTGCACATCATACACTTTTTGTTTTCTGTAGGTGAAAAAAAAGCCTGCCATAAAAAGCGATTCAACAAAATGTTAACCGACTATATAAAAGATATGTAAAATAAAACCATGTACTCACTCGATCAGCGGAGCTCCATAAAGAACCACCAGGGTGTGGAAGAACAGGCACGACAGGAAGAAGTACAGGCAGGAACGAAACAATCGCGACAGCTGCAGAGAGAGATGGGGACAGGAAGTTCACAGAAATCAACAAAGATCTACCAACTCAACTATAAAAATTACATAAGAATGTAAGGGATTTTTGACAATATGTTTAAAGAACACCTGGAAAAATTAAGTTCTTGAATTTTTGTGTCAGTATATAGGGCAGACTTATAGGGCCTCAAAACTATGGCGATTATTAATCAATTACTAAAGAGATGTTTAATTTTAATATCCACATCTTCTGCGGCCAACTAAAAACATATCTCTTTCAACTCTACAATGAATAAAACAACAACAAAAAACTTTGCACTTAGTTGTACATCGCACTTATTAGTAGCATAGCATTTTATAGTTTGGCATATTTGAAGCACTAACTTACTTCTAGCTCGTTTGTACTCAATTGTTGAAATGTATTATTATTATTTGTATATTACTTATTGTAAGTCGCTTTTCTAAAGGGTTAGGAATCTCTCCATCATAGAGTGTGTTTACATGCACATTGAAAAAGGATTACTGGCAATACATGTCTCGAAGAAATCAGATTATTGACAAAAACCTGGGTGTGTTAAACAGGTTTTTCAAAAACTGATAACGGGAATAAACCTGTAATGATATCGGTTTATTCCATAAACATGAGCACTTGAATAACCAGATAACAACAAAACCCAATAATAATAATTTTTTAGTGTGCATGTAAACGCACTCATAGTTTGACAAACAAGGGGCCCGACAACAACATCTTGCACAAGTCCCCCAAAAAGCTAGAAACGGCCCTGATTATGACAACAAATAATCCAACAGTCGATATTCAGCTCAAACCAACAGTGTCCTCACCTTGTATCCCAGTGTGTGCCTCTTGGTGGGCGGCGTGACTCCGAGCAGCCAGAAGACGGCGACACTCACCACCGTCACCGCAATGGACACAGAGTAGAGCCACAGCAGGTGAGTTCCGTACACGGAGAAACCCTGCACGAACACGGCAGGCAGGACGGTAGCCATGAACACTGAAGCCGCAAGAATGGCGTGCGTGGACGCCATGGCTCTGATCTCATGGTCCCACATGACTGCGACCGCACTTACCTGCGATTAAACTAATAAGAAATTCGACACACGGCTTGGTAAATGTTAATTTAACCGCAGGTATGAGGAATGGGTTGAGTGCATGGACTGAGCGTTTCCACTTCCGTAAACATGAAACTACATTGACTTCCGCTTGGACTTCATATTAAAAGTCCAATGTTGACCCCCATTAGATAGATAGATTGGACAATAATAATAAAAATATATATATATATTAACTATGAAACGCAGTATCACAAAAAGAGGATACGACATGGGGCCTAATCATACTTGTTGGTAAACTTTTTACCTTTTATTTTGTAGAAATACAATTCAATCCAACCGGAAGTATTATTTTGTAGGTGACTTTGGAACGTCAAGTGATGGACAGCACTGTCAGCCAATGAAATGTGTTAGTCAGTTCCTTTGATCAACCAAGTTGTAGCGGAGGAGGAACGTCCGAGTCACGACCGGAAGTTTACAACAACCACCAAACAAGCTAACGCTTAGCACGCAGTTGTGTTTAGATCCGAGAATCCTCTGTTTTAACAAACAAAGACTCAATATGGTTTGTGAAAAATGTGAGTATGATGCTGTCTCGATGCTCTGTACCCTGACCCTGAAGTTTTATCTAATATTTGCTGTTTGCGAAGACTGGAAGTTGTCTGTATGCTAACGTTATGAGGCTAATGGTACTGGTCTGGTATTTCATTAATACATTTGTTCTGTTTTATCTAAACTTTGCTTTTAGGCGAGAAGAAGCTTGGTAAGGTAATCACACCTGATACTTGGAAGGACGGGGCCCGTAACACAACAGGTAAAGTAAGCAGCCGTTAAGTAATTGTAGTGAAAGAAAGCGAACAGTTCTTGCTTACTTTTTGAGTGGGCCCTTTGTCACATTACAAGTCATAGGTGTAAATAATCAAATGGATGATGGCTGTGTTTGGTTTAGTTTCCGCGTTTATGTTACGTACATGTTGGCTCACTGTCACATTGCTCTGACTTGCATGAACCGAACTAACTTTTGAAAATGCTCTGTAACGTGATCAGTTTTTAGGCATGGCAACAGCTTGTTGTTTTGCTCAGGTGTGCAACAGAGAAATGTCTTTTACATGTTATATGTTATTTATTTGGGTATAACATGCTATTCATCAACATCGACCATAGGTGTGATTGTTTAAAATGAAAGTAAATAAGTGTGATTTCTCATTTTTAATTTTGATTCATACATCTGACTCACTTTATTTATTTTATTCCAAAGTTGAAATAATGTTTTCATGTTATTTCCATGTCTTTTCTTTTAATCATGACCCACTTTAATGTAGTTATATTGATCATAATTTTAATGGGGTTCCATCTGCTTCTTTTTTCCAGAAAGTGGCGGGCGTAAGCTAAATGAAAACAAGCTTTTGACTTCAAAGAAGGCGAGGTGAGGCTTGATATTGTTGTATTAATAAAAATATCAAATTTTCCCAGCATTTATCTTCAAGAAGTCACACACAGTTTTTTTTTAATGTAATGTATAATTTTTATGTTTGTGCAATTCATCTCCCTCTCCTCAGGTTCGATCCTTACAGTAAGTCGGGCTTTTCCATCTGCAGGATCTGCAAGAGCTCAGTTCATCAGTCTGGATCACACTACTGCCAGGGCTGTGCATACAAGAAAGGTATAAACACTCACACTTAACTCCACACCAAGCCAAAATCCTGATGAAGTTCATGTTGCACCATTGTGTTACTACTTTGAATTTGCTTTTTGCCTTTCTTAGACACTGAATGATCATTGAATTTTTTATTTCACTGTCCCACAATCCACTCACCTCCCTGTTGTGGATATTCAGTAATCAATACACTCTTGGGAGCAATTTGAATTCATTGTCATTCATGTTTGTAGAATTTATTCTTTCCCTGTAAATTCAACAATGTTGCATGCACTTAAAAATGATTTTGGAGATAAGTCCGTGTTCCCTATTTACTGGTGTTTTTTATGTGCAGGAATCTGTGCAATGTGTGGAAAGAAAGTGTTGGACACCAAGGACTACAAACAGACGTCTGTGTAACAGCATTCCGAAGAGAACAGTATGACAAGTGATTTAGAGATGTGAGGATGAGACTGGGGTGTTTGTTTGATTGATTCATCATGTTTTCTCTATTTTTCCCTGAAATAGACAGCTATAAATATTTAACATAATTCTTCCCACTTCAGTGATTAAGAGAAATATTTGAAAGTTGTTATTATACCTACTGTAGCTGTTGTTAAATATTGCTACTAGAATGTAATACAGTGACTGTACACAGGGTAGCATTGTTGTCTCAAAATAAGCCACCAGCGATCTTCCATTTTTATCATATGTCAACTTATTTTGTGTATATTGTAAATTAAAAAACTCAGCCTGTAATTTTTTGCTTTTAAAGTGTAATGGATCTCATGTTATATGTTAAGTGTTCCATTTTTGGAGTGAATTAAACCATCTAATGTGAGGACCTGATTTGTGCAGGGTATTTTGTACTCCTGCCTGAAGCCATAAAGGGTATAATTCCATCCTGTTACGCACTACATCGTCCTGTATCCCTGTAATAACTGGTTTACCCAGATGTAATCTTATTTAGAAACTACATGCTGTACTGTCAGGTGTGACCCAACCCCCTCAGTGCTGTCAAAGGTTATAGTGCACTGCACATGTTGTCTGATGACAGACTCCTCCTTTGACATTTAAAGGTCCTGCTCACCCTCAGGCCTTCAAACGCATGTGCGTACGCTTATTTGGATGTTATCGTTACTGATTTCTGCTGTTGCGTCACCTCACAGAACTAATACTAAATTAGCATCAAGCCATACGCATACACACACACACATATATATATATATACGTATATATATATACATATATATATGTATACATTCTCTTGAGCCTCAGCTGGACATCAATATTATTACTGGATATATTTATAATGCTAGCATGTGAAACTAATGTAGGGCTGATGGTAAACATTGAAGTTTGTCAGCATTTAGCTCAATGCAATGTTGTTTTTACAGTATGTACTGGACGGTGATACAGAGCAAGTCTTACTGAATTTTCTCAGTGCAAACACATTAAGTTCTCTTCTGTAATAAGTGCTTAGTATGAATATGAGACACTTAAATAGCCATTCTGTTAAATTCCAAACAAACATTAAACACTGACATGTGAATCTGAGCTGTTTTTCTCTTACACACAAAGGAAAGTTGACAATTTTTATAATTTTCACTTCATAATTTTTATTCAAGCAAATTATAAAGTGGTCACAAATAAACAAAACGTCTTAGTCTTCTATATAGTATACATAGTCGTCGTCTATTGAAATTAAATAAAATGTTAAAAATGTCATATATTACAACAACTTCATAAATGTACGTAGAGTGGAGCCAGTTTGGAAAAGTATTAAAATAAAACATTAAAAATACAGTGAAGAAGCATGAGTCTATATCTCTTTGCAAAAGCACCAAACAGATTTGAAACTTTATAAAAACAATATTGCCTTTTAATACTGTAAAATATCTACCAAAGGCACTGTGGGGCCAATATTTAAAATTTTGTGAAAATGGACAGAAATCTTTCAGGCTTTGGTGTCGTCAGTTGAGCTCCAGTTTTGGCCGAGAACCTGCATCAAAAAGCAGCTGCATCTGGTCTGAGATCTTTTTTAAAGTAAAGTCAGATTGAGAATCAGAACTTTACATGTGCAGCTACATACAGAGACGTGAACATCAGTGGTTAGGTGTACTGTGTAAGGTTCAGGAACTCCTCTCGTGTCTTGGGATCATCGAGGTAAATTCCCAACATGGTGCTTGTTATTGTGCAGCTGTTCATCTTCTGGACACCACGCATTACCATGCACATGTGCCTGTGAACCCACATAAACACAAAGCTCAGATTCTTGGCTTAAAGAAATTTTTTTGACAAATAAATTGCATTTCCCTTAAAAGGTCCAGTGTGTCGCATTTAGAAGGGTTTATTGGCTGAAATGTATTATATGCTATCCATAATTAAGTTTGTATAGGTTTGCTATTGCTAATGGGTTTTCATGTTTACTTCCTTGTGTAAGAAGGATGACATCCTGCGCCTCCATAGTTCTATGCATTTCACATTTTGAACTAAAACCTTACAATTTTAGAGAGTTATATCCTCTCTAGTATGCAAAGGTCACCAACGTTCTATGAAAAGCTTGGGAAGGGGAGGGGTGAGTGGAGGGGGATCTGCAGTCGCACCACGAAGGGCACTTTTCCAAGACACTGGCTTGGCTCGACTGCACATTTGTTTAGGCTTTTCCATGAGCGATACACTCTTAGAAATAGAAGTGCTAAGTAGAACCACATAAGGTTCTTCGGCTTGTCCTCATAGGAGAACCCTTTTTGGCTCCAGGTAGAACCTTTTTATAAAGGTTCCACCAAGACCCTTTTATAACCCTTTATTTAGGAAAGAGGTTTTAAAGGGTTCTCTGGATCAAAATGGTTCTTACTGGAACCATTAGTGTTACCAAGAACCCTTGAAAAACCCTTTCGCAAATGGTTCCAGGTAGAACCTCAGCCCCCGTAGAAGGATCCTTTTGGAGTGTAGTACCTGGTACTTTTAGTACCTGTTCTGACGAGGTTCCAAGCGAGCTGAGCCGAAATTAAAATGTGATGTCGTCAGTCTGCCGGCAACTGAGTGTCAGTTCCAGTGACGAGACAAGAATCAAAGCGAACAATGCCGAACTGTGGCTCAGTTAAAACAACTTGTCTGTGCTCTGGTGTATAAATCAAAGTCACAGCAGTTTCATGCAGATGTGCTCTGATGGCTCCGCCCACATTGACTCAGTACTATAGTAATGGAAAACCATACCAAACCGTGTAGGGTCGAGCCGTGCCGATCTGAGGTGAGGCGTGCTGGAACTGGGTTGTGGGAAAGCGCCATAAATGTCACTAATGCTTTCCCTTTTAGTGGAAAGCGTATAATTAGCATGATATCTTGGCTCTGAGTTGTCATGGTTTGGCACATAAAGTCAATTTACAAGCCCGGGGAAGTGTTGTGAATGAAGATTTATAGATCCTACTACAACAATACACTACTGCTCATACCAAGAAATCTGTAGCAGAGTGAAATTATTTCCAGTAATGCTAATAAAGTCCATGTGATTTATTCATAAAAAGGAAGACAGTGTTGTTATTTTGAATTAAAAGTAGTGTTACAATTGAAGGAGTGCGAGGGTGTACTTACACTGCTTTAATAACCACAGCTACACCTTTTGGCTGCAGCGCATCAGATATTGCCATGGCAATCTGCTTCGTCAGCCGCTCTTGAACTAGAAACAAAATAAATGAGCATAATGTGACTGTGATAGAAGCAGGCGGCGTTCAAATCCAATGATGTGAGGAGAACTGCTTTTACGTAAAAAAAAAAAAAGAGTAGGTTGAGTACAATGTTTTGTTTGCTTACCCTGAAGCCTCCGACTGAAAATCTCCACAATCCTGGAAACCAAACAGAGGATCAATTACAGATCAAATGGAATAATGATTAATCCTTTCCTCCTTGATAAATGCAAACGTCAGTCTGTGATCCCTGGGCTCAGCTCAGGCCAACCAACTGTACAGACCCCTCATCTGTGAATGATTCACACAACTGACTTGCTCTGAATCGTCCCGGTGAGGTTCAACTCGTCTGTCTGAGAGACTCTTGTCACTGTTGTAGCGTTGTGTATTCAGAGAGGTGTGATATTTTAGGGAAGGAGACAGGCTGTGATAATAACTGGTGATTCCCACAGGTCTGGAGGGATTTTCTCAGGGCTCGAGAGAGGAGAGAGCTGAGCCTTGTGTCTGTGAGTGTGGTGTGCTCGATGAGGGGGACTAGACTCTAATCCTCCAGGTCAATGCACTGACATAACAGAAGAACGCAGCCACCCAGCACTAACACTAGAAACATACAATACAAGCACAGTGACAGCAGGGTGTTGGTATTAAACACAGGACGCAAGGGGAAAATGAAAGACATTATATAATAGCTTTTTCAGGGTTGAGACCTGGTTTTAGGGTTAGTGTTAGGCATCTTGTTATGATAGCTAAGGTTAGGGCAAGTCTATGTCTTTGTTTATGGGTGTCCTCACTGAAAACGTGTATTACCTCGCCAGCTTGCTGAGTCCCACCACCTTTTTGTTTGGCACATACCCAATATGAACCTGGAGGGAAATGACAGCCAACGAGAGCAGAAGTTTAACACACAAACACAGAGTGATTGTCATCATCATAGAACATTTATTTATTTATTTATTTACTTTTAAGATCGATTTTAACTTGTTACTTGAAAAACTAGACAGTCCATTTGCAACATCTTGGTTCTAAACACACACAGAAACTACACAGATGGAAAGACACAGTTTAAAAGACACACAATGCTCAGGCTTACCTTGCCAAAAAATGGCACTAGATGATGCTCGCAGAGTGAAAACATATCGATGTCCTTCACGACCACCATCTCATCATGGTCTTCATCAAATATGGCGTTATTTAAGATGTCTGGGGCACAAACACAAACATATACATTCTTTTAGTGGTATTATAACAACATTTTTAAATGCAATACAATGCCTTAGCACCCCAAACTACAGCCTTATATGCAGATACAGTACAAATAGGTTTTATAGCTAACGTATCTTTAGTTTTCTCGTCTAAGAATGAGAAATAGGTTGTGTGAGTTGTGAGAATCAAAAACACCTAGACTGAATGAAGAAGACGCAAAATATAAATAAATAAAAATAGATTGTTTCTAAAGGAGTGCCTTTCTATGGTGGATAATATTGATGCAGTACCCTGTAAGATGCCCTTGCAAAATTGTTCCCATCTCAGTGATAGAAATGAATCACACAATAATGTGTGGAGGTCCATATAGCTGTCATACTCAGCCAGGGCTGGGCTGCTTTTGGCCCCAGGTCACACTCTAGACATGTTTGCCTTAAGCGTACTTGTGGTGCCTGCTCCAGTACTCAGTCAGTCCCCCCCGGCCTGGTGCATTAATTTTATGTACTACTTTGGCTTTCTGGTTTGTGTCTTTGAACAATGGTGACTTGCATGCCCATTAGAGGAAGGCTGCGCATGTTTTCTGCACATGACACGATAATAACAGTCATACTAGAGCAGGAGTCTGGAACCTTTAGTATTAAAAGAGCCATTTGTGTCATCCTCCTCCACCCAAATAGATATATTCTGGAGCCGCAAAACCTAGTCGACCCATAAAATTAAGATGACATCATGTATAAAGATTATGTATGTATGTATATATACGATATATACATGTGTATATATGAGATACTGGACATGACTCACTCCCACAGAAGTCACTTCCTACACCTCACTTCGTTGTGTTTCGGTCAATTATAACAAGTTTTATGAGTAAAAGTTTGAAAAAATAAAATATTTTATTTTATTTAATCCAACACCATATTATCAATTATTATTTGTATTTTAAGTGTATTCATCATTTGACCAAGTGTGTGGTGGGTGAAACAGCAATCCTGGTCCTCGGATACCCCTGTCCTGCAGGTTTTAGATGTTGCCCTGCTCCAACACACCTACTTGAAGTGTTTGGGTCATGATCAGGCTTTTGCAGAGCTTGATGATGATGAGCTGACCATTTGAATCGTGTGTTGGAGCAGAGCAACATCTAAAACGTGAAGGGCAGGGGTATCTGAGGACCAGGATTGGGAAACCACAGGTGTAGCTAATAAAGTGGCCAGTTTATGTCTGTTGCGTAAAACTCACCTTCGATGTTCTCATGGTAGCCCTTGGTGAAGAACTGCATCGCCTTGGCGGCGCGCAGCGGCGTGCGCAGCAGCCCCTGCCGGTCCGTGTCCTCGCCGAGCTCCCGCAGAATGCTGGTGTATGCGGCTTCCAAGGCGGGCAGGCGCGATTTGTCCTCCGCGTCTTTGCGGGACGTCTCGTGCTTGCAGTACACTATGGACGTCCTGCGGTGCTCCACGGTGTCGTTGACGTTTCCGTTGCAGATGCCGTTCATGTTGGTGGTTCAGGATGAGGAGAAGATGAAGATGAAGATGGAGATGGAGATGAGTGAGTGAGATGAGTGAGTGAGTGAGTGAGTGAGGAGGTCGTGGATTGTCCTGCAGGTGTAAATCAGAGTGTGAGTGTGTTCACCTCTGTCCCTGCTGCTCTGCACGTTTATAAAGCCTCCTCCAGCGACCACGTGTGCACGGGTGCCACCTACGTCAAAACAACGAGTTTCGTCAGCAGACTCACACATCAGCTCTCACCACAAACCAAGCCAAACACCAGCAGACGATTTTTTTCCTGCATCTCTCATTAGTTATACTCGTTTTCTTCAACGTTTCTGTTGACTCCTACTTCCTCAGGCTCATGACTTCACGTGGAGCTAGAAAAAAAGGAGAAATCCATACCCACAACAAACAAATAAGAGAAAGTATACAAATGAGCAGGTGTGAGTGGACAATGAAGATATGGCCCAGTAAAAGTGGGTCAAAGGTCACACATGCTTTAACTCTCTCCTTAATTAGCACCAATTCACCTGTCCTCATCATTCACTGCCAAAATTCAGGCCAACACAAGTAAAATTACAAGTTTTAGTACACAAGTAAACAAAAACCTACTCAGTTACAGCAACATGAGAAAATGTAATTCATATACTATCCACCATCGGTAGCTTCATAACCTGAAATTATTTTACTTCTCTTCATTTGTATTTTTGTGTCACACATATTTTCCTAAATCCTAAACTGTCATTTACTCAAAAAGTATTCAGTCATTGCCAAAGGACTCGCTTGTACTGAGAAGGTGCTTGCTTTGGCAGTGAAGTGAAACCATATACTTTTTTGTCAACAGTAACCAACGGATTCGCTCTGATTCATCATCTAATCCCAGGCTTGGAGTGTTTGTGGATTAATGAATTTATTTTAATTAAAGGCTTTTTAAGGCTTAGTGACTACACAAGCTTACATGTTACAGGTGCTTTTGTGTATCAGGACAAATATATGTCTGAGAGACACCACTCTGCTATTGTGTGAGTCTTGAGTAGGATCTTTTGTCCAGGCTGGAGAATAAACATCAAATGTATGAATGAATTCACAGATGTAATGTATTGATTGAAGTTACCATGACTCATCATTTAGATCTGTCACACGATTCCTCTTGCTCTGACAGAACTGAGGACAGATCGGGAAAGTGTCTCTTGAACAAGAGGAGATGAGATATGGACTGTGATATATGAGATTAGTCAGGAAGATTTCCTAGAATCATCACGGTTGCATGTTATCTGAAATATGCGGAAGTGTGTCAAATTCTTGCATGCAGACATGCAGTCACCCTTCATTTGTCTGACCTTAGATGCACTCACCACACAGAAACTATTCATCAAAACATCTATCTATCTATCTATCTATCTATCTATCTATCTATCTATCTATCTATCTATCTATCTATCTATCTATCTATCTATCTATCTATCTATCTATCTATCTGTATATCTATCTGTATATCTGTATATGTGTATATATGTCTGTCTAAGAACAACAGTTATAACAATAACAGCACTTACAAAACAAGGTCAAAGTGTAATAAACTTTATTTTTCGCGACCATGTTTCCATGGAAACGAGCCACACCATCATGTGACGCAGTTTCCTGCTCTTCCAGTCGGTGGCGGGAGATTCCAGCATGGCGGTGCAGCCAAAGCAAAACCTGTCCATGGACAGCGCAGCCGAGAGTGGCTTCTTAAGCTTCTTCTTCTCCATGCCGGAGAAACCAGACACCACTTTCAGGGTATTCGACCGGAACGACTACTACACTGTCCACGGGAAAGACGCCACATTTGCGGCGAAGGAAGTGTTCAAGACGAATGCCGTCATCAAACAGTTGGGCTCAGGTATGCTAGCATGCGAAGCCCAGCTAACCATGTCGCTCGCTGTAGCTTATAAACTGAAGGTGTTGTGCTCGCCTGAATGCTAAACGCTAAGCTAACTACAAATGCATGCAAGACATGTCATTGTCATTTATATCAGTATCGCAAATAAACACTTTACATTTTTCTGCGCTCGAAGAGTTTGGTGCAAGTGAATGTGAGAATGTGCTCAACCAAAACCGACTGTTATTGTTTTATGTACGTGAACATTTGATGTTGTACTAAGTCTGAAAAGTATGGATTTATAATTTCCTCACGTGTTGTACATTGAATTGAACTGTGTTTTACATATTTGTATATGTGGTGGAAATGATTGAGAGTGGGTAAACCGCTATCAAAACATACGTTTTAATAGTCTAATCCTATGGTTCTCAAACTGTGGAACGAGCACCCTCTGTTGGTACTTGTTGGAAAATCAGAAAAACTGTTCTTCTGTGTATATAAACCAGTGTATGTGATTGGAGTGGAGCTGAGGAATTGTGACTGTATTTGAGTGTATAGAAAATAAACTGAAAATAAATTAAATAATAATCCCTTATCTCGTGCTCCATCTTAGACTTATTTGCACTGCTATATTTTAATGTGGGTGATAATTGAGCTCAATATTTTCTCTGGTGGTACTTGGCGTAAAAAGTTTGAAAACCACTGTTCTAATCGGTTGATTTTTAACCTTTGACCCCGGGCTTATGCACCCACATTTTTAACAATTCAATATAGAAAGCTGCATGCGTGATGTATCCTATACTACTTAAAACTTAACATGTTTTCTTTGAATTAAAGTGAATATTTTGGTCTCCAGGGAAGCGCAAGCTGGAGAGTGTCATCCTGAGCAAGCTGAACTTTGAGGCCTTTGTTAAAGACTTGCTACTGGTGAGGCAGTACAGAGTTGAGGTGTACAAGAACCACAGCAAGGGTAGCAAGGACCATGAGTGGAGGATTGAGTTCAAGGTAAAGTATTTACAATCGAGAATCAAGTGTCGGGGTGATTGTTGATACACACTGCTGTAGTATGTAGAAAGTGTTATCCCTCTGTCTTTGTATACAAATCTGTACTTTTACTGCTTACTGTAATCAGTAGATTCTCCACTGTAGGTCCATACTGTCAATTGTGTTATTTAAAATAGCCATTCACCTTTAAAACAATTATTGTCTTAATAACTGTCTTCCATCTTGTCTAATTCTGCCACACTCAGGCCTCTCCAGGAAACCTCACTCAGTTTGAGGAGATTCTGTTCGGTGGGGGAGCTGGAGCAGAGAGCTGTGCAGGAGTTGTAGCCGTGCGCGTCACCACAGCAGGCGACGGACAGCGTGCGGTTGGTGTCGGCTACGTCGACGCGGCGCAGAGGTCAATGGGAGTGTGCGAGTTTCCAGACAATGAGATCTTCTCCAACCTGGAGTCCCTGCTCGTCCAACTCGGCCCCAAAGAGTGTCTCTTGGCTCAGGGTGAAGGCAGCGCTGACAGTAAACTACGACAGGTAAATTCATCAAGGCATCATGTCATTAAAGTAGCAGGAATATAAGGAATGAATAAACATGTTGGGACATTTCATAGCAACTATGAAAGATGTATTTATTCTAGTGCTGAGCGCGTTTACGAGATAGCGGCGTCAACGTTAACTCATGATGCTTTTCCATGACGACTGACGGAGACGGAGGAAAGAGGCGCATGAAGTCATGTTTATGTAACTCCCGATTGTTAAAATGAGTCTCCAAAGTAACGCTAAACTTTAAAAACAGAGGCACACATACGCAGTACACAGGTACGCTTATTTGTAGCGCTGCTCTTTTCGTTTAATAAACAGACCGCTCCAGTTCCACTGTAGGCTTGCTAACCGGCGCTAAAGGAGCTAATGCCGCTAAAGCCGCTAACGGAGCCAACTGGTAAACGGTGCCTGGACTCCGGTATTGCGGCACGTAAGCATGACGTCACGCCCGTCTTTTTCCAGTCAGTCGTCATGGAAACGCGTCATGCATTAACCTAGTGCCCAGCACTAATTTTTTCCTCTGGAACTATTGGAATTACTGTTTTTTGGAGCACCTAATGGATCTCCCACTTCCTGAGCCATAGTAACCTGTTGAACATTTGTTTCCATTCCAACTGTTTCTGAGTTGCCTGAAGATTTAATGGAAGCCATTTAGAATGGTCATAGCTGTCTGTCATATCATATCTGACCATGTTTTGTCAGTTGAAAAATGTGGCTGTGCAAGAATGGTGAGTGCAAAACGAATCACTTCACCATAGCTGTGTGAACAGAGGAGGACATCACATGGGTTTTGAGTGTATAAACTATAAAAGCGTGTCTCTAAAAACCTTCTGGACACACACAGACACACGCAGACAGACAGTGAACTTTTGTTGGGAGATTAGGCAAGGATGGTCTGACCTAAGTGAGAAGGTCAGACCATCTGCTTAGTGAGAACTTATTTTATATTTTGTCAACAATAGTAACCAGTGGATTCATTGTCTTAACCCACACAGGCTTGTTTTGTTACAGCGTCTTAGTGATTACATGAGGGAAAATTTGTAAAACAAACTGAACTAGAACAATCGTTGATGCTTTCACGAAAGTAGCCGTATGGTTTTATTAGTTGTTCTCTTTTACTTTTGTTGAAGTTTCCTCACTGCAGTAATTCTAATCCCTGTATGTGTGTAGGTGGTGGAGCGTGGAGGCCTGCTGGTCTCTGACAGGAAGAGGGCAGAGTTCAGTAGCAAGGACATGGTGCAGGATCTCAACAGGCTGTTGAGATCCAAGAAAGGAGAGACTGCTGCCAGCAACACGCTACCAGAGCTGGACAAACAGGTGAATAAAAGAAAAAGCTTCTTGGCACATATCACCATCCATAACACCTTTTACTGGGTAATGTTTTATATAAGAGGGTTTACATCAAATAAATTACACAACATTTGACCAGAATTCCTTTGTGTTTTCGTTGACAGGTGGCTATGTCATGCTTGGCTGCTGTCGTGCGTTTTCTTGAACTGCTCTCTGACGAATCCAACTTCAACTCCTTCAGCCTGACGACGCTGGACCTGGGTCAGTACATGAGGCTGGACAACGCCGCAGTGAGGGCTCTTAACCTCTTCCAGGTCAGTGAGGGAGGGAGGTTGGGTCCGAACCAGTTACTTGTTGCACGTGAGCTTTCAAAAACTTCAGATCACGAGACGACATGTCGGTGTGGGACGCACAGGCATCATCCTCCCGCTCTGAATGTCTTGTCGTGTTCTTGGCATTACACATCTTCTGAGATTAGTGTCACGCCTCACACTATGTCAGCCTCTTATTTAGAAAATTCAGAATAAATGCATTTACACTTCATTTATTTGGTTAAGACGGTTGATTAAATAGTCTGTATTTATTTAGTTGTGGAAACTAACTAGTAATGGTGTGCAAAATGGGTTAGATATGTAATTATTTTGAGGGTCTCAATTTATTACTTTAACCACCTAAAATACATACAATTACTTAACTGAGGAGATGATGTCGAGAGTAGATCACAATGGAAAAATGTTGTAGTGTGACATCTTTTGTTCAAATGCTCTTGTTTTATTAATTTTAATGTGAAATGGGGAACAACAGATGGGATTTTGCTTTCTTTTAATTGTATGAGTAATTCATGAACTCTGTATGTTTCCTCCTGATAAAAAAAAAAACAACAACAACAAACTGGACAAACTTTGTGAGATATTATATCAAATGTGAAGACCTTTGTACCTGTGTCCTCTAGGCTTCTCCTGATGAGAGCAGCAGAGCACATTCATTGGCAGGTCTGTTGAACAAGTGCCGTACGCCACAGGGTCAGCGACTGGTCAACCAGTGGATCACACAACCGCTCATGGACAAAGCCAAAATAGAGGAGAGGTAACACAGAGATGGGAATAAACTATAGATACAGGCAAAAGCAGTCCAACAACAAATATGTGATATTTCTTCTGTGTGTGTGCACACCTAAACATGCAGGCTGGACCTTGTCGAGAGCTTTGTGTGTGACTCAGAGCTCAGGCACACCTGTCAGGAGGACCTGCTGCGGCGGTTTCCCGACCTTCACCGCCTGGCCAAGAAGTTCCACCGTCACAGTGCAACACTGCAGGACTGTTACCGCGTCTACCAGGCCGTGAGCCAGATACCTGCCCTCATCACAGCTTTAGAGAGCTACTCGGGTACATGCACAACAATTAAACCAGCTAGAATTAGTACAGTGATGGATGTTTTGTATTTGTATAATTGCTCAATTTAACATAAATGCTATCATCCCTGGTCAAATCATACTACGTAGAGTACAATATGTACTCATCAAATTTGTGTGATTGCGGTTCTATTGTAGGCAGCTACCAGGTTCTGTTGGAGGCAGCGTTCATTTCCCCTCTCAGAGACCTGCAGAGCGATTTCATCAAGTATCAGGAAATGATTGATACCACTCTGGACATGAACCAGGTCTGATCTTTAACATTTCTTGATAAAAGGAAGAAGAATGTTGTGTGCTTTGTCCTTACTTTATTATATGTCTCTGTGCAGATTGACCACCATGAGTACCTGGTAAAGGCTTCGTTTGACGCCGTGTTGAGTGAGCTGAGAGAAAAGATGGATGAGCTGGACAAGAGCATGCAGGCAGTGCTGAACAGTGCAGCCAGAGAGCTAGGTGATTATACAAAGCGCACGCTTATGCACGAAAAACACATGGTTCAAATTAAGATTATATCTCCCAAATGTCACTGTTTCTTGCAACAAAGTTTGATACTGTGTTTTAAGGGAGTGACTACACGCGCCTCTGTTTTCTAAGATGTGGTTTGAAATGCCAAAGCAACTCGATTACACAGTGCCTTCGTCATGAGATTCTAAATTTGATGTCATGAATTCTTCTGGTTTCTATGACTGAAGCAGATTAAGTGTTTGCGTGAGAAGAAAGGAGATGGAGAAAACGGTTAGACTGAAATCTTCCAAAGTGTGGGAGCACTTTACAATGCACAAACTTAAAAACTGTGTTTTGCAAAAGCGAAATGTCGTGGCACGTGAGCACCACGGTGATGCACCTGGAAAAAAAACATGCAACATTAGTCTCTCCTGTTTCTCATTTGGTGGGTTAATTTATTCCATATCCAGCTTTACCAGCATGAACAGTTCATTAAACTAACTGAAGCGTTGGGTGGTTAATGACTGTGTATGTTGTGGAAATTCTCTGCTGCTGGTGAAGAATGAAATAGAGACTTCTGCCGGCCGACAAGGTTTTATTTTCTTTGCAAAGAAAAGGTCAGTCAACACACGAGAAGTCGAAGATGAAGAAAGACCCAGAGCATGGCGAGAGCTAAACATTTATACCAAAGGAACACCCCTCTCAAATCCCTTTGTCTGTTGTAGGGGTATGCCCCTCCAGGCCGTGCTTTCACACATTTTTTGTTTATTGCAGGTATCAGAGCCGACCTCTCCCAGAGGTATCCTGCAGGATGTAGTGTTTAGGTGCAAAGTTGAGTCCAGACATCCTAAATTGAATACACAAAGGGACCTGGTATCTTGTGTTAGGAAAGGGGTGTTGGGCAGCTCTCGCTCTGAGACAAAGAAATTGAATTTGCTATTATAGCGTGTGCATGCATGCGCGCGTCTGTCTCTGTTACTTTCCCTCTTTTTTTTAAAAGAACTATGAGTTTTTAAAAACAAATTTACTTGCACATTACAAACAAATACTGTGGACATATTGGTAATTTTTTTTTTTTTTTTTTTATTGTTCTAACAGAGCAGGACACAACACAACAACTGGACACTTCATTTTGTGCACTTAATAAAAGAAAGGAGCCTTTTCCTTTTTGTAGATATGTACATATATGAATGTATATCATACATTGTAGGTTTTTTGTTATTCCAGATTTTTTAATATCATTATTATTTAATATTACTTTTAATAGCTCAGGTATGTTGGAGCAATGACCTGTTGTTTTTACACTTCAGTCTGCACTGTTCAACATGTTAACTCCCGAGTTGCCTGCCAAAATATATATTTTTTTCCATCAATTGTATCATCCAAACGATTGATTTGAAGAGAGACTCTAGTAAAAGATGCAACATAGTGACCACAATAACATTATTACTTCATGCTATGGTGTTTTTTTTGCATCACAAGTCATGCTCGAGTGAAATAAAAACACCCAGTAATGAGAATAGCGTTGATCACTTTTTGTCGCAGCGTCACACTAAGTTTCCACGTATCTCCACTATTTTTATTGTGAAAAAGACTTTATTTAAACGAGACCTATCAAAACTACTACTCGTACATTTTCCCAGGACATTTCTGGGAAGCTCTCTCGGTGGATGTAGAACACAATTTCGATTGTTTGAAAAAGGGCATCAGAAATGTCATCCATGACTATGGGTAATTATATTAGGTGCTATCTGATTTGATGCCTCTTTTCCCAGAAGAGGATCCCATGGTAGACTCAACGGTGGAGGGAATATTTATTGGACCACAGAAAGAGCTCTAGGATATAGTTGTAGCAGGGATTTAAATAATATGGATATAGTTAATGGGAAATAACTTATTGATGCAAATTTTGTTTTCTCTCAGGTCTAGATGCTGGTAAAACGGTGAAGTTGGAGTCAAACGGCGTGCTGGGTTTTTATCTGAGAGTTACCTGCAAGGCAGAGAAAGGTTTGAGGAACAACAAGAAGTTCACCATGCTGGATGTTCAGAAGAACGGTGTGCGTTTTACAAACAGGTGCGTGTCAGTGTGTCACACACACACACACACACGTCATTAAATGTGATTTTTCTGTTAACATCTGCGCTCTTGTCTGCAGTAAACTGAGTTCACTGAACGAGGAGTACATCAAAAGCAGGGCGGAGTACGAGGAGGCCCAGAACGCCATCGTTAAAGAGATCATCACCATTGCTTCAGGTGAAGAATGTCATCATATGCTGCTCATTCTGTCTCACAAGCATGACAATGACTAAACAAACAAAGGATATTACTGTGTTTCAGTGATATGGTCAAGAAGCGCATTGACGCCTTTACAAATGGATTTTTCTACAGATTTGCTTTTGAGTTTGTGGTCAATCGTTTGAGCGGCTGCAATCTCTTCTCTGATTATTTAATTTCAATGGGTTACTCTTGTTCACCAGGCTACGTGGACCCCCTCCAGTCGCTGAGCGGCGTGATAGCGCACCTGGACGCTGTGGCGAGTTTTGCCGTAGCGTCCGTCTCGGCCCCCGTGCCGTACGTCCGGCCTCGCCTCTTGAGCGACGGCTGCAGGCGTGCGGAGCTGCTGCAGGCCAGACATCCCTGCATGGAGAATGACCCAGACACCAGCTTCATACCCAACGACATCAGCTTCACCCAGGGAGAGAAGAACTTCTATATCATAACGGGTAAAAAGAGGCGATGGATTGTATGTCCTGTAAATTAATCGACACTGAGTGGAAGAGGAGTCACGACAGCAACGTAGCACTAGTGAATTGATACTCGTGTGTGTGTATATATATACACTACATTAGATTTGTTGTTTTAGCAATGCTACATTGAGCACACAGTATAATTATCTAACACAACTGTTTTTACTCGGTTTATTAAAAGACATACACGTGTAAGACCAACTTTCAGTCACATCGTTTTAATCATTATGCCAATTTATCACAGAATTAGGTGATTTTTATATAAAAGTGTTTTATAACCAGGTTGATTTTAGTTCAGATTTTATCACAGTCTGTGACTGCTGGCCGGGAGTAGGGTTGTGTGTGAATCTACTATCCATCTACTGTGAAGTAGCAAACAACAAAAAGCATGTTGGAATCAGAATCGGTGATCTTAAATAGCCATTTCTCCTCAACTTAGGTAACTGTTAACCCTCCTAAATGTCCTCTTTACTGCTACTTCTGCACTGATATTTAAGTGTTTGCAGTTGCCACACAGGTTTTTCACATGAAGATCCTCAGCAGTCAATTCCTCAAAACAAAATCTAGAACTAATGTATTTTCAGACCTAAAATGAATCACACTAAACCATAAATGTTCATGCATTAACTAAACTTGCATGGCTCTAAGTGTGCATAAAATTCCATTTGGCATACCCGATTTGTTGTGGGTGTGGTTTGTTTTTCTGAAAGAGCAAAAGTGATAGAAAATGAAGCACCCAAATGAAAACAGTTGGATTGCTCCTTTAATTCAGCTTTCATTATTTGTAAGTGATGGATGTCAGTACTCACGTTCTTCCTATATTTTCTTAATCTGTTTTGTCCGTCACTGATTCTCCTCTCTTCTTGTCTGCAGGACCAAATATGGGCGGCAAGTCCACATTTATCCGGCAGGTGGGTGTGATCGCACTGATGGCTCAGATCGGCTGCTTTGTGCCATGCGAGAAGGCGGAGCTTAGCGTGTTTGACAGCATCCTGGCCAGGGTGGGAGCCGGGGACAGTCAGTTGAAAGGCGTGTCCACGTTCATGTCAGAGATGTTGGAAATCGCCGCCATTCTACGGTACGACGTCCACACACGTACACATGATTACAAAACTCAAGTCATTAAATCCCTGATGTTCATCTTCTTCCGCGTTGTCCCTCCAGCTCGGCCACGGAGACGTCGCTCATCATAATCGACGAGCTCGGCAGAGGCACGTCCACGTACGACGGCTTCGGTCTGGCCTGGGCCATCAGTGAACACATCGCCTCCAAGATCGGCTGCTTCTGCCTGTTTGCCACGCACTTCCACGAGCTGACCGTGCTGGCGGCACAAGAGTCCACAGTCCACAACCTGCATGTCACGGCCCTGACCTCCCATGACACGCTGACCATGCTGTACAGAGTCAAAGCAGGTCGGACGGCACACAGTTGTTACGCGTTTGGTTTGGGAAGCTGGTTTTGAATTGAGCCTGTCAACAGTGAAAGGGTCTTATTAATATTTTTAGTGTTTATTGTGAGATACAAACATTTGACTTGATGATAACTTGATCAAATGTATTACATACGCGTTGGTCGATGAATTTGAGTGTTAAGGCCCTGTTTTTCCGTATTCAGGAGTGTGTGACCAGAGTTTTGGTATTCACGTTGCCGAATTGGCGTCTTTCCCACCGTGGGTGATCGCCGCGGCAAAGGAGAAGGCAGAGGAGCTGGAGGAGTTCCAGGAGCCAGCAGGGGAGTCGCAGGAGGAAGAGCCCGAAGCCAAGAGACGACGAACTGACAAACAAGTAATCCGTTTACAGAGAATACTGTATATTATCATGCATAACCACATTTTATAGACCGTCTTGCCTTTCAAAACAGCTGTAACTAAGTCTTATAATGAAACGTGCTCCTCTTTACTCAGGTGGGAGAAGACCTGATCCAGGACTTCCTGGAGAAAGCCAAGTCACTTCCTGCTGCGAGCATGACCGATGAGGAGGTGAAGGCAGAGCTCAGGAGAATGAAGCAGCAGCTAGTCGCCAAAAACAACACGTACGTCTCAGACATCATTGCTCGCTGTCGTCCTGTAAATACAGCCTGATTCTTTTTTTCATTCATGTTTATTCCATATGCTGTCGAGCACTTAAGTTTGTATAGTTTTTCAATAAAGTCGTCTTCATGTGGAGCTCTGTGTTGATATTTCTTTGAAACCCTGAGTGCTTGTAATCCTTTTGAATGTGCCGTCTCACGTTTTCTGTTAACAAACACCTGATTTTCATGTTTAACTTCATGTACGACACTTGAAACAAATTGTCCCACCATAAACCATAAATGTAGAACTTTTTTTTTTACTTGTGCTGCACCTTATTCTAATGGATCAGATAAAATAGAAATATAATTTTAGCAGTGCCACCAAGATGATATTAAAAGGATTTTCAGGTGTAAGAGATGACAAATGAGTCACTCCAAAGAAGTTGGATTAATTTGTGGCCTCCACATTTGGTGTGGATCTGTGGTTCTAATACACACAAGTCTAAACTTTTACCTTCACTTCAATGTAAATACTTTGTATACTTTGTACCACATGGCAAAGTAGGAGCCATCACTGTCCAGAGTTTCCCCTGCCTTTCACCCTGTGTCAGCTGGGATTGGCTCCAGCTGTCCTGCAACCCTCATGTGGAGGATAAATGTGAGTAAAACACAGATCAGTGTATTTATCTACAGAAGCACACTAGAGTAGACTTAGCTTAAAAGATCATTAGTTAGTTGCCAGTGTCCATTTACTTTTTTTTACATATTTTCACCTCATAAAAACATCCAACAAAGGTCACCCCCATATGTTACTGTTCCTAAGGTCTTTTCCCCCCTCAAAAAGAGCTCCTGTAGTTTGTATATGTTCATCTTTTTCCCCTTAACCTGCAGCTGCAATCATCAAGTGAACACTACTCAGGGAAGTTATTCAAGCGCCACACGTTCTCTCTCTGGCAACATTATGTTGAACATGACCGGGCCTTTATTGGGAAATGCAGGGAGTGGGTTTGATATTACAAGACAGAAAACACCTCTGATCTAATAAAGTTTTATTTTCTTAGAAATGGCCAGTTTCCTGTTTTCTTTTTTTTTGTCTTTCTAAGAAAGTATACCCTTTTTGAATTCCAACTAGCATCTACATAATGGTTATTGAATACTTCACAATATATTAAGTCTAGATGTTATGGTACATGCATACGATTCAGGCTGCATGAGGAGCCACAGTCACCACGATACACAGGGGGGAGGGGAGGCAGAGGGGTTGGGACATTTGGGGGGGACTGCAGATTGACTCATGGTTCCAGTTAAAAAGGAGCTCTGGTGCCTCCTATTGGAACCCTCTCCACAAAACACAGCATCAACACACACACACACACACATTCACTATACACAACATACATTTACACACACGCATACACACCTTTATACAAGTGTGGAGTCCCTCCACCTGCCATTTAAGCTAATGCACTGGAGAGGGTTTGTAGTGTTTAAACGAGATTCTCTTTCACAGAAAGAACTTCACCACTGGGACGTTTTGAGTGTCTGCAGTCTGCCTGTGTGTTTGGGAGAGGGGGAGGGATGCTAACCAAAGGGGGTGGGGGAGAAAAAAAATATAATAATTATAATAATAATATATAATAAAATAAAAGACATTCAAATACAGTCAGCTTTTTTGCTTGAAAATACAAAACTACATGAGAAAGCATTGAAATAAAATCCATTGATCAGAACATATTTTTTTTTCCTTAAAAATAAAAAAGCCCAAGTGCTCCGTCACACGCGCGCGCACACACTCGTTCTCTTTTTCTCCACACACACACACAACAGAGCAACATCCTCCCATCCGTTGCCTAGTTACAACCGTCTGGGCAGCCAATGGGGGTGGCAGCTGCGAGGAAGCATGAAGTCTCTTTGACAGCAGTTCTTGAAGGAGAAATGAGCTGGGAGCTGAGTTTTCACACTGGGGGTCTGATCTTCACATGCTGCCTTGGACAGCCCCTCTGCATAGCCCCTTCTCCTACCGTCTTCTCTCTGCCTACAGACTACAATAAGAAATGCTCAGACGAGGAATCTCTTGTGGCCGTTGTGTCGGGTCTACCCTCAGCTCCACTGCTCCCTCTAGTGGAGTCCGCCCTCTGCTGCAGCGAGTCAGAGTGCAGAGGGCTGGAAGCTGCTTCCTCTGCAGCCTCTTTCCACCTCAGTCCCATCTGAGAGCGCAGCAGTCAGAGTCTCTCTGGGTTCTTATGGCTGCAAGTGGATGTGTGTATGTGACTGTGTTTAAGTGTGTGTCTGGCTGTGTGCAATGTTATGTGTTTTTTTTGTTTGTTTTTTTTGTTGATGTTTTTTTTCTTAATGGGAGAGAGTAACTCGGACAGGATCCTTTCAGTTATGTTGCAGCGTGTTGGACTCAATGGGCGGCGCTGAATCATACAGAGTGTCCGTGTCATGTGTGGGCTCTCCGGCCAGCGTGCACGGGTTGGACAGTGTTCCTGCTCCGCAGTCGCAAAAAAACCTGAGTGGAGCAGAGATTAAGCATTAACAACCATTGAAATAATTCAGTTTAAGTACATTTTTTGTTGTGTCAGATCCCAAAAGTGTCGGTAAGGAAAGCAATGACTCACCTATCGTGCCGTATAAACTCTACATCATGCCCCTGGTGGCATTTCTTGATGCAGTTCACGCAGATGGCGTTCCTATCTGTTGTATTACAGGTGTGACATCTATAGAAACAAAATAGATTCATTAAAAAGGGAAAAACAACTTCATAAATACACTTTATTAAAGGGCAGGGGCTGCATCAAATCATTACTTTCACCAATAATTTATTTATTTATTTGGTGACATCTGGCTGAAAGCTTAATATTTGTCATTTGAGAAAAAATATATATTTCATATGCCATGTCAACATAGAGAATAATTAATACATTATCTGTAGTATAATCCATATCCCTTTACCTGTAGAAGTCGTGCATGGGGTAACTGGTGTAGCTGGAGATCTTGTAGAGACACTGTCCTCTGCTCACTGCCTTCTCAATAGCATCCTGGTTATTGAGAATCTTATTATCTGACAGAAGAAGAGCAGAAAACAAACAAGATGAAGGTGGTTAGAGAGGACTGCAGGACTTTAAAAAAAAACAAAAAAAATACAAAGCAGCTTCTTACCTTTCATGGTGACATTGACTCCAGAGGCCAGGAACAGACCTCCGAAGCGATTGT
Source organism: Microchirus variegatus (assembly GCF_963457635.1). Classification (NCBI taxonomy): domain Eukaryota; kingdom Metazoa; phylum Chordata; class Actinopteri; order Pleuronectiformes; family Soleidae; genus Microchirus; species Microchirus variegatus. Next base: position 13,662,996 of record NC_139818.1, on the reverse strand, counting down.
TGAAGATCTGGTTTCCCTCCAGCGTTGCTGTGGCATGGTTGGTGATTTCAATACCTGGGAACATTAACAAAAAATTCCAACATCAGCGCAAAACAGAAAGAAATTGGGATGTTATTTGTGTTGGTGTAAAAGAAAGGGGGGTGAGCTAACCGGCAGCGAAGCCATCAAATATGCGGTTTTTGCGGAGAATTGGATGGCTGTTGGTGCTGATCAGCACACCGGCCTGAGCGTTCCTGAAGATGTCGTTCTCTTCCAGGAGACCTAAAGAGATTAGGATGGCATAACCAGAATGTTATTACACAGGGAAAAGAACAAGAGAGAGAACGGGGGAGAAGATGCCATGACTTTACAGTCCAATAAAATGCTAAGAGGGTTCATACAACTTTTCCACTGTCAAATTCAAGAACTTTTCATATCAATTTACAGTAGGTGTGAATGGTTGTCTCCAGCTCCCTTGTGACCCTCATGTGGAGGAAACTGGACGGAACAGGTGCAAACCCTGTGCTATGTTGGCGTACTAATTTGGTTTAATTGCATGTCTTGATCGTCTACGGTTTACGTTAGTGAATGCGTTCGAGGAGGCAGTGCAGTACCTCTGCCTCCGTTGAAAATGCATATGCCACCATCTCTGCCATCGTGAATCTTATTTCTCCTCAGCGTGGGGTTGCTGTCCGTCTTGATCCACACTCCAGCCATGGCGTTGTCAAAGATCTCGTTGTCCTCGATGAAGCCCAGACCTGTTACATTAAACGGCAGGATTAGACACAGCACGCGCACAGACGCCACACAAGCTGTAAAAGTCAAGCACAAACCTGAGTTGTAGACTAAAATTCCTCCGTTCTGGCCTCCCCAGATCTTGTTGCGCCTGATCTTTGGATTACTCCCCGTCCTGTCATGGTTCAACAAAATCATTTTAAATCAGTCTCAACAGAGAGGGAACAGGAAAAAAAAGAATGTACTACAGCTTTAGCTCGGTGGATACACTCATGAAAGAGGGTAGATTTACCTTATTTGCACACCAGAGTACATGTGATTGTAGATGTCGTTGTCTTCCAACACACCATGACCATTGTCATAGAAATAAACACCGACCTAATAATAGGACAGAAAGACAAAAGACGATATAATAATACCATTTCTTTAACCGAAAAAGGTGCAGCAGTGACACTAAAGATATACTGTATACTGTACAACCAGTAGTTTTTAGTCATAGTAGTGGTAAATGTAAATACTGGAAAGCCTGGGTGAAATTTACAATCACCTCAGGATTTCTTTGTTGTTACATTATTTATTAAGTAACAAGATATTTGGGGAAATGTGACACTGTGTTTGTGTTTGCAGAAATGGAGTCGCTTAGTTACCAATTATATTCCATATAATATAAGATAATATAAGAGTGGCTGTTTTACCCACAGTGCCCTGCAACTTAGGACCTTTTCAGAGGAAAAAGTAATTACAATATTGCAGCAAAAGAAGTGGTCAAGTTAAATAACAGTAAAGACTGTAACAGCATTAAAATATTAGGGGCAAATTAATTAACAGTCTCTTGTTTAAAATTATTAAACCTGTAGAACAGCAGTAGACCACCCACGTTTCAGAATGTTGTAATTAGTAGCGAGAGGGAGCATTGGAGCTGAGGGTAGACAGATGAGGAATCTCTTGTTTCTGTTGTGTTGGAGCATTTCTTATTTCTTATAAAATAAGCGTACAGTTTTTCTCAAGCCTGCATGGAATGATATTTTGCATTTTTAGATGAAGTTTTATGTTTTGCCTCATTTTTGTTTCAAAGATCTGTTTCAGTAACTGTTCAACCACTTCTCATTCAACTTTTACAACTACATATGCTTGTGCTTGCCACATAATGATTAATTTCCTTCAAATTAACAAAACTCCAGTCATGCTCATTGATTCTTTCTGCCCCAGATCACAATAAAACTCCGCTGGCCTGGGACCCCGGTTTACCTGTTTTCCACTGTGGATGCGGTTCTTGCGGAGGACAGGAGTGCTCCCTGTGGTCACCCACACTCCGGCCAGTGTGTTGCTGTAAACCTCGTTCTCCTCGATCACACCCTGACCTTTCTCATGCTGAAACACAAAGTAGCAGCAGCTAAGAACAACATTTTCTGATTGTGAGTAAAAAAAAAAAACCACACACACGATGTGATGATGTGTATTTACCACATAGATGCCTCCATGCTGTCCATCGTGGATCTTGTTGTGCCGTACAATGGGGCAGCTGTTGGTTCGGATCTGAATTCCCGCCAAGGCGTTACCGTAGATATCATTGCTCTCTATCAAACCTCGCCCATCTCCAAATATGTACACCCCTCCTTGGTTACCGTTGAATATAGCATTTCCCCTAAATAAATGAAAAAGGGGTAACTATAGGTGAAAAGATGCTTGCAATGGTGCAATGAATTATCTTCCATAACTATATTTTTGTTAAGGCATCATTTTTAAATGTTTGATAACGATATACATTTTTTCTACATTGAAGTTAAATTCTGCATTGCAATGTGTGAAGCGTGTGCGGTCTCACCGTATCGTCGGGTCACTGTTGGATGTGATCCACACACCGGCAAAGTTATTAGCGTAGATTTTGTTTTCTATAAACTGTCCCCGCCCCTTCTCGTGGACATAGATGCCTCCCGTTTGGCCGTGATGGATCTCACAGCGCACCACTGTGGGGTTAGCGTAGGCCTTCACCTCAAAGCCTGCTATGCGGTTTCTATGGATGTTACAGTTCTCAAAGTAACCCTGAAACACAAAGAAACATAACAGATTAGAAGGATGGTCCCATGTCTTCTCAAGTTATACACGACATGATATCGCCGACGTGCATTTACCATGCCGTGATCGAAGGTGAACACTCCAACATCTCGTCCATGGTGAATGTGATTACGTCTTATGATGGGATTGCCGTGGTTTTTCACCCAAATTCCTGCTAGCGCGTTGTTGCTGATTTCGTTGTCTTCATAAATGCCCTGGAACAAAAAAAAATGTTCACGTCAGAAACAAAGCCTCCTCGGTGACCACTTTCCGTGTCTATGTTTGTGCACATTACAGAAGGGACGGTATATTTACCTGTGCGTGGTCTGTAATGTACAGGCCTACGTTCTCACAGTCGCTGATGTTGCAGTGTTTGATAGTTGGACATGCTCCCTGTCCACTCACACAGACAGCTGAACCCACTGCACAAGGAGGGGGAAACAGTGAGGGTAACTCTACAGTTGTGCTATAATAGCCCAAAGGTCATTTAAGATTTGTAGATTTCTTCTTTATACTGACATTATACATACACATGAAAAAGTAAGCACCGTTGATTCAATGGTTGTCAGCTGATCGCACCAGCTGCTGCTCAGTGTCATGAAAGACATTTTAGTAGAAATGGCAGCGTGTCACTTTTGATCGGCTGAACGTTTATGACCCATTTAGCTCAGAGAGATTTGACTTTGGGTGGAGCCAAAGACTCCACTGGATGTGGTTTGGTTCCACTGTGGTTCTCCACTGCACTAATGCTCAGTTCAGGGGATCTTGAGGGGAACAGCCCTCCACTTCAAAAAGCCCTCTATAACATATGTCATTTATAAGTATGCGTCACACTCGACTCCAATGGCATTTTTCCACTATACAGTCGTAGCATGGCTCGATGTGGCACAGCTCAGCCACTGATTGGCCAGAACCATGAGTGCGACACAGGAATAAAACCGAACTGTAGATCAGTTAAAGACATACAAATCCTGTGTTACGCGTGTTAATCGCCAACATTTAGCAAGGACATTTCTAAAATCTTGATATTTGACAGGAGTCTGGTTTATTTAGCGACGGAACTGACGAAAGCAGGTGATCGTGAGCTCTATCAGAACCCTTTCTGCCGTATTTTAATTCAGTGACTGTCAGACGGAGTCTGCACTCCTGTCATGCAGGAAGCATTGAACAAATCTTTTTAATGAATAGATCCAGAATAATGAAAAGAACTGCTTTGCTTGTCACTAGTTTGTGTTGCGTACAACACATCGTGCACGCTGAGGAGGTATAGTAATGGAAAACGACCAAAACCATGTAAAGTGGAGCTGTGCAACAACTGTAAAGTGGAAAAATGGAGATGATGTTGGGCCCAGAGCATGAGAAGTAACACTTAACAGATATAATATTTTCACAGATAAGGTAGAGTTGCACACTTTGAACTGCTCTCGAGGTACACAATTAACTGATGCCAGATGCTCAGGTTTAGAGACATTTTATTTTATAGGTTTAATCAAGACAAAGCACAAACTAACAAGCAATGCAAAAGAGAGTTAACACTGTGCAAAACTAGCACAGTGTAAGCGTTGCCTTTACTAAAATCCAAAGCTTCTTGATTTCCAGTCCTGACACCAAATGTCTAATGTTGAGTTTTTCATACTAAATTAACACAGATTATTCAAACAGGATGCACTGTATTACAGAAGGAAACGATATTCAATTCATATACTTGTTAAGCTAATTGTTTTGCCAACAGTGTGCCAAATCATTTCTACAGTGACTGTTATAAGCTGCACACATAATCATATTGTTGTGATGTGTGTTACCTGTGCATGTGGAGCGTATGATGCAGTGGTCGATGTTTGGGCTGCAGTTGACTGTGATCTCCAGACAGTGGTGGGCATTATGGTGCTGCGCTGACTTATCATCAGGATTAAACTGCAATGAGAAATGCACCAACAGGTCAGACAGGCAGAGGTTTACTCGCAACACATCAAGCATCTGTCCACCTGCTAAATCCACACTTGACTCTATATTACAGGTGTATTTTAGTAGTAGGCGAGGCTTTCCATTTTTATGCTATGTACTTAAACAATTCAGTTGGATATTTTCAGTAAAGAAAGCCCGATTTTGTAATGTGTGCCACGTCAATGACACCATAACCACACTCTCCCACTCTAAGCTGATCATTTACTAGTATTACATCCATATATTCAACAATTGATTTATCAAAAGGTCAGTGCTCTACTAGATTTGGAAAATGAATGATAAACAGCTGTTCGTTAACACCATCTCAATTTAAAACATTCTAAATCACACAATCTGGCACTGAAGCCACATTTGATAAAGATGCGTCTCTTCTTTTACCCAAAACCTTCAGATGCATTTTCCAGTTGACCATAAGATTTGGTTTTGTCATCAGCATCATTGTCTCTTTTTGGAAGCTTATTCCCAACTAATTCCAGATAATATAATACACTGAAGCCTTGTGATAGGACTATAATCTAAAATACACAAGCCTGGTTTAAACTTAGTAGAAAGAGCGGAAAGGTGAGGCTTATGTTTACCTTTATGGTCATGTATCCAACATAGGCGTCTTCTGACCCCTCCATGAAGACAAACGTCGAGTCTCTGGTATTCTCTATAACAACCTTGTCAGCTACTTTACCAGGAGCTGAGGAAAGCAGGAAAAAAAAATCCTCAGCACTCTCATACATATGGGCATACACAGCCGAGTGTGCCGTCCAATTTTAAGAGTGACATTGATTGCACCGGGCTGGAGCATCTAGGTTATGTCTCAAGTAGTTTTCAGTGAAAGGAACATGCTCACCTGCACCAATCATGGTAATGGGGGACTCTATATAAATCCACTCATCTGTGTAGATGCCAGAGTGAACGAAGATTAGACCATCAAAGTGGGCCTCTTGGACCCCACCCAGTGCATCTTCAATGGTGTCATAGTACTGCAAGGGAAAGGCACAGACTTTTTCAGGCATAATGTACAAACACTTGAAATTTATCAAAAGGCAGTTTGGGAAAACAAGCATTTAAAAAAATCTTTACAGAAGGTTTCAACTTACCAACATGTTCTCTCTGCCTTTATATCTGCCAGGGTTACTGTAGAAATGCTCTGCAAAGCCTGGTTTTACATGGGCACCTTTGTACTGCAACACAGAATACACCAAGGTCAATATACTGCATGTAGTTGCTGATCTCCTCAAATATTAACCTCATACAAGATGGGTGTAATGTTTTTTTAAAGTTTTCTGGTATATGTTGTATTAAAAATATTGTTTTTGGTAAATTAAATTTTAGGTGTTACACAAAGCACCATTTATTCGTTTTAGGTTTACAATTATTTCCTTTGGAAAGAGTCTTAATTTGACTGGAACTCTTGTCCTTGGTTAGACATTATTATTTTCATGAGTGGATTTTATTACAATCTAAATGTCTTAGCAGAAGACCAAATTGTTAATATTTAGTTCAAAGAAGTAAAAAAGGCAGGAAAAAAATAACCGGGACTAAATCAAGACATTAAAGCATTATAGAGCTTTTTCTTCATGAAAAGATGGTGAGGGAAAAAAACCACACAGTTCAACTCACCAGCTGTTGGAAGCTCTCCTTCCATGGGTTAGGGTGTTCATGCTCCTCAGGGTTGACCTGGTAGAACCGTCCAGGCTCAGGGTGCATCATGGGACGCGTGTACTCAAAGACCTCCATATACAGACGCTTCCTACAACATAAAACGTCACATGCACATACTTTTAGCGGTCTGTCTTTTAATAACATTCCTATTAACTACAGGAAAAGAGCAGTTCCCACTGACCATAGGATGGGGTCATTGGCGAGCTGGCTGAACCTCTTGCAGACACAAGCTGCCTGACAGAGATCCTGTTCCAATAAGTAGGAGAAAATCTTCAAAACTACCTCATCTGGAAGCTTCTGCTGCAGATATTGCTCTGCTGGGGCTGCTAAAAAACACACACAGAGACACACACTTCCAACATAAGCTTTAGGAAAAACATTTCATAAAGCTTATGCAAGGAACAACCTTTCATTCCAAACACATTAAACTTTGGAGTGAGTTTTATTGAACAGATTACAAAATAACAAGATTTACCACGGCACAGGACAGAGGGAAAGAAACCAATAAATGCTCACAAGGTTAAAAAAGAGACAAACACTAAAACTATCTCCTTGCCCAGCTGCAGAGATTTAACACACACCTGGCAGGTCGTGGCTCTTACCGGACACTCGTGCCCGCTTGGCTCGATGGCCAAAGGCCTCTGTTGATGAAGTGGACGTTCCCTGAAAAAGAGGGTGAGTGGATGTTCATTTTATGCCAAGATTAAAACACAAAGCAATAAACTGGGAAATGTAATGCTCTGGCACAAAAATCATTGTTCAAACAGAGAAGGACACAATCAATCAGCAGTACACTTTCACTCTCAATCACCTCGCACACACGGACACATCTGACGACATGCAAACTGTGTTGAAGTGCATGATGAAATTCATTCAAATGTCTCAGCCTCACCTCCATTGGGCTCTTGCTGGGGCAGGCAGAGGCGGTGGCAGAGGCAGCAGCGGTTCTTTTAGGAAGCAGGGTTTTGCGTCGAAGCTGGTAGGGACTGTTCTGAGCTCCTGGACCGGACTCCTCAATAGCCATCTCTGCTGCAGCAGCTGCAGGAGCCTCCTCATCTGTTCACGGGGGTAAACACAATTTCTTATACATTAGCCTCTTATCACCAGTGATGCACAATAATAATATTGCAAATGGGATTTGATGTTGTGGTTGATCAGTGTGATTAGACTCTGCAAAGGTGTGGATAATAATTAAAAGTTGAAAACAAGTCTGAAAATAGCCAGTACATGTTGATAAGAATGAACCACCTTCAGAACAGGGCACTGGCACACACTGCTCTGCAACAACAATAACTCTGGACAGTTATCGGTTATATTTTTGTGGATGATCAGTGTGTAAAAGGGCACGTATGGAATTCAAAAAGATGGAGACTATGCAGTTTAAAAAACAATTACATAGCAATTTCCTCAAGTGGCTGTATCCCCTTTGTTTAATCCAATTAAACAACCACAACTTATGCAGTAATTGAAGCACTGTGTGCAGTGCACTGACACTCTAACTGTATCCCCCTTGCCATTCTAAACACAATAGTGTGTATTCATCTCACATCCAGTATGCACACACTGCGCAGGCTACCAGACAGGGTAGTAGTTGGTATGGCAGACAAAGGTTAGTGATTGATAATGGCAGATGCACCCCCTGCAGCCACATTACAAGCCTTTCATGTGTAGACAACCCCAACTGACATCGGCCTGCGTGCATTTATCTTTAAATCGCACAGGGGCATAATCAGACTAATGTTTAAAGGTGCTGTCAAATTACAGGCCGTAGATGAAGTATCTCGTGCGGCTAATGGCTAAAACTGAAATGCGTAGCTGACAAAACCGCGGTGTAAACAAATCGAGCTACGGCTAACAGGCACCGAGAACAAGGAAAGAGATGTGGGTTAACTCTGTTAACCTGCGCTAGCTTCAAACTACAGTCCCGAGCGCACAAAATGGACCCACTGCAATCGTCCAAAACCCCACCGTGTCGCCAACCACAGCTGATCAGTACAGCCCCTTAAAGCTAGGGCAGATAACAAGCAGTGCCCCCAGTCGCTGCTTATGTTTTTGTTAACGTTACACCCCAACAAAAATGGCAGTCCAAAAACACCGCAGATTTACACCCTCAGAAGCGTTGGTGACAGCTGAGAATGCAACGACCGAACAGTCACGGGAGACCATAAGCCGAGTGTCAAGTCAAAGCCTTTTACCTCCAACGGAGGTAACCTGAATATGAGCTATTGGTGTTAACCGTAGAGCTACATGCGCATTACTTTCGGCGAAGACAACCCCCAACCTCTACCTAACCTGGTAAGCTTGCTAGCGGCGTTCGCTAGCCCCAATCACTCAAGCCAAACAAAGCGCGGCCTGGCCTACGCCACAGAGCAAGAAGCCTCGGTGTTTCCTGCTCAGCTCGCCGCATACAAGTGCAGTGAACAGGCCTGTGAAGTGTGAACGAGGGATATGTGAAGACAATTATCCCCCGACACATCTTCGTCTTAAACCATTAGCTGCTCGTGGCACAGCGTACCTCTCTCTCCGTTGTTCCGTTCGGGTTGCACCGGGCGCGGCCTCGACACTCGCCTGGGTCTCCTGTTGGTGGCTCTGACGGAGTTCATCTGGGGAGTTGGTTGTTGAAAAATAGACTGCTGCCCGCAACCGCCCGCTCCTAAATTTAGCACTCGACCCAATCTACCAACCGAAGGACCTTTTTCCCAGAAGCACCCAAACAACTGCGATCAAAACCCGCTGGTATTTGGGGTGTAATCGCTTTTTTCCTCCGCGGTGTTACAGCTCCCCCCGTACAGCAGATCGTTGCCAGCTTCGTCTCAGTCTGAAGCAGGAGGAGCCATTAACCCACACGGGAAAGAATCGCGAGAAAAAAAAGAGCAGAGTGTCCGTTCGACCAATCACATTGCGTGTTTTATAAGATCTCCCACGAATAACCAATCAGGAGCTTTGTATCAGCGGACTTAACAAACCCCTCTGTTGGGGTCCGGAATCGGTCAAGCGGCGATCAGATCAATGTATGGAGTCGTCTACGACCTCATCAAAAACAATGCGCATTTTTCAGGCGTATGGTTCAGTGTCAGGTTCATTTACGGCTAAAATAACTTGGACTACCAATGCACTATCACACACTTATTTACAAAAACGATAACCCCTGCATTTATCTTTGTTATTATCTAATAATAAGTGATTCTTAGAAATTGGAACCCCACTGAGAATTAAAAAAGTCCCCCTGTCCTTCTAAAGTAGAGAATGCAAGAGTAATACAATAATTACCACCAATAGATAATTTTTAAATGTTTATGCGTCTTTTATATTGATTGGGGCCGTTTAGTCGTTTCATAACACTTGTAATCCCCTCATGTCACATTGTGGTGCTTCTATAAGACTCTATAAGTCTGTCTGTTTGTAGTCAAATGTTTTTGTTGTAGCCCTTTGAGGTCTCTTTGTTTATTCAATTGTGTCTCTTTGTGGTCATTCTGTATGCATTTTATTTCTCTTTGTGTTCCCTTTACATCTATCAATGACCATTATGCCTCTTTGAGGTCCCCTTGCCTTTCCATGTTTTAATTTTATGTCTCTTTTAATATCTTTTTGTGGTATTCCTATTTCTCTTTATGGTCTTCTTTGCGGTCGTTCTGAATGTCTTAGTTATGTCTCTTTGTGTTCCTTCTGCATGTATTGTATTTGCAGCCATGTTTTGTCTCATTGACATCCCTTTGCTTTTCCGTATTATAATGTTTTGTCTCTTTGTAGTCTTTTTGTGACTCTGTGTGATCACGTTGTCTTTGGACTGTCAAACAACAGATATTAACACTAATTCCAAACAGAGGATACAACCGCCTGCTCTGTAATTTGTCCATGCTAATAAGGCATTAATATTTATTATTTCTCATTATATGGTTGAATATGAATAAAATGGCAAATTAGCTTGTAGGGCATCCTGACCCTTTAATATTTTAATAATTATTACAACATAGAATTTATAACAACAGTATAATAACAGCTCATTTTAAAGAGTCTTTTAAAGTTATTTATGCAATTGCGCTTGGGGAATTGATGATGACTAATATCATGAGTCAATAAAAGTATTAATATGAGGGTGTGAGGGAGTGTGGCTTGCATCAATTAAAGTTTACTCGTATTTAAATCTTCTGATTATAGTTGCATCGGAAATGAATTGTGAGGAGGAAATTATTAGCCTTTTGTTTTCATTTATTTATTTGGCCCCATTCAAACTCATATGAGTTGTTTGCAGTTTCCATTCCCTGTGGAAAACAAATAGGTATGTTATTCTTCAGCTCACTCACCATAAAACCTGTTTGATTCAGGGAAAGGATGTTTTTGTTTGAATAAACTAGTTTGGACAAATAGTACAATTGTATGTTATTTGAACACTAGATGGCATTGTTGTCTGCAAACAATCAAACGGTACACTGATGAACTCAAGTATGTGAGGATACAGCAGATCCTTTTACACAGGTTGCTTTACTAAATCGTTTCATGGTTTGCATGCACTTAAAGTCTTTGTGTTTTGCTTTTTTGGAGTATCTGCATGCAACAAGGAGCATTCGGCATCGTACACTGGACAACAGGAGCGATCAATCATACTGTATTATATGTAAAACCAAATTTGGTAGATGGTGCAAGGAATATATTTCTATGATCATCCTAAATATGGGTTGTAAGTAGTTGAAGTAGGTAGAAACATGGGAAGGGAAATGAATATATAACCTATAGCAAACTGTGGATGACACCATTATGTCATGTGTTGCATGTTTTCAGCAGAAAGTCAACAGGAATCCTTTGCTGTTTGTACTGAAAGACCTCTGAATGTCACTAATCATTAAACCTTAGATACCTCAATACTGCTTGTATTAAAAATGTTTCTATATTTTGCAAGGGAAGGACTAGGTGAGAATGTATTCATTAACTTATATAAGATTGGAGCTGCAGAGTGGAGAGACAGTTTTGGTCTTTGAAGTCGGCCTTTCTCAGAAAAAAAAGATTCCATTTCACAGAGATTGATGTAACCTTGAATGGCTGCATTCTGCCATTCCTTTCAGACAAACAGTCTTTCGGTGTTGTCACAAATGTGTCTTTTATGAAGACATTTTTAAGGAGTGAATTCCTCTAATCGTCGACATGGAGAGAAAGGTACATTTTATTGTCAGTGTTGCATAGCCAGTTATTTGACATCAGCTTTTTTGTAACAGTGCTGTTGTTGAGGTGAGCTCTGCTGTTACCTACGTCACATATGACAGTACATTTAATAAAGTGCATGTTGTCTGTTGTTGTATATATATTATGTCTGACTGGGTTGTGCATCAGTAGCATCACCTGGTGGTCAGAGAGCACAAATGCACCCACACATTTCGTGTTGGGATGTAGGAGGCAGTGTATCCATATCAATGAGATTGAGTCCGTCTTGCAGCTGTATCCTTGAAACCCTGGCTTGCTCCTGTGTGTGTGTGTGTGTTCGTGTCTAATATTATTCCTTCTCCTGTAATAAGCAGAACAAGCAGCTGTGAAGTCCCCCCCACAACCAACCACCCACACTGACACTGGCAGTGGAGAGGTTGGTAGGGTCACTTTGTCCTTGAAAGCTTTGGATGTTTCTGAAGGACAGCATTTCTAGATAAAGACTGCTCACTCTCTCTCTCTCTCTCTCTCTCTCTCTCTCTCTCTCTCTCTCTCTCTCTGTGTGTGTGTGTGTGTGTGTGTGTAGTAGTCTGTGAGGACACATTTTGATTCTTTGTGATGACATGCTGACCTTGTGAGGCTGGTCCTCGCAACCTTAAAGGGCATTTAAAGGTTAGGGTTTAGGTTAGGTTAACAGCTAGACATAGGCGTTTAGTTGTGATGGTTGAGGTAAGGGTAACAAGTTAGGAAATGCATTACAGGGTATCTGCAGGTTTCAGCAAGTCAAATTTAAGACTTTTTAAGACCTTTTTAATGCCACCTTGAATTAACTTTAAGACCAAAAACACTATTAATATAGGCGATAGTGGGGAATACCGCCTTATTCCAATTCAATGATACTCATTCAAGTTTGTCTCGATGTTGTTTGTCAGAACATAAAGTGATATTCAGTGCTCTCTGGTTCAATAGTTGTATGTACAAGTGCAGTTAAGCTGCATGTTTCTGACCAAGTATACAACTACACCTCCTTCTCGAAATCCTGTGAGAAAAAGAAAAAAGAATATAACATTAAATAATAAAATTTAAGACCTTTAAGTAATGTATTTAAGACCAGCATATAACATTTTTAATGAATTTAAGACAATTTAAGACCTTAATTTTAGATACATGAATTTAAGACTTTTTAAGGATGCGCGGACATCCTGCATTATGTTGTCATTAATAGAAGTGTACAATAATGTGTGTGTGTGTGTGTGTGTGTGTGTGTGTGTGTGTGTGTGTGTGTGTGTGTGTGTGAGAGTGTGTGAGAGAGAGTTTTTCACCATATAAAATCTCTTCAAGCCAGGGAACCAATATCAAGCGACTTTATTAAATGATGTGAAAAAACTAGAGATACATTTTGTGAAAAATACATTATGTTATTTACAAACAATAAACAATATTACATCACAGTTATTCCATGCCCTTCTTTTAAACATATGGAAAAACTGAAGGGCACACATGAGGCACGAAAGAGCTGCAGCGGATTAAATGTACGAGAAGATTGTTAATCAGTCACCCGCCCCCCCTGAAATAAGTATAATTCAGATTACAATTACACATTACAGAATTCACTTATATCCCTTATATCCAAGATTCTTCTTCAGTTAATCTCGGATGAGAGGTAAGGGTTAGGGTTAATGTGACGATGACTGAGAACCTTTACTGACGCTGCATTTTTGTCTGTGCCTAATGGAGAACAGTTTAGCTGTTGTAGAGTCACAGATGTGTTAAAATATATTGGCAACACAGTTTATACACAGAAATTAAAGAATTATACATTGTTATCAGGATTTTAAAGTGTGAATATCCTTTTCACAACACGTGGGAGAGGACAAGAGGACCTGGCGTTATCTATTATAATCTGTCAGTATCTCTGTATTACTCCACACACATCCTAGGAACTATTGCCCATAGAAAGACCAGTGGGAGACCACGAAAGAGGTGAGGTGATGACATCTGAGACTGGATGCGCAAACTGGCGGATTGCACGCACAGAGCCAGAAACAGGAAGGAGTGAAAGAGACTGATACTGGAAGCTACCATGGTCCCCGACCCTCAAGCATGAGGATGGGACTAGACTAGACTAGATCTCTGTATTTCCCTGGTGAGAGAAATAGCACCCTACTGCTGATATTACAGCAAAAAAAAAAAATTCTGTGGTGCTTTGAAAGATTGTCAGCTTTCTGGTTTCCCATCGCAACTCAATCCAGTCGTCACTGAGTACAGCACCACACCGCTCTTTGGAGAGGTACATGTCGTCAGCTGACAGGACGTACTCTCCGTCCGGTAGATCTGCGCCCGGGTCTTAAAGATGCCGAAGCGAGCTGCAAGGAGGAAGAAGTCCTGTCTGAAGGTGTGGGTAAAGAAGGCGTACAGGAAGGGGTTTGAGCAGGAATTGATCGGGTAGAAGAGGACCAGCAGGAGTTTGGAATCTGAAATGGTGATTAGAGGGAGCTTGAGGGCAGCTGAGATGGCAAAAAAGGAGATGGGAGCCATGCAGACAAAGTCAGTGAAGATGAGAATGGCCATGCGTTGGGCTACGCTGGTGTCAGCATGGGCTGGCACTGATGAGGGGTTGCGAACGGTCAGATAGATGCTGAAGTAACAGCCACACACAATGAAGAAGGCCAGGATGTTGAGGATGAGGAGAGACACAATGTAGACCTGAGCCCCCAGAGACTCCACGTCCATGGGCAGGCAGATACTCACCTGCAGCATACGTGAAAACACAAGGTGTTAATTGATGCAGGTCATCACAAACCGGACATCACAGATGAGTGAAGCAGCGAATGTGTTGTCTAAAAGCTCACCTTGCTGTAGCTACTGACCCCGACCGTGGGCAGCAAAGCAGCCACAAAAGAGAAGATCCAGCCCACTGTCATGACAATACATGCGTGTCTCAGGCGGATTTTGCAGTCCAGCCGCAGAGCATAAGTGATGGTGTGCCAGCGCTCTAGGGTGATCGCTGTTAACGTGAACACAGATAACTCGCTGGCAAACACCTGTCAAACACACAAACATCTTTTCAGTCAAACTGGTACGGTGATGACCTGCTCTTTCATGTGGAGTACATATGTGTGTGTACTCACCGTTAAGAAGCCCGCTGCATTGCAGCCCGGACCGTTCTGCCAGTCAATAGCATGGTTGTAATACTGGCCTCGAGTGAGTATGTCCACAGTTGCTATGACTACCAGGTAGACACCCATGCAGAGGTCAGCAAAGGCCAAGTGGCACATGAGGAAACGGGGAACAGTGAGTTTGGCGCGGCTGCCTGTCAACACAATGGTGGAAACAGAAATGTGAAGAAAAAGAGTACAAACCAGCACAATCATTGGTATTAAATATAAACCAGTTTTAACATTATGTGAAAAACTGCACTTTTGAACTTGCACAAGGGAGGATATTAATGGAGGCACAAAATGTAAACACTCATGTTTAGTTGCATTAAAAGCAGTACTTGAGAATCCGGCATGAACATACCTAACAACACAAGAAGTACTACTCCGTTTCCAAGCAGCGTGAGGATAGAGATGATCCAGATGAGGATCCGTAGGAAGATGGAGGACATGATATCCTCACAGGGGTTAAACTCGTCTGACAGTGGGCTGCAGGTGATGTCTGTGGCGTTGGAGCAGTGATCTCTGTAGAAATAAATGTTTTCCCGAGCCTCGGGGTGCGAGCACAAGGGATTCCACCTCGATCTGACAAATAACGCACACAGAGTGCAGGTAAACAAACGCTCTTCTCTTTTCTCAACTGTATTTTTTAATTAATTTTGCTTTTTTTTCCCACAATGTGGTTAGCAGGCCTCCTATAGTGGTTATCTGTCAAGGAATACTTTAGGAACACTTCTTGACAGCCTGTACCTGTTCTTGTGCACGTTCTTGAAGGCGCAGCAGTGTGACGGGTATGTTAGGTTGGCCTGGTGCAGTTTGGCGAAGAGCTGCAGAGGAGGAAGCTCTTTGAGGTGGAAGGCAGACTCTGCAAACAACGAATGCAGTTTGCCAAAGATGTTGTGTGGCAGGGAGCTGATGGCTGTCTGAGAGACGTCCCTGCAGATAATAACAATGAGGATTTAGCAGAGGAGGACATGAGATATAGGTGCAGCTCATGGGCACTAAATGTAGTTGATTTTGTTTTACTATGGACAACTATGTATGACTTTATTGTTGTCTGTAAATAGCATATTTACACTAGGGATGCTTGATATCACTTTCCTGCCCAATACTGACATCCTAAATTCGTTACTGGGTGGTGTATCCCCTCCTTCCAAATTTACACCTGTCATTTATAAGCATAAAACTTCCAGTAATCCAAGATACTGGCACCTTCAGAAGTTGATATAATAGAGGAGCTTTGGTTTGTAAGAATACTGCTTCACAATAAATGCAAATACAGCAGGAAGATCAAGCCTAATCACATGTGCAATGATTTAATTCCATCTTATTTGTTTTCAAGCATTTTCTAGATCAGTTATATATATTTAAAATAAATAAATTCATACAGGCATGAATAAATGTGCTTTTAAAAAGAAGCCTCACATTAAACTCTGTTTCTGTGTGATATATAAATAATGTTCCATATATTACAGCAAATACAACATGTTGAGTGTATTCGTTGACAGACTCCAGAA
Organism: Microchirus variegatus; assembly: GCF_963457635.1. Classification (NCBI taxonomy): domain Eukaryota; kingdom Metazoa; phylum Chordata; class Actinopteri; order Pleuronectiformes; family Soleidae; genus Microchirus; species Microchirus variegatus. The sequence continues at coordinate 13,646,795 of NC_139818.1, read as the reverse complement.
GGTTTAAGAAGTGATGCATAATAATGTTTTATGTCGGCAAAAGAAACACTTGAAAACAGCCTGAAAACAGATTTTTGTCTGAACACACTTCAATGGAAAAAGGTGTCATTTTGTTTGAAGAATGAACAGCACTCTTTGGATTTGAAATGACCTGCTCTCGATTTATTTTTACCCCAAATCTGGCACGTTTCTAAGCCTTTTCTTTTCTTTTTTCATTTGAGTCTTCCCACACACCATGTTGTCTCTTGTTTTCTCCTACACCCTGACTTCAATAAGTGATGATGAGGAGGGTGAATCATGCAGACATGAGTTACTGTTAGATGTCATGCTTACAGTACCACCAACCCACTGGATCCCACAAAGGCATTGGTATTGATGTGAGTAAGTTGTTGGTTTCCTTTCAGGAATCTGAGAGAGGAAAAACGAGAAATTAAATGTTTTCCTTTTTGTAAATCCGCTGATTGTCATTGTGTCTCTGCTTGTGACTCACAGTCGGTGCATCTTTGTACCGTTGAAGGCGCCACTCGCCACCTCCTTGATGCCATTTCTGGTGAGCCGTCTGTCATCAGAGGGAGTAGCCAAATTACAGTCATGTGGCTCCAACACAGAACATTTCCAACTGTAAACGTCTCTGAACTATAAATGCTTCTTTTGCTCACAGTAACTAAAGCTGTATGAAATTCATTATGTAAGACTTCCTTTCCTCTTTTTTCCTTTTATGGGTTTTTATCAGTCTGGACTTCAGAAGCTGTGGGAAAACTATATTTCTTTGATGGAGTCAGTGTTTTTAAGCACAGTTTAAAACTATTCCATTACAAATCAAATTACAATATTACAAAGTCCTGAAATCACTTATTCACTATTAGGTTTGGTTACTTCTGATTTATCAAAATTGGCCGATTTGGTCTCAAAGACTGGTTTAATTGTGTCCATAGAAGTAAATTTAATCTTCAAGAAGTTGTCGCTTCCACCTAATTAGAAATAGTCCACTCCACTTTTTGTATAGATATGAAAGTAGTCTGTCACAAGTCTCACATTTAAAGTTTTAGACACAACAGCATCCACAGTGTAATAATACATTTAAGCAAGTAATTATGCAGCAGAGCTTCTCTGTCTCTATTTTGTTTTGTATATTATAATATTCAATTATTTTGACATAGGCAACATGCTGTGGATGTTAACTTCAGCTATTCAATATTATATTCATTAGTTTACTGTAAAAAAAAAAAATAATATGAAGAAATTCAACTGTATTTATCTTTAAGTAAAATCCCTGTTCAACTGTAAAGAACAGCAGATAAAAAAGGAATATTAAGTAGCTTACAACTGCTCAAGGAAAACTTTATGTTCTACATTTGTTGGTGATACAGCTTTATATTTGCCCAGATATTATTATAGAGCACATGTGTCAAACTTAAGGCCCCGGGGCCAGATGTGGTCTTAAAAATCAGTGTTAAAATAGGTCTATGCACCTTTAAGGCACGTGTTGGCCATAACCTACATTTCCCACAATGCATGGCGATTGCGTTACCCGCAAAGCGACCGCACCGCCACTAGATCGCAGTGTATCGTTGTATATGCATCATGCGATGAGTGAAATTGAATAAGTAATAATAATAAATACAGAAAGTTATTTAGCAATATGTTACGGAGAAGTTACTTTATTTTACATTATATTTGGTTTATTAGATACATTTATTCTGTATGTGGCCCTCAGTGAATATTAGCAGTGGTCGTTGCAGTAGTTGCAAACTTTATTAGCGGGGGTATGAGTGTTACAGAAATGTGATGGGGAAAGGAGACGATGAGGAAAAGACAGAGCTCAGACAGCATTTCAGGGAACAGTCATCACTGTACTGCTTACTTGGAGCTGTGTGAGGGTTGTGTGTTTCTAAAAGTAGCAGAAGAAGAAGAAGAAAATAAAAAGGGGAGAGCTCTTACATCTCTGAGATGGTTTGAGTGCAGAGGCCTCTGAAGGCATTGGCGGGGACTCTTGTTATTTGTCTGTTGTCCTGCAGGTCACTAAGCAGCACAAAGATCAGAAACACATGACACTTATGAGTATACACACTGAAGGTGCAAAATATCAGGCATAAATGCTACGATCCCCTTCCAATCAAATTCCCTTCAAAGGATAACATGGCAGAGAGTTGAAAGACGTATTTTAAGGCAGGTTGGTGGAGAGGAACAGATGGTTTACGTCTCTGATATTCTGGCTTGTGCAGAGTGCACAGTGTGTAGGCTTTAACTGCAGTGTTATATATACTGCATCATAGTGTGACTTCTGGGCATATTTCATTCTTTGTGCATACAGGAGTGTATGTGGGATGTGGGAATCATGTGTGGGTGTATGTCTGAGCATACATCTGTGCATGTATGGGACTTACATCAGAAAGTCGTGGGCTGTGGAGAAGATCTTGGTAAAGTCTGGAAAAATGAAGAGTCCAGTGTTGGTGATGGTCCTGTGACGTGCAAATGAACCACCAAATGTTACTATGTTCACACCACGGCCTCATGAACAACAGATAAAAAATATTAGACAATGCAGCATTCATTTTACAGATAAATAAATAAATAAATAAATAATGACGTGAAAAGACTCAGAAGAGACTTCAGAGAGAAGCTTGGCCGCCAGAGAGGAAGATCGGACGTTTAAAGGGCTCCCTGTTCCAAATAAAATGTCTTTTAAAAACATAAGACACATTCAGTCTCATTCAACGGCACGGTCTGTGAAAAAAACCCAACTGGTTTGAAATGAGATAATAATGAGCTGGATTGTCGCCCCCAAAACTGAGTATATATACTTTTGGAAACACCAATAAACAAATGTTTTTCAGAGGAATGTGTTGACAATATCGTGAGTAAATTATAGAGCTGAAACGATTAATCGATGAATAGATTATTAATCGATTACTAAATTAATCGCCAACTATTGTGATAATCGATAATCGGTTTTAAGCTTTTTTCATCAGTAAAACAGGATTTCTGATTGTTTTAGCTTCTTAAATGTGAATATTTTCTTGGTTTCTTTGCTCCACATAACAAAGAAATCATTAAAACTGAATCATTTTGGTTTGTGGACAAAACAAGACATTCGAGAACATCATAATTTCCAGCTTTGACAAACATGATTAATGTTTTTTAACATTTTCTGACATTTTATGGACCAAACGATTCATCGATTATTGGAGAAAATAATCGGCAGATTCATCGATTAAGAAAATAATCGTTAGTTGCAGCTTTAGTAAATTATCCATACAGATATATTGTTTTTTGTTGTTGTCATTTTTATTCAGCCTGAAATGGCCTCACTACAAGTTTTATAAGCGCTGCTTTTACCCCTTTTGTCTTAAGTCAACTGAATGTATGAAATGATGTTGACAATATTTAGCAACATCAGCTACATTTGAGGTGTACATTAAAAATATTATGTTTTTTTTTGCTGAGGTACTTTAAGGAATGCGTTTTCCTCCACTGTACACTGCTCTATTTAAAGTATGTGTCCTAGTTTTTAGAAGAAAAAAAACCAGGACAAACACAGCAGTAATCGTTATGCTAATGTCAGGGGGGCTTTAGCATTACACTATTTTGAGATGCTACAAAAGATACAAACAATGTATTTTTGCGTTGGAAGACTGTCAGAAATAGGCCTGTCACCCCTAACCCAATTTGAACACAAACAGTTACACACAAAAGCACAAGTTACAAAGATTTCTTGGGCGAGAACTCACAGATACTGTAGATTCACAATATTCCCGAATGCATCTGGATGGATGTAACCTAGGTTTTTTGAATTTGTTATGGTCCTGAGGGAAAAATACAGTCACATACAAATCAATAAACATCATTAATTAAATAATACTTACTTAAATCCTAACCCCTGACCTTAATACTTACATCTCAATGAGTTCTGGGAGATTGAAGAAAGCAAAAGCTCCAATATTTTGCAAAGCCATATTTTCAGAGATTAAGCTAAGAGGGAACAACAACATCAAATATTACAAACATCCAGCTGTCAGGTCTTCATTCACACTTATTCTTTTGATATATTTTGTCTGCCACTGTATGGCGGTGTATCTGCTTTCTCACAGTTCGCAGCATTTCATGTCCCACGGCAGAGACTAAACACACCAGCACGCTGTATAAAACATGTTCACGACGTTCACTTTTGCAAACTGTATACTCACATTTCACTGAGCTTAGGGAGGTTGGCGAAAGCAAACGGGTCGATACTCTGCAGAATGTCGTTCCCCAATATGTGGCTTTAAGGTTGTGGGGAGAGGAGGGTGTTATAATAATATACAGTAAATAGTGATACAGATCAGTATCTGTTCTTTAGTCACAAGCAAAACGGGAGACGTGTCATACAAACACACATGGGAAATGTAGTGTTTACAAATGCAGGTCAAAAGATTCAATGATAAAAGAAGACCAGACAGATGCAACGTGTTATAAAACTGCAGAACACTAAGAAATTGGGAAACTAAAGCAATTATACAAGTCAAATTATGAAAAAACTGTAAAGCTGTAAATAGAGTCTCTGACTGCATGCATGCATATAGAATAATATCTAATTTGTAGATAGATAATTGTTCACAATTAAGTATAAGCACGCCCATTTCAGTAATTTGATATATTATTTAAATACGTCAAAGACTGAGGTAATCTGATTATTCTAGCTTTACTAATGCATGTAACATAATTTTCTTCAGAGAAACAACACCAAATGTGTGCACAGAAATGTGCCCATGAGGCCGGGCCATAGTCCCAAACAAGCCCCCCGCACTTTTCCTCTGTCTGCATGATCCGTATCTTAATTGTTTGGACCTGCTCAGTTCATTATGTTCCACATCAAAGTGTAAACATGAGTGACAGACATGCACACACTCACACTCTCCTGAGGAGCTGCAGGCCGGTGAGCGCGCCCCGGGGAATCACCTTGACCTTTGTGTCCTTCACTACCCTGTTGATGGAGAAACGACGACACAGATGTGTGATCACGGCACAGAAATCCTCAGTCACTGGGGGTCAGTGTTGTTGTGTGTCAGGGGTGCGGGTGAGTTAGTTCCTCACATTCTCAACTTTGCATGTTCATTAATCAATGAGAGAAGTGCACAAGAAGGCCAGGACCTCTTATACACGGAATTCGGGGGGTTTAATCTTATTTTGCATTTGGCGATGGGCTCTGAAATGGCCCTTCGTTGCTGCATACTGTTCTTTAGCCCTGACCTTCAAGCAGAACAGAACAGATGGGAACACACACATTGCCAACTGAAAGTCTTTTGGGAATAGTTGCTACTTTTGACATGAAAAATGTCCTTCTCTCTCTCTCTCTCTCTCTGTCTGTATGTCTCTGATTATGCATATCTGCTGTCTGTTCTGTCTAGGTGTATGTTCGTCCAAAAACTCCAGGCTGTCCACATCTTAATGCTGGCCCCCACTGCTACACCCTCCTCCCCTTCCTGGCCTTGAGATTCCTTCAAAATGCTTTAATGGCAAAAACAACAGGTCAGTGTTTACTCCAAGTGGCAGTCGCACGCACTTGCCTCATTCAGCTTTGTGTCACTGTGTCAAAAACACCTATAACCACCTCTGATCACCACATCTTTGGAGGTTAGAGCTACAGTCTATAGCTGCTGGAAGAAGAAAAGTTGAATATGGATTTCTTAATGCATTCACCTGTTGGTACCTTCATATACATTTAGTCAAAAGTTTGGACACATCTTTCCATTTACTTGAATGAGGAAGTGTGTCCAAACTTTTGACTGGCCGTGTATATCACATGGACCCCAATGTTGTCACTCCCACATTTAAGTGAGAGTAAAGAAGTATAATTTGCAGCACATGAGTCCCTCACAGCTTCACAATGTAACAAATGAAATAAAGAACGTGCTTTTGGACCTTGGATCACACAAGCAACTACAAGTTACAATGTCATAGTTTGTAGTGCTTAAATTATTAATCTTAATATGTGCGCGTCACTTCGGCAGAAGCCTGAAAATCCTCAAACGAGCTTAGAAATGAATAAATGCAACAATTAATACATAAAAAAAACCCAGCAAATCAATGTCATTCAACATCAAATTCACAGCAGATTGAAGGCCAAAGTAGCTCATGTTCTTTGGTTGAAGGATGATTCAAACAAAAATTTTTAAGGAAAGTAAGAATTACACCAACACTCCATGCAAACTTCTACTGTTTTTTTCTTTTGCTGTACAGATGCCAAACAGGAGAGGAAGTTGTGACAAAATAATTTACATTTCAACAAGGAGAAAACTGGGCAGCAGCGGCTCAGCAGGTAAACATCTGCAGTGGCAACAACTTTTTTTTTTTTAAATCTAACATTCAGCGTTTGTGTACTCACAGGTGTTGGATCTTGCTGGACATGTTCGAAGGAATCTCTGTGACCTCGACTCCCAGGCGGTAGGCGATTTTCACAGTTTGTTTAGCCAAGCTGGCCTCAGATCCAGCTTTACTGTCCACTGCTGAAGCTATTGCCCCGTTTGCCACCGCGAGCATTATCATTAACTGTGTCGCCCTCATCATCTGAGCAGTTCAGTCAGCTGTAATCTTAACTTTTCACTTTTCTGATCTTCTTGTTTTCCTGTGCATCAACAGGCATGCATGAAGGCTTTGATGGAACACTCATCAAAGCCCAAACTCCACTGATATGAAAGTTTGTCGGTCTATCCACTCTGGGTTCCACCGCCAGGTCGAAGAGAGAAGATGTGAGAGGTGCTGTAGTGCTTCCTGTCATGCAGTGGTTCATGGTGGGGGCGTGTGAAAAGCTTTATGTGTGTATGCGGAGGTAGGAGGTCTCTCTCTCTCTCTATCTCTATCGCTCTGTGTGTGTTCCTGATTTCACAAAATACAAACTCTAGTCTGCCCAAAATCTGTTTCCACTTCCACAAGCGATCACACTTAAAAACACCCACAAGCACATCGTTTCCTCATCTAATCCTAATTTAGCCAAACTGATTTTGTATTATTTTACTAAGAAAACATTCATATTTAACATAGTTTTGCACCTCAACTGTATAAATACTGTAGGTCATGAGTCACCAATAACAACTTGAATACAAACAAAATTACATAAGCATATTTTGTTTGGCATTATTATTAATAAAATAGACACATTTTTTGATACAATAATTTGAACACTGTAAGGATAGTGAATGCATGTTGTGTGTATCAGTAGCTTGCTGGCTATAATGCCTCAGCAGTTGTTATGGGAATTAATATTCATGCTCGAACAATATGCAAAGCAGTATGGATGATTAATGTTACGTACGCTGACTTTTACGACTAATGTTAGCAGGTGAAATGCAGTCATTGACTGTTTTCAGTTCATTAGCCACATCTTCATTTAGCCATTAACTGTGGCTAGAGGCCAAAGAACGTTTATTACACACATTTGGTCTCGGCAACCTTGTGTTGCATTTCAGAGCTCCATATACTCCAGCTTGAAAGTTTGGATTCATTAATAAATCACATAGATATGAGACTTTTCGAGCTGCGTCTCATATTTCCGTTTAAAGATGAACAGAGTTTGAATGCGACAGGCATCATGTTACCTCCCATATTCCCCGGCACGTAGCCATCTAGCAAGGACATTTGGCAATTCATGTGCACATCCTTGCAAAAGAAAGCAAAATCTTTTCCGACCTCTTTGATTTTCTTACATTTTCAGCTCTGTGTATCTTAAGCTTCTCCTCTCCACACGTTTGCTCTTGCACTGTGTTCGAGGTACAGTGGGAATTTAATGTTCAGAGCTATTTGTGATTTATTCCAAAGCAGGAAGAGAAACGCAGCCTTGAGCTCCTGACATGACCACACGCACACGCACACGCACACACACACACACACACACACACACACACACACACACACACACACACACACACACACACACACACACACACACACACACAGCTATTCTTCTTAGGACTTCTTCTGCATTGACTTCCAGCCTTAACAAAGCATTATCCCCAACATTAACCATAACCTGTTGATGCCTAACCCTATCCCTAACCCTAACCAAACCACAACTCAAGTCTTATCTCTAGCTCCTCAGAAATGAAGGCCTGCCTCATTAGGACCAGGTTTGACAAGGTCAGTGTTTATGCCAGAAAAGCTCATAAAGGGGTAACAAATACACACACACACACACACGCTCCCACAGTTCTGCTTACACACAAAGAAAAAATAGAAACACATGGCAAGTAAGTCAGAAAGATAGGGACAAATGCAGGTGCACAGAGGAGTGGAGATGAAGGACGGAGACAGATCCATGGCGTGTGTGTGTGTGTGTGTGTGTGTGTGTGTGTGTGTGTGTGTGTGTGTGTGTGTGTGTGTGTGTGTGTGTGTGTGTGTGTGTGTGTGTTGATAGACGATATGAATGTGTGGATTAATCTGCGAGCGTGATTGTTCTGCACCTGTGAAGGGGAGATGTGTGCAGAATGCAGAATTATCGAGTGGTTTTTGAGTCTGCAGAATACCAATTACAGACGCTCACGTCACGTGTGAGGGCAACGCACCTTTTACTTATCACATATTTCAATCACCAGTAACTAATAATTGTAACTAATGTGATTTACAGGCTGCACAGTGACTCACCTGTTATGTTTGCGTTATACTGGCGTGGATGTCCCATTCTGACGCTAGGGTTGTCTGGTCCTGTGGTGTGAGTGTTGCAACTTCCTGGTGGCTTTTCCTGATGGTCACCTACAGGGAACAGAGCCATCATCATCATCATCATCATCATCATCAAATGTAGGAGGTGAATGCTGATGTAAGAAGGGATAACCTGGCTCTACTTTACCAAAGATGTAGTCCACAAGCTGTTTATCAAACGAGAGGCTGTGTTGAGCAGAAGCAGCACTTTTAGCAATTTCCACCGTCATCTCTTTAATTTTTCATCCAAACACCGCCAAAGTCAGCACTGCAAACACTGGTGCCGTTATTAAGTCAACTGCCAGGTTTTCTATGATAGACAGATGTTACCTTCATTTATAGATTGATGGAAACATAAAACTGTGAATAGGGAGCACCACATCACATTTTAAGTGATTTATTAATCCCTTAGGTGAATTCTTTCTCTGCATTGAACACTATAACACTTGTGATTTGCACTATAATTTGATATTATTCATCGAGTCATTGTCATTATAATCCGTGCAATAATTCTGTGCCACCGAACTTTTGCATGTTTATTTTCTGCTATATTTTATTGTGCTGCCGATTCTGTTTATATTTTGCTATCAATCTTATTTTATTACTAATTCACATTATGGATACATTAAGGCTACATTTCTTGTGACTGGCATCACTGGAGTTAGTTAAACCGAAGGTTGAAGGAAGCAGAGGTTCATGTTAAAAAAGCTGTGATTTTATTGAACAAAAATGCAAGAGAAGGGGAAAAAAACAAGGTCCCAGATAAATTTAAAAAAGTTTAAAATTCAAAGCAAGGACATTTTGCACTCTCTGCCACAGTCTCTTCCCTTCTTATCACCGTCCTTGGTCCACCCTAATTGGACTGGACCATTGTGAAGGTAAAAGTAGAAAATATCTTTAACTACATCCCTTTTCTTGGCAAGTGTGAGTTGGTTTACCTTTATAGTTTTTACTGTACTTCCTGCAATCTTCCTCAGACGTGTCACGTGATGTTGCTCTGGTTTCCGGTGTTATATCCATTATAATTGGGTGAGGCCAAGAAATAAACAGGTTTCATAGGATAATGGAGGCAGAATAATTGTAACAGAATTAATCCCCATTCTACTATTTAAAAGGGGCGAACACCGCACCGCTGGCGGGCGTAAGACCTTCTCGCCGACAGGGGGTCGCACCGTCACTCCAACCTCGATGGTGGTCACAGCAACGTCATGTGACCCGACTGAGGAAGATTGCAGGAAGTGCAGTCGAAACTGTAAAGGTAAACAAACTTACGCCACTCAAGAAAAGGCATTTAGTTAGAGTATAATTATGTGAGCTAGTAAGTATATACTTTGGCAAGTGTCAAAAAATTTCACTAGGAGAATAAACATGATTTGTGTGTAGTAAATAACACACCCCTCTTATCAGCCTCACTCCGAGGTCAGCTAACGCTAACCACACACAGGTGGCTTCACTGAGCCTAATTACGCTACTTAGCATCTTTAGGCTAGGCTACTTAGCTAAACTTCACAGTTGTTGTTTTATTTTAAAATATTTGTCCCTTTGTCACCTGAAAAAGCCAATGCCAAATGGTATTACATTGAAAACAAATAAACAATGCTGTATATTAATATATTGTGATATTAATATAACACAAACAAAATAATTAATTCCAGCAAACGGCAACTGAGGCTAGCGAACTAACTGGCCTTTTCAACGACTGAAGTCATCAGCTGATTACCAGGTGTGGATCAGGTGCTGACAAATTCCATTTGTTTTAGTTTTACTTTGGCTTCTTTTACCTTTTTGTTCTGATCTGATGTGATTTATTCATTATGGATAATGTTTTTGTATCCATCCATCCATAATCTACTGCTTTATCCTCCACCGGGGGTCGCGGGGTGTGCTGTGCCAATCTCAGTTGACATAGGGCGATAGGCGGGGTAAACCCTGAACAGTTCGCCAGTCCATCACAGGGACACAGGGACACAGGGACACACATAGATACTTATAAATTGGGTTATTTATGCATTTTCTCTGTCAATATTTTAATGTCTTTGTTGTGTCCGTACTGACAATGAGTTTTAATTATTTATTTTTAATTTACAGGTCGTGCGGGACTGAGACTAACTCTGAACAGGTGAGAGAAGTGACAATTTTCTGACTGAACCTCTTACAAAAAATGGCTTTTAAATATTAAGGTCAATCAATCTATTTTAGAGCACATTTTATACAACAGGCGTAGAACAGTGTTACATAAAGACACATACAGTACATAAAGTATGTTTGGAATCTTATTAGGGGATGAATAAAGTATTTCTATTCTATTCTATTTCCTTTTTAACTGAATAACATAAAGATAATTAAAACCTAGATGACACATGATACATTTAATAAAAATCTAATCTGTTTATAACTCTTATGTATAGCAGCACAAGTCTGTCTAACAGAAGAGATAACATGAACACACTTGAGGCTTGAAACTGGAGTCTGAACTTTTTTTCAGGTTGATCCTCATGAAGATGTTCAAACAGTAAGAATATTTTTCTTTTTTATTATGGGTAATTGATGTGCCTCCTACTCACTCACTTTCCCTTTGCATGGCTGCTGGGCCTCTATGGCTGCCATGCTATAAAACTGTCTGTTTATTTCACTACACCAATCCATCTGTTCATTATTCTGTATGTCACCACCTCTACATTCATACATCTGTCTCTCTTTGATAAAGTAATAGTTGTGGAATGTTATATCACAAGCAGACAGAGCTCGTTGGAGCCAAGCAGTCGAGCAAGATGTGTCTTCTGAGCTCAAATGGAAATGTTGAAGCATTCAGTGGTCGTTCGTCTTGTGCTTTTTGGCAGTGGAAATGCTCAAGGAAAAATTATGTCTCTTTTGTTTTGAAAAGGAACTGTTTAATGGTGCAGATGAATATCTCTCACCTCACCCTTTCCTTTTATAGGACAACATATGGTACTATTAAAACTCAAAAGGTGTTCAGTTTGTCCATTCAAAACATGATGGGCCACTCCTGATGTAAAGTTAAAAGGCTCATTTTGTGGTAATGAAAACCATAATTCATACATTCAAGTGACACTCAAAAATACATTACTGTCAGGATGTCCGCGGGGTCTTAAAAAGTATTAAAAGTTGATAAATTAATTTTGGGAAAATTAAGGCCCTTAAAAAGAATTAAAAATTCTTAATCGAGATTTTCCTCCCCGCGTTTGTTAAAAACAACGATGCGCAGGCATGCCTGCCCTGCAAAATCGGCCGCGCTCGTACTTGTGATGTTACGCATCTTGCGACAGCAAATGCGCTGCAAGTGTTAGTTTTTAAGTGTTAGTTAATTTGAATAAACCTTGCCTTTGGTTTAATTTATTCTTTCAAGCTTTGTTCCTGTCCAGCGTATGTTCCTTTGTATGGTTGTGCTCTATAGATTTAATTGCAAACTAAAACTGTTTTCTGTGTTGCTGATTACAGCTTGAAGTGTCGATAAGGTCTTAAAATATTTTAAGAAGGTCTTGAAAAAGTCTTGCATATACTCTGACGATATGTTTATCCATTACTGCCAAATGGAAATTATTTAACCTAAATCTTACACACTGGACCTTTAATATTTGACGAGAGACTGAGTCTGGCCCTGGTTAATTACCTACTAATTACTTACTGTTTAGAACTGCTGAGCTAGTGATCTGGCTCCAAACTGAACTGACACGATGCAGAGTCTGAGGATTAGTGGGCCGGCAGCTTATCCAAGAACAGGACACTAAACGGTAATCTGGACTCTTTCAAGGCTCTGTGTATGATGGGGGTATTGTTGTGTTGTATTTAATAAGCTTCAGCTCATTCTGAAATAGAAGGTGAATTAAGTTTTTTGTTGTGTGGTCCTGACACATTGTCTGGTGTCCTGAAGTTGCCTTGTCTGTCCAAAGTAGCTGCTGTGCTATTAATATGCATTTATTCATCCAGTAAGTTTGATCAATATCTATGCGGTAACATTTCCTTTTTAGGTGTATCTTTTTTTATAGCTGCTGTGTTGGCCATATGTGGATAGAATCTAGAAATTTGTGTTACATTTAGTTATTTTTGCGCACACAGCAGTTAGTGATAGTGAATTTTCATGACCTCTGCATTTAATCCATCCTTTTTCCAGCCCTTGACCCATCCTGAGATTTGAAGCTACAACCGTCCAATTCCTTTCCACTTGGTCATGGGCTGGCCATAATATCATAATATAATGACAGAAATTATTATTATTAATACTTATTTGTCACCTGAATGTACTGTACTTTTAGGCATTTAGTCAAATTTATACACTACCGGTCAAAAGTTTTACAACACCCCAACTTTTAATTTTTTTTAATTGAAAATCAAGCCATTCAAGTCCAATGAATAGCTTGAAATGGTACAAAGGTAAATAATGAACTGCTAGAGGTTAAAAAAAAAGGGTAAGGTTAACCAAAAACGAAAAAGAAGAAAGTCAAGGTCAGTGAGTACAGTTTCCTTCACCATCAAAAGGCACTCAGAAACTGGGAGAAACTCCGACAGGAAGAGGTCTGGCAGACCCAAAGCCACAACAGAATCAGATGACAAGTTTCTGAGAATTTCTTCTTTTTTGGGTAGCCTTACCTTTTTTTTTCTAGCAGTTCACTACTTACCTTTGTACCATTTCAAGCTATTCATTGGATTTGAATGGCTTGAATATATAGAAAAATTGAAAAATTGGGTGTTCTAAAACTTTTGACCAGTAGTGTATGTACATGTACATGTACTGGGATGTAAACCAGCATTGTTTGACCTGTTCAAAGATGCAATGTTCTCCATATGCAGTATTGTTTTACTCTCACAATCCATGGACAAAATGGTATTCTGGCATAACAGATGGAGACAATATATTGATAAAAAAATAATTAAAGAAATAATTCACTTTGGAGAACTATTAGTCAGATTTTAAGGTTGGAAAAATACATCAACTCAATGAATATTTTCAGTCTCTATGTACTATGAGCCTCACAAAAAGAGGTAAAAGATTCTTGTTGAAACATTTGAAAGATTGTTCTAAGCCCTTATGAAATTGGTTGGTTAGTAGATATGTAGAAAGCAGGTGATTAGTCACTGGCGAGCACTGTAACTGATTCTTATTCACCCTGTAAATAACAAATGACAAATGTTTCTGTGCTACTTGGCTGTGGTCAAGGGCAAGTGGCTACAACAGAGTTTTATGTTGGGTACAGAATGTTCAGCAAGAGACAAAAAAATAAGTGAGAATGAGATAATGAGACTTGGGTGTTTGTTGAGATAGCAGGTCCTTGTAGCTCTGCTCACCTGAGGACACAAACTCAACTCTGCAGTCTCTGGGATCTTTCATCCGGCAAACAGCAACTCTTTAGAGACTTGTACTGTTCACTGCACTGCATAGTTCAAAGCCCTGCTCAGTTTGCACGGAAGGGTGTATTTATGTATATCTGCTGACCCAGTTAGATGGAGTGGTGTCTGCTCCCTTCCCTAATATAATGAAGCTAAAGGTGAAGATGTATGTATGTGTATATTTATATATATGTAGATACATATATAAGCTATAATCTAGTATGGTGCAACATATCATGCTATATTTTGCTGGCTGATTAACTGTTCATAAGAAGGGTAAAAACGATTCACAATCCTACCAGTCACAATTTCAGGAATTTATTGGTCACAACCTGCAAATATTCTAACTGATGATAGCATGTTAACTGATTTAGCTTGTGTTAAAGTTAAGTGAAAACAAAGGTGACCAGCTTTAGAAGTGTTGGTTAATTTATTGTCCGGGAAGTTGGGACAGATTCTTGCAACCTGCTTCCCCATTTTGAGTCTCATGGTTATTTGTATCTACTCTTAATCAATGACAATGTTATATATTAAAGTGTGTTTCTCAAATGTTGAACCACTCCTTCAGGTTTGGTTAATAACTAACTGTAGGTAGGCATTAATTTGTCTAGACACTGCACTCAAGGAAGAATGCAATGTACTAGAAACAAAACTACTGCTGTCTGAAGGTGTAAGCAAAACCAAAACACAAATGCACTCCAGGCTCACTTGGGTAATATTTTATTTACTCATTAATCTTCAAAACTATTTTTCATAATAAATTTCCACTTTATGTTCATCAAAGAACTGTAACAATAAAAATAAAAGTAAATACTGTAGAAAAATTGTACATATAGAAAATAAACATGGTTAATGAACACCTAGATGTAGAATCCCATAGGTTGAGACACCTCCTTTGTTTCAGATGGCAACACAACAGAGAGGGAAAAGAAAGGGTTGAACGGGGATGAGCTGGAGAGACAGACTGTGAAACATACCAAACAAGAGGAAAAAAGGAGAAGGGAAGACGATGAAGTCAAAAAGGCCAGTTAAGGATGGAGAGAATAAGGGAATATGTTCACTTATTTTTGACATTATACTTTGAAATCTCACACAAAGCTCTTTTCATGTCCTTTCTCATCCTTATCCTTTTTGCATGCATCTGACTGGTTACATTGCTTGGAGGAACTGGAGGGGTTTGTTCATGTCATGGCACTGTTTGTATTGTTTGTATCATGGGGCTACAATTCTTGAGCTGTAAAGGGCTCAGATGCTGCAAAAGTACATTAAACAGGTAATTATATTGTAGCACATTGGAAACCCATCCGTCTGTCTTGTATTGATTGTGACATGTTTATTGATAAATTATTCAACCAATAGCACGAAGACAAGAATGAGAGAGAGAGAGAGAGAGAGAGAGAGAGAGAGAGAGAGAGAGAGAGAGAGAGAGAGAGAGAGAGAGAGAGAGAGAGAGAGAGAGAGAGAGAGAGAGAGAGAGAGAGAGAGAGAGAGAAACTGAATAGCCAATGAAATTGATGCAACTCAAGTTTTCATATAGCCAATGGCATCATGAACTGGGTTTCTATCTATTAGCAACACGTGGTAACATTTACTTTGTTTTGTTTTTGACTTTTTTCATTCTCCCTCGGCTGTTTTTTGCTAAAAAAGTTGGTTTGTTAGAGCAGGTATAGTGGGTGTGGCCAGGAAAAAGGGGCATGGGCTGTGGCGGGTGCATGCATCCAGGTGTTGCACTGGAGTGACATCGCAACCCGCAACACCATCCCTCTCTTCCCCCTCCTCCAACAAACAAACCTACCACCTCTCGACATAGTGAGACACACCGCCACTCCACAGCACAGCTCAGAGACTCAGGCATGCAGCACACGCAAAATGGTCACACTTTGTCAATGAAGATTTAAACGGAAAATTGGTTGAGAGATTTAATCATTGTGGAGTCCCACACACTGAAAACCATTTGAGGTGTGTGTTTAAAAATACTTCAAGCTGAGGTGGTAATTTTATGATGGTGGTGCTTCATAGTGTAACCTCTGGAGTTTCGACGCTGTATAAATCACACGGAGTAAGATAGTTCACGTGCAGTTAGATCCCCCCCCTCCCTTCCCCAAAATGTTCTTCATATTCATCGATATCATTTCCATGACAATAATCGTAATGGTCTTTGTCATTTTCACCATTTTCTTCTTGTATAGTCTTCAGAATCAGTCATGAAGAAACGGTGGATCTTTAGCATTGCAGGTTTGTCTGCACACGTAGATTATATTTTAGAATGTGTGCATTTGTTATATGTGTGTGTGTGTGTGACACTGCAGTCATGCATGACTGGTGTCTGTAGGTAGCATCTGAAGTCTCAAGTATCCTGTCCAGGAAAATATCTGTTTTCCTCTGATTCCACCTTTGTGATTTACAGGCCGCCATAAAACATCAGCTCTGCACCGTAACACACAGCCCATCCATTATAGTAATGGCACCAGCCCTGCCTCTGCCTTTTCACTTGTAATTCATTGCCCCTTTGGCTACACCCTGATTTCCTGTCCTGGTGCTTGGGATTAGACTTGGACCATTGGTGTGCTTGTTTTTTTTTTTTGTTTTTTTTGTTTTTTTTTTAAAGCATCCTCAGTGCTTCATTGTGTCCCATCTGTTAACAAGAAGGAAGGCCAAAAAGCTTGGAAGAGAAACTTAGTCCTTGTCTTGGTGCTTTTATCATCACCTTTGTTCTCGTACACACTCAGTCTGCCATTTGCTTCAGTTAAAATCTTCCTTGACCTCTCTGAGTCCAACTGGAGAGGTCCTGCTGGGGCAGGGAGTGATTTGTCTTTTTTTATCTGGCTGGCCCCAAAATGGTTCTTAACTGAGAGTTGCTTTTTAAATCATTTGGAATGGTGGTTATGTTCATAAAACACGCCTCTCTCAGAGGCTCTGCTCATTGGTAAATACTGTACAATTAGGGTCCATGCCCTTGGGCTTGTGTGTGTGTGTGTGTGTGTGTGTGTGTGTATGTGCTTCATTGTTAGTGTGTTTGTGCTTCAGTGTGTAAATGTTTGTGCTTGCCAGCATGTGTGCAGGTATGATTATTGAAGAGTAAACATTAACATCAGTATGTCTATGTCCATGTGCATGTGTGTTATTTTTTTTTTTTGAGAATATATCTATTTATGTACATATACCGTTATATATAAAGGTGTATGCGTATATTTCTGTGTGTTAGACATCTTCTGCCTCAGACGTAGTACTCCTTGTCTTTGTTCTTCTTGTTCTTGGAGATCTTGGCAATGCCCATTGGCTTGTCCTTGGTGCTGCCGTTGGGCTGTGTTGCAGAATTGCTGATGTAGTTGCGGCTCTCGTCCACATGGTAGGAGCCTTCATCTCGGTTGCGGTACTTGTACATGGCGTAGAGGAGGATGAGGATGCAGAGGGCGGCAGCTGCCACAATGCCCACCACCATGCCGGTGGTACTGCTGCTCTCTCGTACCACTTCTGATGGACCTGGGAACACCTCGGGAGGGTGGGCTAAAAGGCAGAAAGGGAGGCATGTGATGTTGCATTACAATTCATGGCATACATTACTAATATGAATTACACATCAAGGTGGTGGTTGGAGAACTGGAGCAAAAAGACACAGTGCATCATAATGATGAATTATTTAACATTTGCATAATGCTACATGCTGGAAAGGGAGGGCTGCAGCTTTGGGCCAAAGCTGTTTCCATATTATCACATAATGTGTCAACAGATTACATTACAGCGTGTTGAGAGGAGGGCCAGAGCAGAGCTGAACTTTATATCATTTTTTATTACACACATTTGACACTTTATTACATTCACAGCAGTGAGGACTCTGGCACAGTGATTTGTTACACAAGATTAAATGTTTGTTGACAAAATGTGCATATGAATTATTTGGAGTTGCAAGAGGAAAAAGGAACCCGATATAAAAATAAAAGCTGAATAACAAGGGACGTGGGGAGGTGAAGAGAGGCTATGGTGGCAAAGTGAAAAAAAAAAAGGAGCACAGAGTATCACGGAATGCATGCAGGCAAAAACCCAGGTGGAAGTAAAAAATGTATTGTAAGGAGGTACAAAATAGAAGCAGGAAAAACTAGAGTGACAGTTGGTGTGCAAAAAGATGGTGTGATATGTGCGTATATGTGGACAGTGCTTACCTGAACTGGGGTCACAGGGATCAATATCTTCGTCATCGGTGGGACACTCGGCTGAAGCCACCAGCAGGTCGTCTGCCGACTGTGGAAAGGGGCAAATCCGCAAAAAATTAGGGACATATGGTAAACGGACATATATATTTATACACACACCCTCTGTTTAGATTCTACATGTGTGAACACACAGCTCCAAACCATCGCCCACTCGTTTTTCAGTATGCCATAAACACTTTTTACTGTTATGGCCCCCCAGCAATGGCAGATGACCAAATCTACCGTGCACCCAGTAGAGAAGAAGAAATGAGCAGGGATGAGAAAAGTAATGAATCTTTTTTAAAGCCACATAGGGACAACCAGTAATCTTGTACTCTCTCAACCTTCCCTCTATTATTTCTTCTTCGGCCTCTCTATCTTTCACCTGTTCTAGCTTTCCTATTTTTTCTCCATCTGATATGGAGCGTGCATTCAGTTGGATCATGTACAGTGTAAAACTAAAAAGAGGATTAAGAAGTCCAGCAATGCATTTAAATCACCTTGATCACCTCATCCATTACTCACTATAACCAGTGTCTAATCTAAAACTACCAACTAGTATCTCAACAACCGCACTGTCTCTCTGTTGTTCATCCCTCTCTATGGAAAACCCCCGTTATTCATCTCATCCCTGCTCCTACTGTTGCCATGGCAACTCTTAAGTTCAGGCTTTTTAAAATGATAGGGAATAAAAAAGGGAGCGAGCTCCCACTATGGGGACCTGTGCATTGATTTGCCATTCTAGCCTATGTGTAAAAAAAGGGGAGGGGGGGAACAGGAGGTAAAAGATGAATAAAATTAATCTGTAAAGCAGGCATTTGGGGAGGAAAAGCAAAAAGAAGAGAAATAAACATTTTGTGGTCTTTACTTAACACCGTGCTAACTTGCACCACATATTCATGAACTACTGTTAAAACATTGCTTGCTTTGGCATGAGAGACATGATTGTGTGTGTTAGTGTGATTTTTTTTTTTTACCACAATGAGCGCTCAGTGCCAGCACTAAATTAAAGTTGGATTGTGATGCATTGCAGTAGATGTTAATAACCCACAGAATAAAGGAGAGGGGAGAGAGAAGCAGAGAAATGAGAGAGACGAGCTCTACAGGCAGATTACAATCAGACCGGAACATAATCTGCACCAAATCAAAGTCCAAAATGGTTGATTATGGCTTAGCTGAAACATACAGGCAGTATTTCAACCAGAAATTATAAGTTGCCTTTTTGTCCTTGCTCCATCTATATATTAGCCTTGTCGTCTCTGTCAGAACACATTACATAAGGCTGGAGCAGTTATCATTGAGTTAATTCATCTGAAAAATGACCATGTTGGCCTTGCATGTGTGGTACTGGTTCTGGCAAGTCTTCTGTGGTTTAGTTTGGCCTGAAACATATATTAGGTTATTGATGCTTGACTCTGCCTCTTTCCTCCACTGCCTTTTCAATCAGTTCTGCCCACTGGGCTGTCAAACGCTGCTAGGGTGAGCTTAGCCTTTGGAATCCAGCCAGTCAATAAAACTCTGTGCCTTTGCCAGGATCCGAATAGCAAAAGAACCAATCAGCCAGTCGGAAACGCATAACCCCGACATTTGTCAACAATCACCCGTCAAGCTTCCATGCTTGATTATTGATCCAAAGACACCTGTATGCCCTCTCTTGCCACCTGTTTTAAATCATGATTCAGAAGCAGACAAGTAAATTTATCAAGACCCCTCCTCTGTTCTGTGACATCACCCTATCAGCTGACTGCCCCGTTCAAACAGGAAGGCGTCAATTGTGCTATTGATCCATCTATCGCATGGGAGACAATGAACATGAGGACAACTATAGGCATGCTGAAGGCAACTTAAATAACATCAATAAGCCACATAAGTGTATTGAAGATGTGCTAGGGAGATGCATGGCCAAAAAAAACTCCACCCCCTCCATCTCTCCCTCCTTCTTTCACGCTCTCTTTGTCCCCATCTTCGAGTCTATCAATGGAGCATGCTGATACTGATGCACAACAAAAGGAGGGGGAGAACTGGATGCAGGAGAGAGGACAGAGGAAGAGAGAGAGAGCATGAGGAGGATATCTGCATGCTGAAAGAGCAAAATCTCTACCTGAGCAGCCGAACAGTGCCAGCGACCATCAATGCCTCCCTGACTGCCTAGTTCACACATAGTGGCTGCACTATGTCTTCACACACTTGCTGAAGATTCAACAGCTTGTCTGCTACTTTCACAACTGGAAATCACACACAGGTAGACTCCGTAGCTCTATAGTAGCCAAACATGCTCCATTGGTCTTTTTCTACTTTCTGCTAATCTGCACAGAAACGCAAGCAAACACCAAGTCAGGCTGAAGTTGGCAGGCTGATGAAGAGATCCTGACGAGGGAGGATAGAATCTAGCTCCACTACTGCAGATGGTGAGATAGACTCACACACTGCCTGCATTAACAGCCTATCACTGGAGCTCAACCGGAGAGAGAGCAAGAGGGAGGGACTGATAAGGAGGGAGGGGGGGCGTGACGAGTAAATATGGAAAAAGATAAAAGAGAGTGGAAAACAGAAGTGAGCAAAGGAGGAGGGAGGAAGTAAGCATCTCCAGAAGATGGATAGAGAAGGAAAAAGTAACAAAGATAAAAAGATGTGAAGGAAATGGAGAGAACAAAGGTGGCAAGAAAGAAAGAGGAGGAGTGTTGGAGCGAATGAGAGATTGTGGAAGTGTCTGGTGAGCTGGTTCCAGATAGCCAATCAGCTGCCACTGTGAGCCTCAGGTTTCTTCCAACTGCCTTCCCACCAAACACAGGTACATGCATACACATGAACACACTCACACACACACAAATCAGGAACCAAACATCTCACTCAAACGTAAGCTCTGTGACTCAGTGCAGCCTTCAGCATAAACATTCACCACTCACTCTCACACAATCTCTCCCTCTCTTTGCCTCGCTTGTGCTCAGCTGTCATGCATTATTAATCCACTTTTTAACACACACACACACATGCACGCACATGTGCACAATAGCAGGGAAAAAAACCAATAAACTGTGGACTCCAGAAGGAGGCACATAACACACTCTTACTGCACAAAGTCCTGACGGTAGCAGTAAACCCATGAGGCAACTTAGGCAGATCCACTTCCACATAAGCACGGACCAGGGGTGTGTGCGTGAAATCAATAAATTGCCTGGAACCCTAGCACCTTTGGAAGACATTGCTGTCCCCCTCTTCTGATGCAATGTTCTGCAATTTCTCAATGCACCTGAGCGCTCGAGTGTATATGTAGGTATGAGTGTGTGTGTGTTTGTTTGTGTGTGCGCGCGTACACTCTGTGTTCAGCTCAACGTTGTATGTGTGCACTGGTTAAGGCCAGGTTAGTTGCTAGGCAACACTAGGCACCCTCTACGGAGAAGCTGCAAATTCTTCTTAACCAAGGGAAACACAGGGAGTTTGGGGGCCAGCAGGAGTGATTCTGCTTACAGCAATGGGCAAACACTCACACTGCAGCATGTCGAGCATCAAGTGGCTCTGACCTAGTTCTCATACAGTGATACTGACTCCAGTGTAGAACTCGCACCCCAGATGTAGCACTGACATCATCATATCATGATAGCTGGAATGGGTGGTTTAAAGCATCAAGTAAACATAAACAGGTAGAGATCAGTGTGAAAATAAGCCCCCGTGACAACACTGCCACTCTGCAGTGCCATCCATCAAGCTCTTGTATCCATTATTGATGCCTGAGGCTTAGCTCACAGCCTTCTACACTCTATTATTTATGTCTGAAACAGCTGGCGGTTTATGCCCAGAGGAACTATTCTCTATGGGAGTCTGGATGGGAGAGAGAAAGCAAGCAGCGGGTAGTGGGGCTTACTATCTCCATGGCAACTTGTATCAATGAGAGTAAAAAAAAGATGTCCTCAGTGCGGCAGGCAGACCGTTTTATAATGTAGAAGAAGAACTGCAGAACACACATACGCACACAAAGAGCCTCACAATATCTCAGTAGTGAGCCAAATAGCAGAGCAAAATAGACATATCCCTCTGACAATAGCATCGACTCTGCGGTAACATCTGCTTCAAATATTCCTCAACAGTTATTTGTTTGTATTGTAGAGTCCCATTTGCAACAGTTTACTAGATGTGGATTAGGGGGAAAGCTATTACAGCCTTCATTAACCCAAACAATTCTCGTCTTGTAATTTAGAGTGTGAAGACCACTTAGTTGAGAATTTGCCATCTAATCCTTTTATGTGGATGTGAAAATATGTGCCTTCTATTGATAACTGGGGTTGCAAAATTGCAAAAATTTGGAAACTTTCCATGAAAATTAATGGAAATGAACAGAAATGGGATTGAACTGAAAATTTTCAAAGTTGAAAGTTGGGAACATAAATAATAGTTGGTAAAATGCCACGTACACCATCCAGTTTGTGGAGGTATTTCATTCACACTTGTACCTGTATTCAGTGTGGCTGGTGACCTGTGGTTCACATAATCTCTAATTTTGCGAAGATTAAAATACCTGGGGGAAAAAATAATTTTTGAATTTCTCTTGATTTTAAACCACAATCCACTGGCTCAGACCTTAGAATAATGTATTGCTTAATGTTGTACTAACTGTTGTATTAACACATTTTAAATAATCCGTTGTCAAACTGAATGATGATGGCAGGGCTGGATGTATACATACGTTAATTTAAATGAAGAATTACATTAGTTGATCTCATTATGACTGCATATTCCCAATGATTATAATTATGCTCTGACCTGCTGTGTGGCACCCTGCTTCCGGTTGGTGGCTGTGGTGGTAGTGATGTCGCTTATGGAGGGGGCGGAGTCAGAGCGGTTGCCTCCAGCTGCAGCACTGGACTGTGGGGTGATGGAGGAGGACGGCATGTCGCCGACCAACCGTGCGCTGCCCTCTACCCTAATGTGCGGATGCCCCTCGGCTGCCATGTTGAGGATTCGGAGGCCATTGTAGTAGAGGCCAGACAGCTGCCCCTGGAACATGCCTGTCCCACGCTCGCCTCCACCAACACGCACTGTAGTCTGGCTGTTGAAGATTGTCAGCTGGCGACCTATATGCATACACGCACACACACACGTGCCAAAGACACACATACACACCAGGAGGAAAGGTAGACAGACACACGCATATCCAGTCACACACACATACATACCAGTGGTCACATACATGCATACATACACACGAGAGTGTTTGAGTGTTACACAATTCACCACCCCCAAGGCATGGTAAGAGGATGGGATAGATAAAGCATGGCAGAGCAAATCGAAGCCATGAAAAACTGTGAGAAGGTTTGAGGCTTGGAAAAAAAAGAGTGAGAGCAGAAAACAGAAGAGGAGGGAAGAGGAAGACTGAGAAGTTGAGGAGGAGGATGAAAAGGCAAAGAACAGGAGGAGAAAGAGGCAGCAGATGAGAGGAGTCAGAGGGCCCTGAGAAGATGGGGCTGGCAGATGGTTGCTATGGTGATGGCTGTACGGCACGACATTGTATTTGAAGGAGCAACAGACAGGCAGACAGAGAGAGAGATCTAGAGAATTGTTGTAACAGCCCTATGAAGCATGCACAGGTTAAAAGCTCTAGCACTGCTCACTGTTAAAGGGACTAGAGGCTAATTTAAGCTCTGCTGAAGTTTAGGTGGAACACTTTTACATTTTTCTTTTTTTCAAAAAAGCATTTCTCTATTAGTCATTTCAAATT
This sequence comes from Microchirus variegatus, assembly GCF_963457635.1. Taxonomy (NCBI): domain Eukaryota; kingdom Metazoa; phylum Chordata; class Actinopteri; order Pleuronectiformes; family Soleidae; genus Microchirus; species Microchirus variegatus. The sequence goes on along the minus strand of NC_139818.1, from coordinate 13,622,873 downwards.
TACATAATTCTTACATTTCTCAATACTTTAATTTGTTTACAAACATGTTTTTCATCATATAATCTTTAGTAAATGCTTTATTGTTTACAATTCGATAATAAACACAATTATTTACCAGTCTTGATAAAGCATCTTTTATCAGTACTTTTCTATTTTCTGATTTATTCACATTTAAATCTCTCCATCGTCCCTTTAACCTGATATTATCAGATACACACTAACAAGATACGTTCACAGGCACTACAGTTTACACATTATTACACACTATAGCTGTCCAACTTTTAAATACTTAGTTATGGATTTAGATTTTTAGATGTTAGTTGATGGTGCACAATATAATATATTCAACTGTCTTCAAATTGTATTTTTAAGCTGAAAGTTTTAAGGAATTTTAATCAGGGTTTTTACCTTTGTCGAGTAGCCAATCGTCAACTACTCGACCGAGCCGATAGGGGATTCGCTGTCTGGCGATGGCCAGGCGCTCGTTATCAATGTTGCCTTTAATTTAGAGATGAGAACACAGTAGTAATTACGCACATCCAAACGTGGTACAGGAGCTGGATACAAAAAGAACAGCAATGAAAAGAAAGTAATGGTCTGCTCATTATTAGCATGTCACTGCGGGTAAGGTAGGCTTGGTGTGCTAAGAGAAGAGCTGAATTCACTATGTTTCCATTGAGCGGACTCTTACTCTCTGTTCATTGGGTTTAATTTAAAGAGACATTTCAGGGGTTAACATCTGCAAGAGCACAGGGAAATATAATGTTACAGCTGCCACATACTGTCTCTGTCCTCACACACACCTCATAACAGCTAACATTTAGCATTTTAACTATACGCTACCTAAAGCCTGCACCTCATTGTGTTAAAGACTACCTAAGATTACCACTTTAAATATGAACATGAACAATATGAAAACAAAGACTATGCTCAACATAATACACTTTTTTCTTTTACTTATTATTTTTCTCTCTAGTTAAACAATTTATCATCAAAATATGACATGTTTTTAAATTATTGTTTGTCCAAAATGCACCAACTGTTATTATTTTCTTTTATGGTGAGAAAAACAACTGAAACCTGAATTGAATATTTTCATAAATTACCTTTAACACTATTTAACAGGCCTATAACATAACATAGCTGGCTAGTAAACAAGCTATTGTAATAACTGTCTCTTTTTATGGTTTAAAATGTCATGTTTCATATCAGGTCATACATGGTTCATTTCAAACACAATTACATAACACAAAGCTGCAATTATATTTCTTAACGCCAGTATTTGAATAGAAACAATAGAAACAGCGATCATCAACCAGGAGGTGGGTTGATTGAAGGTAAAGTGTAGTCAACTCTGCCACAGGACAGGCAGTGCTTTAGTGGGTCGGTGGGTGGGGCTTATGTGGGGAGGGCAGGGCATACCTGAGGGATATCGCTCTATGACTGGTAGGTCGTCGAGTTGGAGGGTTGCATTGCCTCCACTGCGGGTGAAGCGAATTATGTGGTACTTCCCATCGTTGACAAACTTGGAGCTCTCCTCGATGTTGATATCGTCGGTGCCAACATTAAACACTACTCTAATGTTTCCCTTGTCCTGAGTGGGGCAGATATATAAAAAAATCCTCATGAAGAATGCAATTGTGTTAAATAAGCAAACTTGACATACTTTCTTCTTCAGGCCTAACTTTATTTTCCGATTTCTTAAAAAAAAAAAAGTAAACTTGACATGTTGACATGTCTTTAGATGTGTTTCTATGAAATGTTTGGGATTCTGTGCCATAGTTGACACCTCAAGGACTGACAGAAACTGAATTCTCTTGTCACATCATATCTGAAGGAAAGCAGACATGACACCCTCTGGTCATTTCTCTTGTCTCCAGATGAGAACTCTGGATCTCCAGAGTCACCATCATCATCAAAGGCCCTTCTTCTCTGACTGCTCAGGCTAGTTTTGTGCTCAAAACTTAAGTTTGATTTCCAATTTATTAAAATAATTGGTTTTGCTGAAAGGCAGGCTCTAATTTTTTGTTAACTTTCAGTTGCTCAATGGCCATTTTCACACATCGTTCACAGATAATCCAACCATGTTCAATAGTACTTATTGCCTTCTTCCTATTGCTAACTGTGTCTCAGACTTGGACGACACACTTCCTCTATTTAGAATTATGGAGGCCACTGCACTCCTGGGACTTTTCAGCATAGCAGATTTTATTAGGGTTCTGCAACTCTGTGCCTTGACACAATCCTGTCTCTGAGCCCAACAGGCAATTATTTTATCTTCATTTGTAGGTTTTTGCTCTCCTATGCACGGCGAACAGTGAGGACACCAATAGAAATATGTATACCTCTCAAAACTGAATTTACTACACGTGGGCTCAGATCAAGGTGAATACACTTTATTAAGACCTGAGCTGAATGTCAAGTATCATAGAATGATCATAATACTGACGTCAATGTGATATTTCCTTTTTAATACATTTGCAAGAATGTGTTTTTCTTTATTCTTTTATCAGGTTTTGAATATTTTGCAAGTACACTGTATTCCCAGCTGGTACTTTTTCACCAGCAGCTGTAGCAGAGAAACAAAACAGTGACAATAATGTTGCAGAAATGCAGCTTGGGGCAGCTGCAGATGAATGTTGTTACAAAAAGAAGGTTAGCCTAATTAGTTGCAACTTATGGTACTTGACAACTTAAGCCTGGAGCGGGAAAGGACGCAGAAGACTGTCACACAAGAACTTGCATGATATAAACTCATCATATTGTTCCTGAGATTGCGTATGAAACATTAGTTGGAACATATGGTGTGAGCAGGTGTATTTAAAAGAACTTCAGAATGCCCTGACCACAAGAATAGCTATAGCGACACACCACATCTGAAGGTACTTTCTGGATAAATAAATGAATACATTTAACACGTTCGGTCAGTAGATGTATTGCAGAAGTGAATTTCGGTGTGCTTACTATCTGCAGCTGAAGGTAGTCTCCCAGGCCAGAGGCGCTGTCCACCCTGAGCAGAACGGCATGCTTCTGTTGGGTGCTGAAACCAAGGGCGAGCCGGTCCGCCCTGGTGCTGGGACGTTCGTTAGGGGGCCATGTGTAAACCACCATGCCGCCATCACGCGCAAAGATATAGGTGGTCCCAGCTGGTCCACACAGATAAACAGAGTATAACAGCAAGCATGTCATGATATTATAAAATAAGTGCTATTTTTATAGTAGTCCTCCTGACTGCATTTCAGTGGTTTTGAAGGACATGCTGAAAAAATAACTCGTAAATAAAATGTCATAGATGACTGGTCCCCCACTTTGTGCTCATTCCTCCTACACTCTCAAAAAATATTTCCCAAATCACTTCTCAACATTGTAATAACTGACTCATACAAATATTTGAGTCATAAGATGACTACGCAACCATTATGTCTCCTGCATGTAAGGCTGATGAGGATAATTTATTGTCTAAATCAAGATTAAATGATTAAATTTGAGAGCGAGGGAGACCATAATAAAACTTTGAGACTAGACACAGGTACTGTAGTATTTTTGGGCCACTTGAGAATCAACAGTTGACAGTGCCCTCACGTGGTGGCTCTGATATAATGCAGACAAAGATGCTTCAGTACAGTGACTGAAACAGAGTGCATCAGTGCTTCACACTTTAAGTTGTACAGAAGTGTGTTAAAGTCTGTGTGTTTTCTGTGGTTTTAAGGACAGAACAAAGGAAATTCAGTTCAAAATTCTAATTCATGTACTGGTAAATACTGTTGCAATAGAAAGTTGTATTTTGTTGTTTCCCAAATATGACAATGCCTCTGCAATGCTTTCTGCTGTCCACATAATGGAAAGTGATTGTGTAAACCGGCATGGACTGAGCCGTACCATGAAATGCACACTCACCATCATTGCATAGTGGCCCAGCATATGAAGTCATGCTGCAGTCGCAGGTGAAGCCCTCCCACTGCTGCAGACAGACTCCCTGATTTGAGCACGAGTCTTCCTGACAGGTGGTGCTCGGACCTACAGTGAGAATTACGGTGGGGTTGGAGGGTGCACAAGTTAGGAGAAGATAAACAACTAGACTTTTTTTAAAATTGTCTGGAGCCCAATATCTTCACAATAGTATGTTTGCACAGTATTTCCATGAAACATTTTGTTGTTTCAAAAAGGGTTTCCTGTGGTGCTGCACATGTGTTTTGATTAGTAGTATTAGTAGAATCATCAAGAGAGTGGGTTTATGTGGATATAGGCTCCTATTTGTTACTTTTGTCTGTATTGAGAATACTACTACGACTGAATTTCCATATAAACTGGAACCGGAATCTGTGCTACTAAGTGGAAAAAAAAGGCATATTTTGACTACATGCAGGTGGTGATGCTAGATGAGTGGGGCAAGGTCAGAAGGAGGAGTTAAACATAAGAGGGCAGTTATGTTTAAAGGCCCTTGTCTCAATACTCTTTTCTTCAGCAGTTTGTCACTGTTCTTTTCCTGCCTCGTGCTAAAAACACACAGAGCGAGAACGTCAAAGTGCCTAACTTAGTTCTCATTCGGTGCACTCTTAACCCGAGGTATGGAGGAGAGGGTGTGAAGTGAGTCACAAATAAGAGTATTGAGGTTTGGTTAGGTTGGGAGTCACTAGGAGGGGTTAGACAGCATGCTGCTAGGCAACCCAGGTGGTGGAGCTGTGGTCAACTTAAGTCAAGCAGTAGTGACATTTCTACTGTGATGAAATCAATATGGTGCCAGGAAAGGACGGGGTCACCTCTGACCTTTAACTCTGGATCACTGGGATCCACACAACACTGGACACCACTGGATAGTTCTAGTACACGCACGCACATATGTACGCACACACACGCCCTCACGTGCACTTGCACACGTGTCTCAAATGCTCACACAAAGCGATATACCTTGCAAGTCAGCTTTCATCAATGTAACTTTTGTCAGCCAAACAAAAAAGCAAACAAGCAAATTAAGTTAGATGGTTAGTCAATGCACATAGATGCCTGTGAACTGCTAAAAGAGTGGAGTAGAGAGAAACTACAATGTGGCCAAGGTGATGAGTAGATAGAGCGTAAAATGTATATCTAATAGACCAAGACCTGGGTTAGTGGTGTTGTTCTTTGAAAAAAAAAAAAAAAAAAAGAGCATGAGTTAAATGAAAACTGGAAGACGAAGCAGTAAGGACACTGGACCTGGACAGAACATCTGGTTGACAGTTTTTGTGCTTTCACCTCACCTTCACAGCCTCTCTCCACTTGTCCCATGGTTGCCAAGGCATCTGCCAAAAGGTCAGGGAGCCGGCCGTTTAGATCAACTGTTGCTAAGCAACCCTGGAAACCCTCACGAGAGTGGACCAGCTTGGGCAGGTCTCGGTACATCTCTTTGGAGACGCCCCCAATGTACAAGTCACCTGTTTTAGGACAGGACAATTAAGGACAGCTTCATGAACTATTCATAGATAGCATTAGTAAGACACATGCAAATACAGTACTATATATTAATGCATTAATTTTTTCGATTAATGATGATTAAAAATGTAAATGCCTTCACTGATCAAAGTAGTTATTTTCATGTACAGAGCTCCAAACCCCAATTGTGTTCAATTTACATAGAACAGCTGGGGTCATAAGCTCGAACCAGTGACCCATTTAGAGGTTTTGACTTGACTAGACAGTTTAGTTTTTAACCAAGTGTTTTCATAATCACTTAATCTATTGATCATTTTCTTGATGAATTGATTAGTTCTTTGTCCATAAAATGTTATGGATGATGTTCTCAAATGTTTTATTTATTCCAAAAACCAAGTTTCAATGATGTCTTTGTTACATGGAGCAAAGAAATCAAAAAATATTCACAGTTAAAAAGCTGAAACAATCACAACTTAATTAATTATATAAAAAAACACTGAATTAAATGATCCTCAAAATAGTTGCAGACCAGATTTATTTAGTAGCTGATTAATTGTCGCAGCCCTAGTCGTATTAATTATACAGATAAGCTGTCTAGAAAATGTTAATTAGCATTTTCCCCAAAATTACAGCCTCTAAAGGAGCAATTTACAGGAAATATACTGTATTTTGTGAACCAAAACAATTATTGTATGGTTTATTAAGTACTGTATGTATAAACTCATCCACCGTCATTGAGGCAGCACTGTTTTTATTTGAAGACATACCCTTTAAGTCGAGGTTCTTGGCACCCATGGTGGTCTGCGTGGTGACTTTGGTGTCGATCTTGACCGTGTGAAGATTGTTAGTGTCTCTGGATATGTGCACGTTGTGCCAGTGGTTGTCATTTAGAGGACTGTTCGAGTTACCCTTGATCAGGTGTGCACCGTTACCCAGGTCAGAAATGTAATGCAGGTAGCTGGAGAGTAAGCAAGGAAAATAGATAGGAGGTGGTTAAATAAGTGAGAAGAGCAAAGGCACATGAATTATATTAATGGTGAAAAAGATAGGTTTTTACACTTCAGGGCATTATAATCCTTTTTGTAGAACCATAACTGTAAGAAGAAATAGCTGCTTCTACATCTGATATTTCAGCCCCATAGACAAGAGTTTAACCTTAATTTGAGAAATGTTCCTAAAGATGGATTTGACAAAATTAAGTGACTTTGTGTTTCTTTTCAAATTTCCCTATTATTTGTGAACTTTTCCTTTTGATAAATGTAGGTGAAATGTTAAACTAAAATATGCAGACATCAGGCTGACTGATCGTGACAGCTCACCCTTTAACCAGCTCCACCACGATGAAATCATTGCCGTCTCCCCTGTTGTACAGAACAAGGCCGTCGGGAGACGTCGTCTTGAACTGCATGAAGAGATGCATAGAATAATAAGCCTGGAGTGTGGGCAGCGTCACAAAACTGGAGCGCGAGCGGAAGGTGACGGGGTCGGCCACTATGCTCTTGTAGCCGATGACGGCGTTGAGTTCGCAGTAGTCAATGTCGCCGTTCTTGCACAGGTCGATGTATGGCATGCCATTCAGTGCCAGGCCCTGAAGGTGGCCAATGAAATTGGAGGGCACGGCAGGTATGAAGCGTTTCTCTGTCACAATACCCGTCTCCACATTGTGGAACTCCAGCTGGGTGTGGTCACCTGCCATCTGACCTGGTGGTGAGAGAAAACTTCAAAAGTGAAGGCTATGGAAATTTAGGCTTCAGGTGGAACTGCACATTAGTAAAACTCATACTGATAATAATCATTCTTGTTCACCAGGGGCAGACTGATACAAGTACTTGATGACAACCTCATAAAGCAAGTAAAGTAAGGCTTATTCTAAGACTTTTATTTTAAAGCATTATATAAATATAATGATGAATAGTTCAATTGTTGCCATTAGACATTCCTAAATGTTACACACCAGACCTTTAAATAATAATAAAACAATACACAGAATACAAGCAGAAGTCTAGACATCCAGAGTAGAAGCAGACTGATTGATCTGGTCAATATTTGCCATTTTTTAATAATTGGCATTGGCCGATTATTATTTATTAATTATATAGTAATTTTATCAGATTGAGGAAAAAAGAAAATCTACAAAATACGTGGAAAAAAAAATCAGCTGCCCTTATATCTAAAAATCGGCCTTAGCATTGGCCATACAAATACCCATATCGGTCTACTTTTAATTCAGAGTGCTGAGTGTCTATAATAAAGTGACAAGATTTAAGTTAGGCTGCTGTGGTTACCTTCAACAGGCTGCAGGTCATCCACGGTGAGTTTGAGGCTCTTGCCACGCCGGACTACCCTCACAGTGTGCCACTCATTATCATTGAGGCCCGACCCCGCAAAGATGGTCTCTGGGCCTTTACCTACACATAGCCCAGAGCACCATTAACATATGCACAGAGAGTTAGAGAGAGACAGAAAGAAAGATAGAGATGTGGACAGAGAGCCAGAAGGAGGAGGAGTAAAAGCAGAAAACCAGGCAGGTTGAATTAAAATTTAAAGACAGAGTGCAAGGAAATGGATGGGAAATAGCAGAAGGAGAAAGGAACCATACATATACACCTCCGTGTCAAACACGCACTCTCTACAGATACACTGACAGGTCTCCTTGCAGATATGCAAGCGAAACAAATGATGTGACACAGACAGAGAAATATGTACATAAATGGATGTCTAATATGGAGACTGTGAGTCACAACAAACCCACGCTCACACAGTCCATCTGTGGAGAGATCACCGTCACAATGACCATCGTCTACCCACACATGCACACATAGCACACTTGCAACCCTTTGTCTTCTAAAATGCTCCTCAATCATCTCCAGCCTGTGCACGTTCAACCTCCTGTGTCTGCATGCAGGACCTTTTTAATGTCCTCCACATTGTAGTACTGCAACACACCTCATGGTGGCACTAGACACACAGAGGAAAATCGGAGAGCTCTCCAAGGTGCTGATTTACAGCAGAATGACAGAAGCTGAGCTGTCCTCTTGTGATGTCTCTTTCGCTCCCTCTCTCTCTGCCCATCTACCAGCTCATATTTTCACATAGGTGACTGCACACATTTGACAGACTGAGTGTTCCCAAAACCTCAGCATCTCTCTCCTCCTACTCTCTTCAGGCAGGCACACCACCAACCTCGAGCACTACACTCACCACTTCCCAAGCCCCGTTGGTTTGAGAAGTGCAAGTCTGCTAACACTGACCTATAGGAGGTAGTGACAGGGAGGTGAGAAGTAATCTGACCCCGAAGAGATTCTGCTGCAGAAAATGTCAAGCGTGCCTTCATTACTCACAGAGGCACACACAGGGTGCACACTTGTATGTATATGTGCGCGCACGCACACACGCACACACACACACACACACACACAAACACACACAGGTAGAGAATCACTGGAAAATCGAAGAAAGACACGAGCATAATTAATTGAGATGAGAAGTAAATCAAAATGGATGTGGCAGCGTGACATGTCTGTGAGTGTGTTTTTAAAGCTAAAACCGTGTGTTCAGAGAGGACATTGGGTTCCCCTGAGGAGACTCAGCTGTGCTCCCGGCATGAGCATCTCATCCTGTTACCATGGATCACTGCTTAGCACTGAGTGAAGGAGAGAATATGTGTACATGTGTGTGAGTTTACAAGTGAGTGTATGTGTCATTTGTTTTAAATATATGTAGCCGAATCTTTAAAGAATGAGCAGACTGATGTGAGATTTAGGCAGTGATTTGTGTCAACTTGGGAATGGGGATGTTCACACAAACAAATGCACACGCTCATAATAGGTCAGTGCTATAACATTGAATTCAGCAGCATGGTCTGAGGATCAGTGTTGAGCTATTGAGCCAACAGATAGTTTACTCTGCACTCTGTGCTGAGACAAAGACGGGCAAAGAGGGACTGCTTGTTGCCCAGGAAGTACAAATCAAATGACATAAGCTAGTGGAGATTATAAAAGCAGGATAATGAAAACAAAATTACAAAAAACCTTTCATATTTCATTAGCTCGGAAAAACAAATGGCTTTTCTGCTGTATAAGCCTCAAATCTCTCCCATGCCAAGGCTTTTATATGACTGCTGAGTGGACTATTTCAGTGGCGCCTGGCTGTTAAATACATTTTTCCCCCCATCTCCCTTGAATATCTGATGTATAATTTATTGCATGCACACAGTGTGCCTGAAAAGTGGCTGCCTCCTGAAATGTTCATTGAGACAACTGGTCTAAAATTGGCCAACAACCATGCGGGATAGCAACGGCGCTGTGTGGCTAGTAGGGTTTCTATGGCAACTGCAGTCATCCATTTCACCACCTCTTTGCCGTCACATAGCATTCCTTTCTCTCTCTATCTCTACCACTCACTCACTCTCCTGCTTTCTCAGCGGTCGTGACAGAGACAACGTCCAGGTGAGGAAATTAATCTTCATCTAGGATTCATCTAGGATTCAGCTATTCACACACACACACACACACACACACACACACACACACACACAAATGGGCAGTGAATAGAACACAGAATGCACATTTACTCAATCACACACAAGCTGCACAAAAAAACACACTAAACGTCACTAGCTGAAAATCCCCTTGTTCAATTTAGAGAGAAACGACTCGCAAACAAAGAAAGCAACTAGACAGATGTTAAAAGGAAGGTGCAGCAGAGAAAAAACACATCTTATGTCTCCAGCATGAAGGAGGAGTAATTAGTCTGCAGGACTGAGTGGCATTCATCTACCAGCTACTACCCTCCTCACACTTCTCGACATGCCTAATTTACATGAAGACACAGAGAAATTTGATTCTCCCTTTTGTCTCTCGCTGTCCTCCCTTTCTTCAACCCCCACCGTCCTCTCTTCCATCTATCCTTCTTTGCTAAAATGGCCGTCATGGAAAACCCTGGCCCTCAGCAAAAATCACACTACTCCTGTGGTGAAGCTGAACACAAGCGAGTGCGTGCTCGCACACACACAACATACACACACATACGAGAGAAACGTATGTTGAGAGAGGCTTTATGAGATGTACTGTCAAGACAGCAGAACAGACAGAGTGGAAAAATAGTCAGACAGACACATTAACAAAAGCACATATACTACTGTGCACTCCATTTCACACACATACTGAGGAGGAGGAGGAGGAAGGGGAGGGGTTAGGTGAGATGGAGGATCACTTACTGGCTGTACAGTTTATCCTGATACAGTCTGGAGGGAGAGCAGAGCAGAGGGTTAATGCTGCACACATACACATACTCTCCACGCCCCGGGGACGCACACATCGACACACCCTGCACTCATATATACAAACACGCACATGCACACACACACTGCTGAGAAAACACACCCTCTCCTTTGTCAAGAGCAGGACAGCGTATTTTCTTGCAATACACTGTGCATTTCTGTGACTTTGATTTTTTTTGCTAGTAAGAGGCAAAAGAATAGGAGGAAAAAATATCCACATTGACCAGTTGAGGAGAGCGGTGTGTCCTAGCATGAGGTGTGTGTCCAATGGCTGCTCTGGCCTGAGCGACAGTTTCAGTCACCGGAGCAATTCTAACAGGAGACTGAGATGGGTCATGTGTGTGTCAGTTTCTCTGATGACATCAAACACAGCCCATGATCTTTTGTCGCCCATCCAGAGCAGAAATCTCCACAAACTGTTGGAAGATTCAGCCCCTCTATTCTTATCGTCACAATCGCATTAATAATTTTACCCATGATGACTTGGTGTGTCGTGTGGCGTCAACCACAGAAAGGACGTGGCTGCAGACAACCAGAGACCAACACATGCACCCCTCTGTAAATCTGTGTGTGTATGTTATGTTAATGTGAAAATAATGTGTTAAGCTAACTGATTTGAGAAGGAGCGATGTATATTAGAAACTAGAAGGATTTGCTTTCTTGCCGTTATGTGTAGAGTTCACTATTTGTTTGTGTGTGTGTGTGTTTTCATCTTTGTGTTGATTGTTTGAGGTGTTAGGGATGCACAGGTCCACTGGGAGTGAGCAGAGAATGCAGCTTGAGGCTCAAACCCTCTGTTCAAAACAAAAAACAACACAACTAATCTTCATCTGTTGTGTATTTAAAGATATGCTGTATGTCAATCCAAATGCTGTTATCGAACAAAACCTGTACAACTCATGTCTTGAAAATCTTGAACAAACAGTGCAGCATAAATTATTAGGAAGGGTTCATTATGCAGGGACAACCCATTACTTATCAACATTTTGTGACATTCCTTTACAAGAAAGAGCTGCATTCCCTGATGTAATTAAAATAACGTTGTGTGCATGTGAGTACCTAGGTTGACAGTGAGTCGGACACGGCCCCCGTCCAGCTCCAGACGTAGGGTGTCTGCCGAGTTACGGGATGTGGTTGCCATGAGAACGCCATACGCCCGCTGGGAGCGAAAGCGTAGTGAGACGTCCTCGGCCTCGGTATGCATCACCACGGGCAACTGCACCTTCATAAACTTGCTGCCGTCGTAGGACAGGATAGTTGCATCTGTATGGGACACACAGAGATGAGCAGGAGTGAGTGATAGATGAAGGCGAGAGCCGAGTGGAGGAAGACGGAGATGTCGGCGAAGGCGAGTTAGGTGGGTGTAAAGGGAAAAAAAAGCCTAGAAAAGATGATTGACTAGAAGAAAACACACGAGGTGGGAAGAGACAAAGGCAATTTGATGTTTTATCCATGATAAAGTACGACTCAACTTAGCTATAATCCCTTGTTCCCCTGCCATGTCATTTTGAAACTCAAAACCTGCTTCCAACAAATGTATCCTATCACTTTCCTCCCTTAATTCATCATCACTCCGTCTGCCTCACAATGGAGGATGTAAAAATAGCTGCAGCTGGTTGGCTCGCCCTATTATCCGCTTAAATCAGAATGCATGGCGGTGAGTGTGTTAGCCACCACCACTGACATCTCAGACCCTGGAGTCATAATGTAACAAGCTCAGGTGATCGCACTTTAATGTCTTTTGCATACTCATTTACATATTCATAATCTTCTCCCTGCTTCCTGCTGAGGCCAATCCCAGGCCGCTAAACTGTTTACCTCTAAAGACCCCGTTTTTTATTGGCCAATTACATATGTAGCAAAACACTCTCTCCACGTCGCCATATCTTTATCTCCCCGCTCCCCTCTATCTTCCCTTCACGAGTACATTTCTCCTTTGCTTTCCCCTTCCTTTCGCTCTCCCTGTTTCCGTGGGAGACGTTCGGAGCCAAGGCGAAAACAAGAGAACAGGAAGAGAGTGAGGCCTCATGAATACTGATGAGCTGAGAAGGAGGGAATGAGAGAGAGATAGTGTGTATGTGTGTCAGAATAAGTGAGTGAATTTAAGTGTGAACAGAGGAGGGTTTAGTAAAGTGAGAACAGGGGGAGAGAAAATAGGGACAGAGCAAGACAGAGAGAAAGGAGGGGGGAAAGAAGAAAAGCTCTTGGCTAAAATGCAAATGAACCCTCATTAACTTGAGGAAAAAAGACGGTGGTTGGCATGTTATAGATAACATACCTTACAGCCACACGTACACCCACGTAAACACACACAGCTGGCCTGAGGCTTAAGCAAACTGAAAGTGTGTGGTGAAATGTTATTTTTATATTGTTCAGATATCTAAATAGTCTTTGTCTTAAGTTAGTTTTATTTTGTAGTTGAAGATTGCACATTTAGCGCACATCTGTTCCAAGTTTTAAAAACCAAAGCCATTTAACTGGTTTATATCAAATGAAAAATATGTGCTGTTGTTTTTGTTAACTTAAGTTCAGTATACAACTATAATTAATGAAATCTATACACGTAGGTTGTGGGAGGGGGAGAAGGCCCAAACCAAACTCTGCTAAGGGCCCAGTTAAAGGCTTGACGTGGCACGACACACATTTCTGTTTCGGGTGACAGCTGACTAAATTATTCTCACCACTGCACCTGACTCACCACCGAGCAACTAGAGGAGAGAGGATTTGATAGAGGGGAAGTATATGGAAGCCCATCACTGCCAGGAAAAGTCCAAAAAAACAACCACTGAAGTGTAACATGCACCTCCACAACACTGGAATTTGAATAATGGTATTCTATATTAAAGCTATTCTATATTAATAGTCAGAAAACTGCAACCATTTGAGCTGTAGTCCAAAAATCGTAGAGAACTGGTGACGCATAGTTATTTTTTTTTTTTATGTCTCTGTAATTACCTTTAACAGCTGTGCACTTTTGCTTTCACCAAACATTAGTCAACCAGAAGTGAATAGAGCATTTGTTTGTGACTTGGTGCACTAATGAGTATTTATGGCAGCAGGAAGGTGTATGTACGCTGGAAAATAATATGAACCCCAGTGCACATGTTGACTGTAATGAAAGAGTGTGTCAGCCAGTGCAACCGTGTGGCTCACTGATGTGTTTTTAATAGTTCTGACAACAATGGAGTTCTGTGGCACAGAGGGAAAAGCGACTGCATCAGCATTTGGCTTCACACACTTAAGTAGTTTCTTTTGATTTGCTGAAAAAAAAAAAAAATAGAATATTGTGTAAGTGTTGCATTCGGGTGTGTCGGCTGGGATTTACCAATCCGTGTGGTGAGCTTGATAAAATTGCTGCATTTGTTAGATGTCAGGCAGACATGCTGTCTAGAATGATGATGGGAAAGATTATAGCACATTGTGATATGTCGACACCTGCCATTGACTCGCTGTCAGTGTGTGGGCTTATCACAGAATATGATTGACAAGGGTGTCTTGATGTATTGCTATTTACTATTACATAATTTCTGTTTAATGTGTCAAAGTTGTTGTGCTCCAAAAGCTGACTTTGTAGGTCAATAGTTTAATGAAGAAATATACTGAATTTATTAATCTACCCAAGAGAAAGAAAAAACTAACCCAACATTGTTGACTAATCAACAGCCAACTACTACTTTTAGAATACACTCTTAGAAATAAAGGTTCCAAAAGGGTCCTTCTACAAGGGCTGAGGTTCTACCTGGCACCATTTGCTTTTGCAACCCTTTCCCGAAGAAGGAGTTTTTCTTGGTAACACTAATGGTTCCTGTAAGAACCATTTTGATCCAGAGAACCCTTTAAAACCCCTTTCCTGAATAAAGGGTTTTAAAAGGGTTCTCCTATGAGGACAAGCCGAAGAACCTTATATTTTTGCCAGTAACAGGCAAAAGAAATATGGTTCTACTTAGCACTTTTATTTCTAATAATAATAATAATAATAATAATAATAATAATGCATTATATTTGAAGGCGCCTTTCAAGACACACAAGGTCGCAGAGTGTCTAAGAGTGTACTTACTTAAATCATATTTTAAAACCAGCGACTTGACTCTCTTCCAGTTCAAATGAGGACAAACAATTTGAATAGCCTTACAAGAGATCACAGTATAAATTGGATCAATTAAACTAAGTGAAATCATTTTAAGGGTTGCTGGGGTTGTAGAATCTTTTATGTCTAACAGCTGCAGGAAAGTTCAAACAGAGCAGATAAATAAACCGATATTACAATTGTGCTATTCCAGTTCCACCTATTTGTATTATGGGTTCTATTGCTACGTTTCTTTTTGATAATGTTTTTCTCAACAGATGTAAAAGCAGACTTTCTAGTTAAAGGCTAGACCAGTGGACCTTATTGTGTGAGCCCTCGGAGTAAACATGTGCCTCACATATGAGAAAATGAGAAAATAATCACTCTAATGAAAGCGCAGTGCACAGCAGCTGGATAAGTGACCATTACGCAGAGCGATGCCTCCTCGATTTGCAAATAATTCCATCCTGAGTCAGACAATCAAACACAAAACAGTGTTCTGTGCAAGTTTAAACAAGTCACCCTCCACCACTGAACATACAACACCGTGTCTGTTTTATTAACTCAACCGTTTGTTATTTTAAACACTTTGATGCTGCAGTCTGCCGGCTTTGTCCCTCAGTGTGCTGTCGTTAGGCTGCAGTTGATAAGCAAAGGATTGGACTGTACCAACTAAAAGGGTCAAGAAAAGCTTAAATATAATCACCGTAGACTGTATATGAAAACTGGATCTTCTGTTAAGTCAATCAGGAAGTAACAATAATATTGAATAGTCACCAGGGCTGTTCATTAGTCGACCTGCTCCAATGGCTGATGGAGAAGATGAGTCTAATTCTCATGTATAATGTTAGTTAACACTTTCTTGAGTTAAGGAATTGCTAGTTTTGTTGTATGTTGTCTGTTTGTTAAATAAAGTACAGCACATATGAGTGACACCAGTGTGATTGACAGCTGGTATTATCCAATAGGTGCCTGGTTGGTTCCAGGTGATGTCTCTTAATTTCAGGGTTGCAAATGAGTTTACATTGTGCTTCACTTAACTTAATTATGAGTAGTAATTTGCTCTGCTAATGTCAGGCACCACCCTTGTTTTTCCTTGGCCTATATTTGTAGGCCTATTTGGATTTTTCCCAGCTTCGATTAAACAAAACAAAATATTGCTTCTAAAAATCTGTTCCTTTTAAAAATGTCCAACCTTAAGATGACCCATGTTTGGACAGTAGCTTCCATAAATTAGTCGGGCAGTTTTTTAAGGCAAGTGCAAATGTGTTGCTAGAATTATTACGTGTGTCACTGCTCATTACAAAACAAAAATGAGTCTTGGAGCCAGAGCGTGGTGAGTGGGAACAAAAGGAGAGAGTGAGATAGTGAGGAAGGGAAAAAAGGGAGGGAGAAACCGCAGGTAGAAGGCATAAACATGGCCAATCACTCTCTCCATCTGCTTCTCCATCTGTGCTTCCTTTAATCCACTGAACCACCAGTTAGTGACCCCTCAATGCACACAGAGAGGGATGAAGAAAGATGTAGAGAAGCAGCCATGGAGAGAGGGTGCATTACTATGATAAACACGGGATGTGGATGTTTGTCCTCTGAAATAAAACACCTTCATATCAACACCTTCCGAAAGCTTGTGCGTGTGTGTGTGTATGTATCTCTCCTGTTAGATGATAGTACAATCATCAGTTGAGACGCATCAACAGTTGTGGCACAAACAGCATTTCTTCTCTTCTCCTTGTCTGACTCCATCTCGTTTCTTTCAGCCGGCTTGTATCAGTTTCTCTCAATCTTCCCCGCTTTTCATTTTTCTTGGCCTGAATTTATACCTCTTCTCATAACTCTAACACTCTCACTCTCTCAGATTTTCAACTCCTGTCTTCCATGCCTCCTCATCTCCTCACCTGCTTGTCATATGGTGGTTCCAGCCCAGTGGTTCCACCCTCCTCTGTCACAGCTCCTGCTCTCAGCTCTCTGCACACTTCCTCTCCCATCGATTCCCAGTCTCTAACATCCATAGCACTGTCTGCAGCACAACATCCTCCCACCTCCATCACCTTTGTTGCATGCTTTCATTCCCTGCCTCCATCTTACTACCCTCACTTTTACACAGAAAATGCACAATTGTGAATGAATCAAAGAACCAGACAAAAATAGAAAACCCTTTTTTTGTTTTGTTGAGCAAGCAGGTTTTCTTTTTCACTGACCTTATTTACTATCTCAATACTGTATATCGTTTCCCGAGTCTATTTTACTGTTGTTCATGAAAGGGTTATAAGAATTTACGTATGAAAATAGTAATTATGTGACTTGGTTTGCACTCTTTGCCTTTGCAGTTGAAGACCCAGGTTAGCTACCCGGTTGGAACAAGGGTCTTTCTAGATGGAGTTTGCATGTTCTCCCCGTGTGTGTGGGGTTTTTCTCAGGGTTCTCCAGTTTCCTCCCACAGTCCAAGAAAATGCAGATTTGGGGATTAGGCAAATTGTGTTAGTGTGAGAGCGGATGGTTGTTTGTCTCTATGTGGCCCTGTGATGGACTGGCACCAGTGCCCCCATGACCCTCATGTGGAGGATAAAGTGGTAGAAGATGTGAGTTAAAATACACTTGGAAATGTTCTTATAATTATAACATAAATATAGTTAAAATAAAAAGCTAGTTAAAATATAAGAAGCAGTTGCTTCATCAGAGGGACTTAAAATAAGAAGGCATTGCTTAAAAATATATTATAATTTGCAGATTGAGATAATCTGTGATCGTTTACCCTTGGTTGAGGTTGAGTTTAATCTGTTTTTAAGATGTGTTATATGATGTTTTCTGTGCTTCCTTTTGTTTCTGTGAGTTTTAGAAACTAGTCTGGTTAAAATGTGGTTCAGTTTTCAATTATTGATGTCTCGTTCAGCCTGTGCAGGGGTATGTTTTCCACTCATTGATTGTGATCATGGCTCAATCAGAGTCATTGTGTGTGTGTGTCTTTTATTTATATATCCCCATTTACAGATAATAACAAAGGCTTGCACATTGTTAATAATGTATATACATTTTAAATGTTAAACGAACCTGCAGAGTGTGAAATATTAATTCATAATAAATTTGACGATGGAATTAAGTTGCAGTGGAAGTGAAATTCTACAGTACTTGGTATAGCCTGTTGTTAGCAGTGAATTTACCACTGCACAGGTGCAGTAGACTATTGGCAGTGTTTTCATGTGCATTGTATGTTAATAGGGTATTGATTGGTGTCATTCTTCGGTGAATATATAGAGAATAACTGCACCTTTGTGTTTTCAGGGACGTTTTGTTTTCTTCAGTTAACACAGATATGGTGATGTATCGCGATATGATTGACTTGCAATATATTGATTATCACAGAATTGTTGTATTGAGATATAATGAGTGTCGTGGTACCTTTTGATTCCCACCCCTAATTGTTAACAGATAATTGTGTTATGTTAACTGTGCTAATCTAAGGATTATTATTTTAATAATTTTCCATGTGTCATTTAAAGCAGTTTTATTTGCTTTAAGACATTCAGTTGTATATTTGAGAACACAATTTAAAGGTCAAATTTACTTACTTTTCTGTGTTTTTCAAATGGTATCGCTTACCAAATAGATACTGTTAAGCATTTTGTAAAACTGCATGCATATTTATGGGAAAATAATACATTGTGATAGTGGATTGATCAGACTCGCATCAATCACCCCCTTTACAGGGGCACAACAATCATCCCCAGTGTTGTAACAGAGGCTAAATTCTACCTGTACCTAATTTGCAAGCTTTGATATTGGCTCACATTTTTAATCCACTATAAAGCTTTATGAAGGTACCTTTTTAGTACACATCAGAATAAGTACTGTCAAACGTCAATGGGTTAGGATGGGCCCTTTATCTTAAAGGTATAATGAATAAAACATTTATTACCCAGTATAACTCATAATCTTAATATATTTTCAGCAGCTGATGGAGTTATTTCTGACTTTAAATCTTCCCACCACATACCATCTGTCTTCTGTCACTCATCCTTTTGGCATTTACTCAATGTTCTTAAGCCAAAGAAAACAAATGACAAAGCTGCCGCTATGACTGTATTTCCGTGTGTTCTTGATTTTTCAACAGACGATTCTGTTCAGTGACTGCATTTAAACATTAACATTGACTTATCTATAGGTAGCACTCTTTCTCCCATCATCATTCTTACCTCTCTCGCAGGAGCGTCCCAAGTAGCCCGTTCCGGAGCAGTCACACACATAACGATTCCATCCCTCCCTGCAGATTCCATTGTGCTGGCAGGGGTTGGACAGACACTGCTTGGGGGGCTCCCTAGAGCATGAGGGCTTTACCCCGACTGCCCTCTGGGCCTCAGCCAGTCGCCGGATGTCTTTGCTCTGCCCGTCCACAAACAGGTCTCTTATGCAGCCCACGTAACCATAGTTCAGCAGCGCTGTCCACACCTGAGACACAAATGAACCAGTGTTTAAGGGTAATTGATAGAAGAGGAATTTGTGGTCCTGTGTGTATTAATAATTCCTTTAAACACACAACATGACAAAGGGGGTCTCTCAATGAAAACATTCATGAGAGACCTATTTTCATGAGGTAGGGAAGCAGCTTTTTGATCACGAAAATTGTTTTCTTGTCGTCTTGTTTGGTTCCCCTGTGTGTTTGCACTTCACAGGGAGAGCTTTGGCAGCAGAACGCACAGCAAATGGCAATGAGTAGTCGTGATGCATTAGTGACGAATCCACACAGTGAAAGAAAAGACAAAAGACAACACACTGGCTAACTAGTAGTGCTAAATATTTCCTTCCTCACTCATGTTTCCAAGGTAATTTGGAAAGAGGGATTTCTATGGATTTAAATTGTGTTGGAAACAATCTGGATAATGTAAGTACACTACTCAACAAAATATATAATGTTAGTTTTGTCGTTTGCATACATTTTATATCTTTAAGTCATCCATTACAGTTATTCCAAGGTGAATAGTGAGGTATATGTGCTTTATGGTATATATGCAGCAGAAGCTTGAAGACATTAAATACTTATTGTTTCTGCTTGAAATTGTCTAACAGAAACCACCTCGAATTGGCTTGTAAAATCCTATCATACAAGAGACAAAAGAGACGACACAAATAGGTAATACAGCAGAGATGAATTGTGCTCTGTTGTCTAAATGACACAATACAACATGGTGGATCAAGTTAATTTAATGAAATTTAATATACTCAGTTTTGAAAAGATGTTATTGGATAATCAGCCGATTTGATTGTAACCTGTATAAGCTGTGAAAAAAAAATAGCCTCACGGTAGTTCAGTAAAAACATTTGATGCTTTTTCCCTGTGCTTGCAACAACAGGCTCTGCATCCTCGCTGTCACAGGAAATGTAACACCCACCACTCTTGGCCTCCTCCTGCGTTAGCAGTGTGGTGTATATGAATTTTGATTGTTCGTTAACATGTGTTCATGCTAATTAAATTAATGTGATCTATCTCGGGCTCTTCCAGGAGGAGTTTGTCAGCACAGGCAATAATAGTATGTCAACCTTGCTCAGCTTTGTCCCATTGCATTACATGATTAGAGCTGCAGCCCATAACAACATCCTAGGATCAGTTCTTAGGCCCAGTGTTGCAGGTCCTAACTTCTAGAGCTAGGCTTATTTTGTAGGTTATAATGTATGACATTGGAAACGTAGTTCATAGACACAAAACAGCACACAAACCTCTGTGGGGAAGATGAGTCCAGCACGATCCTCAGGTAGTCCTCCGAGGTACAAGGTTTCATCCAGGTCCAGGATCTCACTGTCTCCTGGAGCCGTGTACGCTGTTCTTACACTGTTCACTGAGATGGTTCCTGCATAAAAGAACAAGAGACACAGAAACCACCTGAGTAAACATTATGACCTTCAATGAAAACATTCTCATCACACTGTCATCACAACCACCACGATTGTGACTTTGTGATTGTCGTCATCGCCCTCCCCCTTGCTAAAAACAGAAGCACTGAAAATGCTTCTGTTTGTAGTGGTAAAATGCAAACCACACAGGCAGAACACTTTATCCCCAATAAATCTTTAATGCACTTATTTTTAGACATTAGAACATTTGCTGTAAACAAAAGAGACCCCCTACTGAGGAAACAGGCAGCATCTACTGTGGGTTTCTTAAGTGTAATTTACACCAACACGATACATATAACTCTATTAGTACCATGCCCGAAAAGCATTTAAAACCCTGTTTTGTAGACGTAGTCTCTGTCACTGCACTCACTTTGTTTGGCTGTTGTTTAAAGCGGACAAAAGACAAACAAGAAAAGGACAATAACTACGAAACGGCGCAAAACTGCATTGTGTAAGTGTGTTTAATGTATCTATTGATTATATTTGTGGCAGGATGCATGGGTTCATGGTAAATGTGGCCATAACATTGAAAAACAATAACAGCACTTTTGGTAAGATGAGGAAACAAGCTATGATTGCTTTAATTACCGTCTCAGTGTTATGGTAATTATATCAACATATTACAATAAATGTGGCAGTGCTACTGTGCATTGATTCAGTTAAAATGGTGTGTACAGCACGAACGTAGTTTAAATTAAAGACACTGAACAGATGGCAGCCGAAATGGCCATGCTAATCTGGTGCCGACGATAAAACGTGGAGTACAGTGCTGCCTTCTCATTATCCAACACTTGCTTCTTATCAACCTCTGTGGTCATGGCTTAGCACCAGACTTGCGAGAGTTGTGAGTGTACCTGAGCGTCCGTCCCTCTGAAAGTCCACGTGATACCATTCACCGTCGTTGACCTTCCTGTCGATGGCCTTGGTTTTGGTGGTTCCTGAGCCCATGTCTAGCAGCAGGTACAGGTGTCCATCCAGCATTTCGATGGCAAAGAAGTCCACCTTGATGTCAAACACATCAACATCAGTAATCTGTAAACAATAAGGGACAAGGATGGATGGCAAGGAAATACAATCATACAATCATCTGCAAGTTATAATTGAGTAGCTCCAATCAAACTTACATATTGTGCATTGAAATAGTCATTTGTTTATTTTTAAAAGTGACACTCTTTAGCTTTATCCTTCACAAAACAAAAAAACAACATCTTTTTTTCACCTTGAGTATGGGTGGTGAGCGGGGGTCCTTGCGTTGCTGCTGGCGGGGCTTTCCATGACTGAAAAGCATCAAACCATTTGGCTCTGTGGTCCTGAAGTCAAACGAGATGGATCCTGCTTTCTTCGCTGTCCACTTGCTCAGTGCCACATAAGACTCCGGCGTGTCAAATGTCACGGGGTCCAGCGTGGCCACACTCTCACACTTGAAGGACACCACCCCGCTCACCTGCAGCAGACAGAGGAGAGAAATGTCTTAGTGGGTTCTAGCATTTGAGAAGATGAATTGTTGCACAGATGTCCACTGTGTTTCAGAACCTGAAAGGATTCCTTTGTTGTCTGAGACTAAAACAAAGCCAGCCGCTTCCAGCTGTTAACTGACTAGAGGACAAAATGTTGTGGCTACCACTCAAAAAAAGTACAGTATAATCCAATTTACTTATAATCCTGGCAGTATAAATTTCACAGAGCCTGACAGGGGCTTCAGAAACTAAACTATCTGTGTATCTTACAAAAGAATAATGTGTTCTGTTGGCTCAGGTTGTTGAAAGTGCCTACCTTCATCTTTGGGTCTCCCTGTTTAGCCAGTCTAGACAGCTCCAACCGTACATCATTATTCTTGTACACCACCTTTAGGGAAGGGAATAGGAGACGGGAAGATAAAACATGAATTCACTATTAAATTAAATTACAAGAAGCCTTTTCCTCCCCAATGTTCCTACTTCTCAGATTCAAATATTCCTGCCGAGGCACAGAATTGAACTATTGTCATTATTTAACAAAAATAAAACATAAATCATAAATGATAAGAGACGGGGAACAAAACCTTTTAAAATGTGGCCTGTTCTTAGGTTTCTTACATGACAGTGATAACCTTAAGACTTTTTTGTCCCTGCCACTTGCACGCTCACTTTTACTGTCTCTCTTCTCCTCACTGTCTCACTTCTCTTTCCCTGACACAGTATGCTCTCTGACGGAGCTGTGTGACTTTAAAGGCTGTGCCTCTGCTGAGCATTTTGATGTAGAGAGAGCCGAGCACACACAGGCTCTGCTGTATTAATGCAGACCTCTTTCCATGACCTGCGAGCAACTCTGCAACACCGCAAAATTTCTCCTGTGCATTGGAACAGCTTTTGATATTCTCATATTCAGGCTTTCGTGTCTGCGTGTAGAGCACTGAGGGTGATTCTTGAGTAGAGTATAAGAGCCACACGTGTGCAAGTGCGCCTACCCTGCACCGCATGAAGTGCACAAAACTGTTACAGCTGTGATCGTTCATGCGCATGATTCACGACATACATCTTAATTTGCTCACATGGATTATAATGGCATCATATTAAATATGTAAATGTGAAGCGGAGGGTTCACTTTGACAGCAGCAGCCTCGTTTAAATACCATCAGTCTTAATGAAGCAACACAGAGTGCATTCACCGCTGATACAGATAGCTCTCTGTTTGGCACATCATCTGTTGGCCTCTTTGGTTGTTTGCTTATGCCTCTGTGTGAGTCTGTGTGACTGACAGGAAGACTCAGACAGGGTGTATATTCTAAACAGTGTGAGGATGTATTTGACTTTTGTTGCATCATGTGCTGTGTCTGTATATCGGTGTGCAATTATTTGTGCTTTCCTGCAGTGTGCACATGCAAAGACTGGTTTTCTGTTTTTTTTTCTGTTTTTTATCAGTGCATCATGTACGTTTTTGTTGCTGCAGTGTTGTGGCCCGTTTCAAACACAGCGGATGGATGGAACGCCTCTGTGGCGTAGCTAATTAGCATGTTAGTGCTCAGTGCTGTATCTGCTCCCTCAACGACACTCATCACTGATTCTCTCTGATGCTGAAGAGTGTTTGTGTGAGTGAGAGAGAGTGTGTTTGCCTAATGGAAGTATTTCTTTGTTTGTCTGCATTTTATTAGACAATGTTTGAAATGTTTCCATGATGCCTGACAAAAAAGGAACAATAAGGATGAAAGAGCTAAATATAGAAAGTAGGGGTCGGACAAAATATCGATGTGGTGATATATCGTCGTCCTTCCTTGTGCACTATAATCAATATGCCAGTGCAAATATAGATATTTTAATTAACAAATTACAGAGTTCTAAATTAAACAGTCCCTGCCAGTTTCACAATTTGATGTCTCATTACGGCAGTGCTGCTCAAATGGGAAAACTTGGGTGGAATTTCCAGGCCAAAGAAGGGGGAGTTTACAGTGGGATAATGGTGGAGAAAGTTACGTCAAGAGATGCTCCATCCACGTTCAAGACATAGACTTTATGCATTTTTTTTCTCTATGTTGTGAATTAATAGAGAAATTATATATATATATAACTTTTCGCAAATGTATTCCTCAGTTTCACTTTGATTATCACAGAATCGTTTTGTCATGATTGTATTGGTATTGTGTATCTTATATCATATAGTATTGTGAGGTACCCTGTGTTTCCCACTCCTAATAGAAAGTGACAAAAACAGTAAAATTGGAATTTCTTACAGTAAAACCGGGAAGAGAGTAGGGCAATAATTTAATGTAATCGTTCATAGACTGTCAGTGGAATTAAATTGTTTTTGGATGTATTAAGAAATGATAATGTGGAGGTTATGTCAGTGGCTCGTTCTGTCTAAATGAATACCTCTAAACAGTAGTTAAAACGAGCTAAATTAATGAATGGAGTAATTCTTCTTTACGAGTTTGTGTCATGATCGTGTATATCACACATGAACCCCACCTCTTTGAGACAGCCCATGAAGTTATTGCTGACTGGAGAACCAGGCAGGTCAGCAGTGCTAGGGCTTCCTCCCACATAGAAGAAGTCATCAGAGCCCAGCATGGTGTAGTCCTCCTGGGTGTAGCCGGTGGTGGTCAGGATGCCGTCCACAGAGATGGTCACCTACACAACAAAGCACAGGGAAAGGACACGCTATATACTCAGACCAAAGGCAGCGCTAAGCGCTAGCTAGGTGCTGACCAGCCAAATTAGCCCCCGTTACTCTTGTAACCAGTGTGTATGCAAAGTGGTGGGAAAAAGGCTTGATTGATTTTGGGAGGTGGTCAGTTGTGCTGCTGTTTTTTTTTAAAGTGGTGTGACTGGATTGGTGCAAACTGTGTAGTGTCACTAAGTAGAGCTACACCTCGACATTTGGAAAATATCTTGCTGTGAACTCCTCAATGCCACTCACTCACTCAGCCTGCAGTTAAAGTGATATACTCTGCTGCTCCAGCTACCATTTGTTGTCAACACGCCCCTGTGTGTGATTTAGACTTTCTGATACACAAAGCTTCAGGGCCACCATTGGTTAATTCTGACTCACCCAGACGTCAAATTAATTTCTTCTGTCACTGCACTGTGCTGACTCAACAACAAGCTTTTATGAAGGATAGCTCCATCTCTACTTTTATCGGTTTTCCTCTTTTAAAAACAAAATGTGCCTTTGACTTAATCTTCAACTTCCCTTACCGCTCCACCTATAAAGACACCGGCATATATTCCTGAAAGTAAACTAGTTCATTTTGTCGTATAATAGACTGCACACATTTAGCTACCACACAGCCAACATGGTCACACATAAATCAAAAGTATCATCTTGATACTCTACAGTCCATTAACGTCCATGTTTGACTGCCCGTAAAGGTTCCCGGCTCTTGACTTTCCCACTGTAATAATATCTTCCTTTCTCACTGATGTGTTTGTAATTGCCAGGCAAACTTGCCCAGCCAGGCAGGTGTTAGTAAAGTATCCACATGCTTTGTCGTGCCATACAGTAGGTGTTAGTGCATTTACTTGTTAGTAGTTGTTAGTCGCTGCTCTGCTGGCAGCCACAGCAAGTGTTACAGGTGTCAGGCCAAGCTGTGTGGGGTTACTGAGGTTACGTTTAATGGTTTCAATGTTGTTAGTAGTTGTGATGATGTTATGTTGTTGTGTTGTTAGGGTGAGTTGTGATGATGGTGTTAGTTTGTTAGTAGTATGTGGTCTGGGGGGAGTTTGTTAGATCAGCGAGTCAATATGG
The DNA here is from genome assembly GCF_963457635.1 of Microchirus variegatus. Taxonomy (NCBI): domain Eukaryota; kingdom Metazoa; phylum Chordata; class Actinopteri; order Pleuronectiformes; family Soleidae; genus Microchirus; species Microchirus variegatus. Next base: position 13,597,008 of record NC_139818.1, on the reverse strand, counting down.
AATGACATATAGACAGACACATAGATTGATGTATATATATATACACACACACACACACACACACACGCACACACACACACACAGGTGTTAGATGGGTTATGGCTCATTCCACACACAAGCACACACAGAGACACGCACGCACGCACGCACACACATATAAATATATAACCATGCAGCCTGTTCCTCTCTCTGCATGCAAACACAGGCAAAGAGGACACAGTAGGTTAACAAACAACAACAGGGAACAGAATGAATCATAAGCACAATGAAGAGCATGCAGTGGCAGAGTGAAGGACGTCAAAATCAAAAGAAGAAAGGGAAAAGGGGGGGAAAGGAGGGACCTCTCTATCCATTTTACGGACCAATCAGAGAGGGGAAGGGGTTCTGAATCACGCCATGCAGGAAGGAGGGGGGCTTGCCATCTGCGTGCAGGTGAGGCATGAGCTAATCAGTACACGCCTACATGTCACATAGTGATGAGTGAAAAAAAAGTAGAAAAGGGGGAGGGAGGACTTAAAGTAAAAAAAAAGTGGTTGGCAAGGACGGGGACGTGGGGGCTTTTTAAGCATAAAAGATTACCAACCGCATTTGTCCTTTTATTGGTTTAGTTTTGATGTCTATGGTTCAAAAGGAAATAGACACGGGGCAAACCCAAACTAAGAAACAATTAGAATGATATCTACCGAACAATGGAGTTTGTTTACCATAGCGTGTCCAATGCCTGAGTGCTTTGTAGAAGAGGGGGAGAAAGGAAAGCAAAAAACTGTGAACAGAACAACTTTGGGAACAAAAAGAGGAAAGCTAGAAGGCCTCTGGTGACGTTAAAAGGTTGGTTGGAGTGGTTTCGCTAGGAGAAGGGCACAGGTTAGGTTAGTAGAATGAATCATTCCATGGATGGTGGTTAGTTTTAGTAGCAGGTTAGTAAAGTTAGTTGTCAAAGTTAGTAGTACAAACAAGCAAAGGGCACAGGTGGTTACAAGCACCTGAGTGCTAGTGACCCTCGGTGTTCTCCAGTTCACTCCTCTCACACGCACACACAAACGCTCACACACTCATACACACAATTGAAAAAGCACTCACCTAGTGCTGAAAGCAGTGCTGGTCTGGTGGTTAACACACTGTAAACTAAGACCAAAGCCTCAGGTATTTACTTCCTACCACAGCGTCACTGCAGTCGGACAGCAGACCACTGACCATAGCTTTAACATTGATTAGTTTCTTGTTGTGGACTTAAGTCTGTTCTGCTGCTCACTGCCGCTGAAGCATCTGTAGAAGTCACTGTGTTTTCACCATAGAACTGAAATGCACATTTAGGCTCTTTCACAAGTAACCAAACCAAAGGCTGGAAATACAAATGACCGTCAATTTTGAAATATTTGTAAACTGGATCTCAGACGAATCAATTACTCGTTTTGTCCATAACATTAAATGTTATGGACAAAATGAGTATATCAAGCTCTGTAACTGACATCTGCAAAGTTCTTGTTTAGGACTAATCAATAGTCCAAATTCCAAACCAAAGATGTTTAACTTTCAATGACATAAATCAAACAAAGAGCTACTTATCCTTGTTGCTTGATAACGGTCAAAATAATTGTTGTAATTTTGTAATTTGTTAATTTTTTTTTTGTCAATTTATCACTGAAACCCACATTTAATTACACACATGCATAATTGCATACATACACTTTGGTTCCTCCATATGACCTTTTCAGTTCTGGACTGATTCTATTGTAACTAGCTCAGACAAATAGACTGAGTCAGTATATGTGCTCAGTCGCTCACTCGTCCATCTCCTGTTGTTTGGTTACCTGTCTCAGGTTGCGGGTGACCTTGACATCGTGCCAGGCGTTGTCATTGAATTTGCCATTGACGGGCTCCACCAAGGCCTCGAAGGCCCCCGATCCGAGGTTGATTACGAGTGACACGGCACCGTTCTTCAGTGCCAGGTTGACATAGTCGGCTGACTTGCCAGTGTGTAGCATCAGGCCGTTGCGCTGCAGTGTCTTGAAAGAGAGGGTGATTTCGTCGCTGCTAGACTGGATGGGGTTGGGCGACAGGTCATAGCAGAAGTACTCCGAACCCTTGAAGGTGGCGACATATTCCTCGCGAGCTGAGGGATAGGGAAAAGAAGGGAAGAATCCATTACACTGTTGTTAAACATTCTCATGATTAGTATAATAACCTGCCTCTGCTGCTCCTTCCAACACTGCTCTTTACAATATTTTCAAAGATGATAAAATGGTGGGTGCTCATCAGAGCCAACAGTTAAAAAAAGAAAAAGAAAAAAAAGCTCAACTGGGCCTGGTTGAATTTAATTTGGATGTGCAGTACATAACATATTGTTGAAAATGCTGAAAATGTTGCTATTGTCAAGCAAAAGCCTCACTGCTGCCAGCACTTGGAAGAAGCACTTCCTTCCATACCTCTAATCGTACCATAGAGCGGTGTGTAAACAAGCTTTGATCACTCATGTGGGTTGGAGATTAAACAGAACAGTGTGGATGCAAGAAAGACAGTCGTGAGTCTGTAGCATTCCAAACTCGTTATGAAACCTGCCATCCTCTCTTTTGAGAGAACAGCTGTGCTGGCAGTCTGAAGTGATGTGGTCTTGTTTGACAACACGGCTCATTTTGTGATGTTCATCAAAAGCTAGAATGTGTGTTTGTATGTGTGGGAGCACTCGAGTGTAGAAAGGTTTTGAGAAGCATGGCAAAAACTGATAATGAAGATCAAGAACAGCAGTCTCTGAGCATCATGGCAGCAAAAGCAGACAGGATTGGCTGTTTGGAAATTAGAATATCAGGGAGACAGCCAATAGAAACTTACCTTCACACCCTTTCTGACCCCCAAGGACACAAGACCAAGGTTTTGCTATCCATCATACTCACACATTGACGTACAAGTGCACATACAAGTCCTTATATGCAAGCCTGGAGAGCAACAGATATGCACACCTACGCACACATCTGTGTGCACAAAATGATCGTACTATTGTGCTGGCATACATAAGCGGGGCGACATTATCTGTCTCCTTCACACCCTCCCCCCCTAAAGCTTCAGCCGTCCTCCGCATCCGCTCTTGTGTTGTCCTCATCACCATGCCTGGATGTCTCACACCTCCACCAATCCTCTCCGCACATCTTGTTGGCCTCTTTCTCCATGCTCTATGCAGCCTGTGGCATAACCACCATTTTGAAGTTCATGGTAATGAGGAGAATGGAGGGTAATTTAACACACACACACACACAATATGCAAGGCTGGAGCAAGACAGACACTTGGAAAAAGAACAGTTGTGGTAGTGGTGGTTGAGGGGAAGTGCGGTGGGTGGGATCACAATGTAATGAACAATCTGATGTGTAATAGGTTATTGAGGTGGTGGGAGGCGAAGAGTGGAGAGTAGAAATGGATTCAGCTGCTCTTGAATATAACTGAATAATGAGCAGGAAAACGTTACGTCAAGATGTGTCACAATTCAAAGAGCAATTGTGGCAAATGTATTTCTTTGATTCTGTTGCATGAAAAAAACCCCAAGTGTGAAGGCCAATATATTAGTGAGAAACAACACATTGTTTGCCAGCATGTGAGACTTCCCCCAGTGTGTGATTCCTTTCCTCCGTTTAATTAAGGGTGTGTGTGTGTGTGTGTGTGTGTGTGTGTACAATGTATTGTACTATCTTTAGGACTTCTTCTGGCATCAAGACCAAAATCTGGTCCTAATAAGGCACAACCTAATTTCAGAGGAACTGGTAAGTTGAATTGTTGTTCGGTTAAGGTTAGGACTAGGCATTAACTTGGATTAACTCGATGGTTTGTCCCTACAAGAATAGCTGTGCAAATCTGCATTTGTGTTTTAATGCCTCAGAAAGAAAGTTTGCAAATTTGAGTGCGAGCATATGAACGTGTGTATGTGTGCATGGACAAGTATATGCTTCTTATGTGTGCATGAAATGTGTTGGGGTGTGGGTGGGTGCTGGTCTCTGTAAATATTGGTGTATTGCTGTCAGAAAAGCTATTACCAACTTGGGGCCTCGGGCTAGTCTTTACTGAGAGGAGCGAGAGCGAGAAGAAAGGAGACACACACAAGCACACACATACACGAAAGGAGCAGCCACAAATGCTAACACAATCGTGCATACACGTGCACGCGTGCGGGAGTGTAGAAAAATGTAGATGAGGTGGCAGAGTAAGGGTTGGGTGAGGGAGCCAAGTTGTTCACAATGAGAACACACGCAGCCATCCAACAGCATTCTAGCAGTAATTTACAGAGGTGCCATTAGATTTCAGTGTGGTGCTCCACCATTCTGTTGCTAATTTACAGACATGTCATTAGAGCAGACAGGAGCACATAAAGCATCATTGCATCGATGTGGAGGCTCTGGCCTGCAAACACTCTCTCCTTGTGCTAACGCACACACAGCCAGGAGAATGCATATCAGGCCGACACAAAACACGATGACGGATGTGTGCAAGGACGCACCTAAAAACCCACAGACACGCACCGTTCAAGTGGGCAGGTTGGAGTAGATCTGTTGTAGCTCAGATAAATGGAGTGAGCCAGTATTAGCTCAGAGTAAACAGTGAGACAGACACTGACATACACACCACATGTCACACTTCATCCTTTGGAGAGCACTGTCGATCAAAGCGGGTGGGCACGACTATAGCGAAGCAAGGGAGACAAACAAATGGAAGGAATGGAAAAGGGAAAGGAGACGAAGAGAACAGAAATCCTTCAGGGATGCTGGAGTATTATTTTCCATATGCTTTGTATGAATGTGGCTAGTAATAGCAACTAAAGCAGCAACTAACGATTATTTTCGTAATCGATGAATCTGCCGATTATTTTCTCGATTAATCTGTGAATCGTTTGGTCCATAAAATGTCAGAAAATGTTAAAAAAACATTAATCATGTTTGTCAAAGCTGGAAAATATGGTGTTCTCGAATGTCTTGTTTTGTCCACAAACCAAAATGATTCAGTTTTAATGATTTCTTTGTTATGTGGAGCAAAGAAACCAAGAAAATATTCACATTTAGGAAGCTAAAACAATCAGAAATCTTGTTTTACTGATGAAAAAAGCTTAAAACCGATTATCGATTTGTCACAGTGGTTGGCGATTTATTTAGTAATCGATTAATAATCGATTCATCGATTCATCGTTTCAGCTCTAATAGCAACATCTGGTTGTATGTTTGTATGTTTGTATGTTAGGCCCAACCCAAGGTCACTGTAGCAAAACTTGATTTTAATCATACAACCTGATTCAATTAAGTTAGTAAGAGACAAGAAAATAATGGCAAGTAAATGTTATTTTTATTGCATACGATTAGGCTATTTAATTCCCCATGAAGATTTAAAAACTTTATTATCTGGTTTTACGATTGTTATACTTTTTGCTTGCTTAACTCTTGTTAATGTATTTTTATTACTAACCAGAATACCTCAAATGTGTGTGTGTGTGCGTGTGTTTTAAACAGTTGATATTATCAAATATTAATTACTGCAGAAAATATGAATAGCCCATGAATTGGATAAAAGGAAAATGTGATGTCTCTTTACTGGACAAAAGATACCTCCAAAAAACAGTTTAATTGCTCACGATAATGATCGTAAGTAGAATAATTATCTGAAGTTGCTGCCTCTGCCTCTGAATGCTTTTCATTTCATTAACTCTCCCTTGAAAAACAGATGCTCATCTCTCTCAGGCTGCGAGAAGTTAATACAGAAAAGGAAAAGAGAAGAAAATGAATGTGTGTCAGGCAAATATGCTAAAGGAGACATAACTGCACATAATAGGGAGGCTATGGAGGCAGCTATGCTGGGCTGTATGTGGGTAAAGGCAAACATGTAATGCAATATGTGATTGCCATTAGGCTTTGAAGGCTATCATTACACTACTGCACTAATGAATAAAGCAATATCTGGGGAGGCAAGAGGGAGAGGGAGTGAATAACTGATCTGATGGTTGCTGCTGGGACCAGCTGCAACTGTACCACCCCTTCAATGATCAAACACATCACTTCACTGTGATTTCCCTGTGTGTGCCGTTTGTATAGGCGACTGTGTGTGTGTGTGTGCACGTCCAGCGTGTGCATGCATGTTTTAATATGGCTTTGTCTCTTCTCATGGGTCTCCTCATCATCGTTTCACACATTTCCATGGCAACCTGGCATTGCAGCGGCTACAGCAGATATGAATGTGGTTCTGCATGTGTGTGTGTGTTTCAGGGAGAAGGGGGGAGCCGGGAAGAGAAATGGAGAAGGAGGGCAAGAGAGAGAAAGAGTGATTGAGTGAACAGTACATTATCATGGACAGCTGTACTGAATCAAAATGGCGGATAGAGGCTGGGAGCACATCAGGGGAGCCTACATTATACAGCACCTGATAGAGGGAGCAGGGTGCAAAAGAAGCAGGGTGGAGAAAAAGGGAAAGATGCAAGTGGGGGAGGTTTGAAAGAAGGAATAAGAAAGGGGAGCTGGAGAGACTCACTGAGGTGGGGAACGTGAAAAAGAGGTAGAGGGATAGAAAGAGAGACAAGGAAAGGGAGTGGCAGAGAGCGAGGGATGGATGGCTAAAAAGAACGAAGGAGAGGAAAAAATGCTGGTGTATCTAAATCCTAGTGTAGCAAGCCTCAATCATGGCAACCAAGTCATTCTGGAGATAGCACACTGCAATTCCCCCGCACCTCGTTTTTAGCCCACCGTGCAGTTCTGCTATCAGCTTCTCTCTCAGACAGTCCACACATGCAAATACACACACACACACACACAGCATAAACTCAAACATCTTGCATATAGGCATCCCTCCTTAATAACCGACAGGTGGATTAACTACATTTTCATACAGTATATATAGATAGATGACCGGTGTAGGAAATGCATGCAAATGTATGCTAATATATGTGTCGTCTCCATATTAAGTTAAAGAGTTTGAATCCACACAGTCAAGTGCATGAAAGGATAAAACCGCGGTTTCCATCTTTATCCCCTGATAGACAGCATCTGGCTTTGGAACTGATTGGGCTATCACATCACAGCCAAGGGAGCAATACTGTAGAGGAGGATATTACTGTCAGGACACAAGTGACAGATTGGCTGTCTGCAGTCCTAAGCTCTTACTCCTCTTTTTGTTATTGTTGTTGTTCTTCTTAAATCAAAAGAATTCATTCCCAGTGAGTTACAAAAGTTAAAAAAAGATCCACTCCCAACTCGTATGGAAATAACTGTTTATCTGATTGCAGCAAAATGAATCATCTTTGATAAGTGGTTAATCACTATGAGAGACTATGAACGCTTCTTGTCTTTTTCTAGAAGTCATTTTGAATTGAATGTTTTTCAGTTATGTAGATGGCGCACTGGATTTGTGGTGCAGCAGTAGTTATTTGTTTTCATAGTTGATTATGATGTTCACTGTGAGATCAGTCATCACAGTTTTTAAAGACCAATGTGACAATGTCTTATTTTTTTGTGACAAACACAAAGAAACAGACTTCATATATATATATATATATATATATATATATATATACATATATATGTATAAACTACTTTGGGTTCTTTTATTTGAAAATAATAATCATATAACATAATGATAGGAAATATGTAATAATTATAGTTGATAACCCACTCGTCATTGGCGTTTAGTTACTCATTTAACTTATAAAATGTTTAATACATGACATCATCATCTTTTCTCGTATTATGTCAGTTGGCAACTGTCATGTTACATTAGTGCCCTCTCTTCCTGTCAGTCACAGAGCCTCTTCAAAATTGATTAGTCAGTTCTGAGAAAAACCAAAGCCTTCTATAGCTCCATGTATAATGTGATGCCAATCACGATTCATAACCTGCACATATTTATCTGATTGTGATAAAGCAGACACAGTAAAACACATTACAATTTACTTTATTATATTAATTGAATGCCTTTTGGCTTCAAATAGAATATAACTAAATAATAACTTGTACTGCTCATTCAACTAAATGTCAATTTACGAAAAGAGAATGAACAGCACACTTCCTGCCATTATGGATGATCTCTTATTTCTTGTCCCCTTTTGTTTCTTTTATCTATGCTCATCTTTCTGTCTCCGTCTCTTGCTCCCTCCCTCTCTCTCTCTCTCCGCAGCTTGAATTTGGCCTCTTTGGTACCCAGGGAAACCAGCTTGTTTCCATGACAATGTCTGCAGGCAGAACAGCGTATTTGTCTTAAGCTAGATAAGATCAGAGTCAGTTTCATCCCTTTTAGACACACATACACCCACTCAGGCATGCACACACTCGCACACTCGCACACACACACACACACACACACACACACACACACACACACACACACCTATATGCATTATGGGAGATACAGTATGCGTATAGGTGGGACCACGAAAGCATACATCTGGAAAAATGCGCATTCGTGCATCAAGGCAACAGAAACTGAATCACAAAGTTAAATGTACTTAGGTCAGGTGACGCCCACTCAGGCGTGCACACACACAGAGTTCTACACAGCTATTGTTCGTAGGACACTGCATTAAACTTTATTTAACCCTAACCCTACCTTAACCAGTTTCCCAGAAATAAGGTTCTTTCTCATCAGGATCATGCTTTGTTCTCCACGAGGACTACTGGTCCTGACAAGGTCAGTGTTTTTGCAAGAGAAGGTCCTAAAAGGGTAATAAATATAAGTACACACACATACACATACACCCGCCCTAATGAAACCCTCTTACAGCAGGAGTTGTTAACAAATAACAACATAGACCTTTTTTCATAAAGGTAATGTAATAGGTTTTTAATGAAAGCTGGGACTTTTTCAGACGCTGTAGTTATGTCAAACAACTGCCACGATTAAACCAGTGCTCGGCTACTTGTGTATGTGTGTATGTGAGTGGACGTGTGTGTGTGAGTGCGCGCACGCACCCATTTGTTTTTGTGTTTGGTCTTGGCAAACAGCAAAGGAATGCAAGATGGGTTACTGAAGTGAATCGCCAATTGGGCCACTACCTCAGCACCCACCCAGACAAAATGGAAATTGCTGGAACAGGTAATAGACAATTGGAGCACCAACTCGCCCGGAGTATTAGAGCATGAGTGTGTTTGTGTGTGTCGTGTTTGATGAGGTATGTGCATCACTGATGAATACCATCCTGGCTGACGCGAGACTGTGTCAAGTCGACGAGCCCAAGGAGAGATGCAACGCCCCTGCTGAGAAACACTGCAGCCTTATCTCCCTTCCTGTCGTCCCTTAAGCGTCCGACCTTCTCTTTCCACTTCTCTTTTCCCACTTTCTGAATACGTCCCTATCTTTTCTCACCATCACTTTTCTACACTCCTTCACCCAATCCCGCCCACCCCTCCTCCCGCCCGCCTCTTCACACTCGCAGCCATCATCCCCTCTATCTTTCCCCTTCATCATCTGTAAATGGGAAGTCCGTTTCATGTCTCTTTTTATTTTAGTTTTTAGGCAATTACTGGGTGCATTGACTTTGTGTGCTCCCTATTAGCATGGCAGAGAACGAAATGTTAATGTGTACACTTGCTAACGGGATAGTAATTGCATACAATTACTAGCAAATGTATACATTTACCAGAGCGATTGTAACACATTTCCCTCGGTGAAAACCGTAACTGTGTATCTCCTTGATTACGTAGGGGTAGAGCTCAGTATGTGGCGGCATGACTTTCATTACAAGAACTGCATGGGTGTTAAGCATTAATGAGGGTTGTAGTATAGTACTGAAATGGGTGTTAGTAGCACAGAGTAGATGCAGAATTAGCTTCATTATCAGAAAGGTTATTTCAAGGAAAAGTGTACTTTTGGTGAAAACTTTTGTTTGCAATTGCTTTGTCAATTGATGGTGGCCGGAGGGGGCACAACTTTTAGCTCTACAACAGTTTTTTTTAACAGCTCAGGATGTGGCCATCAGGACTCACATTCATGCCAGTCACTCAGGCAGGAAGCCAATCACAAGACACTTGCCTCTTAGCACCAAGCAGCTCTCTCTCACCTCCAGTTGGGTGCTGTTCACTTGCCCGTCTTGCTACATTATGTTAGTATTATAAACAACGGCGACTGATAAATGGCTGAGCATATTAGGGTCACTATTTCAAGGGATAGTTTTGATATTTTATGTGGTATTTTACCAGCAGAGTTTTTGGTCGTACTGATATCTCTATTATACAGTTGCACATTTCTGCTCCACTGCTGATTCATCTGGCTATTTTGTTTTCGGAGGATTTATTTAGTTAATTGTCAAGTCCCTGCAATTTAGTGAAAACATTTCTCTCAGAGGTTTTTTCCCAATGATCGATAACAGAAGAAAAATAGACATTACGGCTCTTCTTACAACAGTCATCAGTTAGAATTGTAAGAAATTGCAATGGGTATTTTTCAGTATTTTGTTGAGATGTGGAGGGGCAAAAAAAAATACAAAAAGAGACAATTAACAGAGAAATTCAAAGAATATAACAATGAATGTGTGTGTGTGTGTCTTTGTGTGTCCATCTGTGTGTTTTTATCCTGAGACAATGTGTTAAAATGAGCCTTTTTGATTGCCAACGCTTTATGAGTCACAAACGATGACTCACAATCCTCCTCCCCTGAACACAGACTCAAACAACTCACACACATTCACACTCACACTCTCTCACACACACACACACACACACATATTCTTCATCCACTGACCGTGAAGAATCGGTGCAAGCAGTCTTACTCATGCATATTTACATTGAATACACTCACCTACTCAGCGTGCATTCTCTAAAGGTTATTATTTGTGCGGGTTTGTGTGTATGTGTGTGTGTAAGCGCGGCAGAGACTGTTTGTTTGTCCACCTGTTCCCGTACGTGCATGTGTAAAGGTCACTTCAAGCGAGGCTGACCGCTTGTCTATGCTGTGCACAGATTGTTGGAGTGATATCGAGAACAGTGGACATGCAGACAAACAACCGTTATTAGCCAGACAATCCTACTCAAAGCTGAAATAAACATATGGATAAATATCATAAACAAGTGACTGCCATCTCATTCAGAACCTACAATCTCTAATTCACTCAACTGTTTATGGCCCCACTCTGAGCCAGAGAAGAAAGAGAGTAAAATCTGCTACTTGACTTTAAGCACATTTTCTATCCAGATTTTGCTGCTCAATTCTTAAAAAAAACAAACAAAAAAAACAATTTCCCCTCTTCCTTTGGCTGCTTGATACTTATGAAAATCCAATTTCGCTTCCTCTGTTCTTTCTTCCCTTCACAATTCGTGCATTTTCACCCACTCAAAGTGATTAGTGATCTGTGGATATGGTTTCCAGAGAGAATGATAGCTGTGTTTTATGGAGGAGGGGAAAGGTCCATGGTTCCCTATCAGGGCTGATGTCCCTTGGAGAATCACTGGGCTGGCGAGGGGGCAGACAGGAGCACCGCTGTCCCTTTGCAGATACAGGCAGTTGCTCTACATCACAGGGGAGAAGACAACTCACTTTATCTTCCCTCGCTTCCTCTTTCCCACTCTGCTCCCTCTATCATTCATTCCTTTAGCTCTACTCTCACAGGCACAGTCTCTTTTTCTCAATTTCTCCACCACACACTTGCACACTCACACACACACACACACACGTTATATATCTTTCTAAGACACACCACCCAACACCCAGTCCACCCCCTCAAAGAAACTCATTTCAGCTTTGTGGGCTCCTCAAAAAGCCTCTTTACGCTGAGCTAACCTAAGCTAGGCTTCGTCTGCACCATTTGACAGCCTTTACATCTCAGTATGCTGAGCAAACACACACACACACACTGATTTTATTCATGTGTGTTTTCTGACAGAGACTTCAAAGGTTTGAAAAAATAATAAAGGACAAAAAAACAGCTACCATTCTACTTTCAGCCTATCACAATCCAAACACCTGTAATAGTTGGGGCATCCACTACACACAAATACACTAAATACATTGGGTAATAATGCTGGAAACATATGTTAATATGTGTCACTTCTTAAGTAGGTGATTTAAAATTCTGTACATAAGCCAGATGAAGCAATTAAAGCCTCACTGCCACCTGGATGATTCATAGCAGACATTTTAGGGCAGAAAATCTGGCACTTACACAGCACAATTGCACAATTGCACAATTGCACAATTGCACAATTCACTGAACACATGGCAGCCTTGTTGCAAAAGCTGTTTCAGCTGTCATCATGTCTCCTCTCGTCCAATCAAAGACCGGCACAATAGATGCAGAACAGCCCGTCACAGCCGAGCCTGTCTTCATGTGGGCCAATCACTGCATTCATCAGCGTCATGCAGAGTCGACCAATCAAGCCGCACCTACCTTCAGATTTTTCAAGAGCACCATAGGTCAGAGCTCCTATTCACTGGCACACATGCACAAGTATGATTACACTTGCACACACATGCATTAGTAGCTTACCTTACCAAAAATGAAACATTGCAATTTGGTGGCAACCGCAAAAAGAAGAAGTTAAAGCTCGAAAGGTTTTCTGTACCATGAGTACAAGATTACATAAAACCTTCAAACCAACCAGAACAGCCCATCAGCCATGTCGCATATGGAAAATAAAATAAAACAAATAAAATCAGGGATGGGGGTACCTCTGAGTTTTCCTACATTCACAGAGGATGGTGTTCCAAACAGACAAAGAGGGCAGAAAAGGAAACAAAGAAAGAATAAAAGGAGAAAGGGGGCAAAAAGACATGGATTTTTGTTTGTTGTTTTTTTTACAATGAACACTTTTCAATGGTCAGAGTACTGGCACTTGGGCTGTGTTCAAAAACATCGGACAACTCGGGTGTTGAGATATAACAGCATTGCTTTCATACACTGCAGGAACATCTGTACAGAATCACATGCACTCGCAGTGTGTGAGCTGGAGCCAACTTAAGGACCAGTGACGCAGAGCAAGACATGCTGGAAGCCAGTGAAAAGCAATGGATGAATGTGCATGGCTGTTCCTTTGAAAACTGCCACAGTCATTGATTCAAATCCGGATGCAAAAGCACATATGCACACAAACACACACACACCCTCAGTCAAACGCTAACATACAGATGAAAAATGAGATGAGGTGGAAGAGTAAAGACCAAATCAAACCATCCATGGAGTTGGTCAGTCAGTCGGCCCATAGCTCCATTTCCATGACCCGCAGGAGACCTGCCAGGTCTAACCCAGCCAAGCGACATCAAGCTACAGCCGCTACTCCCTCCCGTTAGGCCCGCCCACAACAGCAGCCATGATTACAGTATATATCTCAGCAGAAGTTGCTCTCTGGCTCATCACTCTCTTGAAAACTATTAAATTAACATATTTCGAGTCATTTATCATTCTAATTTAATCCGTTGCAACGGTTAAGTTAAAATTAAAACAAAATAATTTCCGGTGTGACCAAATGGCACCATTCTTAATGAGAAGATATTTGCAAAACTGACCTTAGTTCAGTGCCTAGAGAGACAACTTCCTCCGGCGCCAGGTGATAAATGAAGTGGGGGAGGGATACAGGGAGTTGTGAGTGTGGGGTGTGGAGATAAAGGATGATGGTAATAGCAGAGGACAACAGGAAGTGAGGTAAGAGGGGGGGGGGGGGCCATACCTTGGTCGCCAATCATCAGGTGTGCCAGACCTTAAAGGAAAACAAGAGCACAGTCAGCACAGCAAAGGATCATGGGGTATGAAGTTTGTGTGTGCATATGTGTTTTTTGGGATAGAGTTTGTCAGTGACATATATACTGGAGACGTTTTAAGTTATCATACAGTCTCTGTGTGTCTGTGTGTGAGAGAGATCTAAATTATTTAAAATGCCTAAAAAAACCATTAAAACTTACTCATACTAGTCTGTGATCCCACGCACAAACAGGTATGCACACAGGCGTTTGCACACCGCGTGTCTTTGTCTACGTAACCTTGAGGCGAAAGCCACTTCAGATGACACACATGGGATGTAGTACTTACCAGAAATCAGCAACCAACCCCTACATACCCACACAGACCCACACAAATGTATGCTGGGTGCCTTTACTGTGTTTATGTGCAGTGAGAGCATGAAGACCAGAGAGAAGAATGCAGAGGAATAGACTGAACTATAAAATATAGGAATGGCTAAAAAGGAAAAAAAAAAAAAAAGGAGGGGAGGAGAATAGTAAAAAAAATTGATGAAAAAGTGATGATGGAGCTGAATAAAGGTGTAACTAAGCATTCAGGTAAGAACGTGGGTAAAGGGGAATCAGATAATAAAATGGGCACTCAAATATAAGCAGAAGTGTACAGATAAATTGATGGATAGATAGATAGGTAGGTAGACAGGTAGATCGATAGATAGTACAACCTACCTGGAGTGTAGCTGTACTCTGGAAAGGTACCGCAGCCAGGCGAGGGGAGAGAGAGACAGACATTCATTAACATGCATGCTCAGCCCTTGGGTTACCATGGCTACTTACTGTACATGCACACCCGTCCAAGGTTACCGTGGTAACATACATGCAAAAGTCCACACACACACACACGTCTCAATGGATACCATGCTGCACTGGTAGCCCAAACTGAGGCTTGTCTATGTGTATATGTACATATATACAGTATGTACATTTACGCACACACAGCAGCATTTAAGATCTGCACACACACTCTCTCTCTCTCTCTTTATGACTTCACATGTGTACAAATACACACACACACACACACATTTGTAGATACTAGAGGTGGAGGGGGCCATAGCAGTAGATATACATTCACATTCCTACCTGTACGTTTGGATTCGAGAGCCGTTTACCCCAAAACTTACCTTGCTGCTCCTTCCTCTCCCCAGAGCCCCCCCGACAGCATGCAACACACACACACACACACTCACACACAGTCTTTCTCTCACACTCACACTCACACAAACATTGATTGAATATGTCAGTAGTAATGGTATGAAATAGCAGGATAAACATGTAGGGATGGATTAGCAATGCAGGAAGACAAGATGCATGCATGGTTCAATAGTTGGAGAGTGGAGAGTGTGTCCGTGAATGTGTGTGTGTGTGTCTGTGTGTGTGTGTGTGTGTGTGTATATCTACTCTGCTTATTTGCGTTCCCTTGCCTCTGCCCTTGTGCTTATAGCATGGCAGAAACAGGTGGATCCATTAGCATGCTAACAGCGATTTGCCCTCAAGGACAATGCAGGCCAGGCCAGGCCTAACAAGCCAGGTTCACCGTGCCTTCACTGGAGGGCAGAATGGCGTTGACAGTAATTACATATATGCATAATCCGAACCAACCTCTTAATTTACAGCAGCAATAGTTTCAATATCTGACATATCGATGCAGAGCCTTTTCTTCACACGAGTATAGTAGATGTCATAAATGTGTTTTTTTTTCTGGACAGGAAAATGCTTGCAGCAAATAACAATATAATATAACTTTCCAAATGTCCCCTAAGCTTGCCACAAATCTGCGAAAAATAGGAGAGTTAATAAAAGTGGATCATTATGGAGTGCTGAAGATACTAAGTAATCATAAACAAGTAAGGAAACCAGCACTGCCACAGCTAAATCTCCCATTTCTGTTTTTTTAAAAGTCCTAAGGATTCATGTTTTCCTTTGGCAGAAAGTGTTTCATAACAGATATCACTTTTGTCTTTATTGTGCAGATTTAGTGAAGTTGCTCGGTTCAAAAATAACGCAGTATTTTCAAGGTGCCACATGAGAGATGCAGCTTTATACCTGGCACAGTCTGAACTCCAACACTTGCAATTTTATTTAATTTTAAACGAGATAAGTATGGCTCCATCACATACAGTTAACATTTAATACTTTTTTTCTTAAATTAAAGAGGAATTTTGACATGAGTTCATCCTCCCTACTCCCTTTGCCATCCACTTAATTTCAAATACCACCTTTGGGTTTTCTTTTCCAGCTGCTTCTCACTGCATCTGCGAGATCTCTTTTGACAAAATACAAGTTGATATGCAGTATTCACTGGGATTGATGTTGATGCATGGATATTAGCTCAGCCTCAGGATCCTGAGGTTGGAGATATCTTCTTGATTTGGCATCTTGTCAGATCAAATCGAAAAACAGCAAATTGAGCCATGGTAGAAGTATGTGTATTTATATATACACACCATAACACTGCAGTTACAAAGTACATCATTTGTCCTCTCTGAATCTTGGATTTGTTTCCTGAGGTTGATGATCACAAAGTAGAGAAGTTTAGGACAAGTGGCAAGTTTTGGAAATAGTCTTCCTGACATGTTTTCTGTGGTTCATCTATTTGTTTACTGGCCCCTGCTGTTTGTTTCAATCTGAAAAGCTGTCAGTCAGTGGAGAAAGTTTCTTCCTTTGAATCTGTTATCAGAGAGCAACTGGAGAAAAGACATGAAATAACCTTGAAGTCATTAAGCTACTCTCAATATCAGCTAACAACATACTCTAAACCCTGCAGCTATTTTCTGCCTTCACTTTGAAATGTGTATGGTAGAAACTAGAAGACGCTAGTGAAATACCAGACTCAGACTACTTATACATGCCAAATCTTTAGGAGGGAGCTAGAAGGGATCTTTGTTTTCCGTTTTAGTCCCTGAGCAAAATTCAACCCAAGAACACTGTTTTTAACTTGATGCAGAATTTAGCATTTATTTATTCAAGCAGTGTACGGTTTCACATGCTGGGAAATCGGCCCTGCCCAGCCCATGTACATCAATCCAAGCGGACCTGCAAACCGGAGCCATTTAATGAGACTGCCATTAACGACACCGGCCACTATTGCCAGGAGAAAATAAAATGATTCTAGCACTTGTTCTCCACAGCAACATTTGGCATCACTCACAGCTAATATGTGAGTCCATCTCCACAAATATAAAAGATATAAGTAGCCTCTTGTTTGGCGACAAAGCGGCAGTCTAAAGCTGGTATTATTACCTGGTGAGAGCCTTTATGTAAAATACCTGTATCCCCCTATTTACCATGCAGAGCTACGCTGCTTTTAGGTACATCTGCAGTTCTGTTACTAATGCAGTACTCAAATCTTCACATGGTGTGAACACTTTTGTGCGTTTGTGCAGATATTGTGTGTGCCCTGTCTCCCACTGTGCACTAACCATCAACATCACAGCACGCTGGATTAGACTGACGTGGATCATGTAGAATTCTCCTGAATGACAGCCAACGTGCAGCAGCAAGCACTTGTGTAGCACATAATCACCGGCTGCCATGTCAATCAACCTGTCAATTATTTTTGATTAATCTTCGTATTCTTTAGTGTTTTGCGGCATTTGGAATCCATAATGTTGAACTTACTGCCTTCTTTTTTGCACATTTCCTTGATGTACAGAATATACAGACCACATTGTCAGGTCTTTTAATGAACGTTTGGTCTGACAAACAGTCCAAAAAATATAAAACATATACATTTTTCAATATTTAAAAACAAAAATAAACAGGCACATAGTCATAATTTGGATAGTTAGTGTTTTTGCTGCAATGCAGCTTGGATATAAGGCTGCATCATGATCGATTAATATGCTGATTATTTATTCAACTTACCATTTTTCCAAGTGTCAGAAGAAGTGAAAAATGCCACTTAGGCAGACGAATTTAGCTTTTTGTTTTTCAACTTGTTTTTAAAACCCCAAATATATATTCAGTTTGCTATTATACGATCCAATCCTTGATACGATCAGTGAGAAAATAATCAATAATAATAATTTTAAAAAAAAGTTGCTGAATGAATTTCTGTCTACCAAAGTAATACATTATCTGACTATTTCTCAGTCAGCCAACAAATCATTTCAGCTCAAGTGAGCATAATGCACTACCTTGTGAAATGAGGAACAGTGGTCAAGACAGTCATTGTTGCTCTAAGGATGCCCGCCGTACTTAAACATACAAACTTGCACACACTCACCACCACAGACATGTAAATGCAGCGGAAGTGACGCCTGAAGCCACTAAGTGATGAGGCAGAGCTGGAGGCTGAAGCTCAGGAACGCAACTATGAAGGAAGGCAGTAGGAGCAAGAACAGAGGCGCATTCCTGGCGTGAGATCTCCCTATTAGTCCTGTCTCCATGGTAACCTAGGTCATCCCACCGTCCACTAATTGCTATGGTGTAATATGGTGGGTGGCTAAAGGGACGTGTAATGCCGACAGTGGTGTTGGTGCTGGGTGGGTGGGGTGTGAGATCAGGTTGGTGAGAAATGGTGGACGGCAAGGCCACTCTGCCATTTTGGCAGATGTAATTTTGTGCCATTAAAAAAAAAATCAATTGCTGGGGTAAATCCGAACAGTATATTTGACACACAAAATAATAAAGCATAACATATTTTAGAGAGCTATTAATAAAGAATGCAGAATTGCTCTGAAAATAAACTGGAAGAAAATCTGGAAACATACACAGCTAAGTGGGAGGAAATTATAGCATTTGCCGTCCTGGCCATAACAAGGTAGCTGAGTTCATTAGGCAGCTGTTTCCTTTTTGTAATTGCTGTCATTACACTGCACTGTATATTGGCACTTGTATTGACCAAAGGCTTATTTTACGGTTTTAAGACGGGTGAAAAAGCATTGCTTCCTTATTTTACTCATCCAGTAAGACGAGTTTTATGTTTATATATTACTGTTTATTGTCACATATCCACAGAGTACGACTGACGCTATTTTGCTCCTTTGTAATGCAGAACACAGACACGAAACACATCGTATACACACACACACACACACACACACACCCAAGCACATACACACACACACACACACGCACATACACACACACAGAGCATCTTAACAGGCTGTAAACTGTTCAGATTAATGGCAGCCGATTGATTGTACACGCTTCATTTCAACACCCTATGTATGGTACCTGTGAAGGCCATATAGAATCAATGCAAATCCATTAATGCAGGCAGCCAGGTGTCAGCTATGTAACAACCACTGATTTCCAGCCTATTTCCAAATAAAGTCTCTCAACAAGAGCCAACAGCCACATCCATAACGGATCTATATGGTTATTCTGTTTTGTCAAGCACACCAGCTGAGCCTTTTCAAAGCTGTAACAGTCAAAGAGTTTCGGGGGAACATCTCTCAGATCTCTTCATACTCAACAAGCTTCACAGTCTGAATGCAGCAAAGAACAGCTGTCCTCCAACTCTCAGCTCCTGCTCCACTACACTGAGTGTGCTTGTTGAGAGAAGTCTAAGCTCCCAGTGCTGGAGGAACATGCTAAATTGGTAGCCATCAAAAATCAATACCAAACATAATCAGTATGCATGTCTTGCACTGTTTGTGAAGGCTGCAGGTCCATACACACCAACTGAAGGCAGCTGTGAAGGTGTGAATGAAAAATAGATGTCTAGACCAAAAGGGCTGGTGGTTGGAAATTGGATGTATGTATCCACAAGGGTAAATATGTGTGCATGTGTGGATTTGGGTGTGTGTTTATGTATGTAAAGGATGAGATGTAAATGATGGGTCAGAATGGTTCTGGGCCTTACCTTCGCTGCAGTCATTGCCTTGGTAACCGGTGTCCGAGCAGTCGCAGATGGCCTGGTCGTTGACCACGCTGCACACCCCTCCGTTCTGGCACTGGTGGTCCGGCCCACAGCCTGCCGTTACTATGACGCCCTCCGAGCTATCCAGCATCACGAGTGACCCGTTGATGCTCACCGCCGTGATCCAGCCACGGAGGGCAGGATGTTCCCGCACCGAAGGCGAAGTGAGGCGCAAAGGTGAGGAGTGAAGGTCTGGTGTTATCCCTCCCATGTAGGTGTGGCTGAACACAGTCATGTCTCTTCTTTTGCTCTTCACTTCCGCCCAACCCTCCAGCCGTCCATCCACCTCCAAAGAGGTGTTCTTCCAGTCTCGCTTGACACGCACTGCGTGCCACCGCCCATCACTCACCGCCACACCTGACTGCAGCTCGGCCGGCTCAGCACAGAAGATGGAGAAACGCAGATGGAGGTGGCCATGGAGAAGCAGCAGCTCCAGGAAGTCACAGAAGCCCTCGTCATCCAGGTAGAGCAGCAGGCCCTCCTGGCTGTGAGTCCGCAGGCTGAAGCTCAACACACTCTCACAGCAGGCGTTCCACACTGGGAACCGTCCCCACTGGCTGGACACGCCTCCAAACTCCAGAACCTCCCCTTGGGCCTGGCCCCCCACGCTGCATAGGCACAGCCCCAGGAAGAGCAGCGGGGCTGCCGCCCAAACGCACACCGCCATCACACTCATGCACACGCTTGCTCTCTCTCTCTCACACACACACAAGAGGGGATAGAGGCTAGAGCTGGGCTGTTCCCTGTAGCCTACAGCTCATGGCGACAACTGTAGGACACTTTGAAGAACACTCTAGGTTAGGTCTGCTATCTTGGTAGTCCTTTTTATAAAGTGAGGATCCTTTGTGGTACAGTTCCAGTGAAGGAGGGGGGTCAAACAGTAGCTCCCTCTGTCTTTTTAACAAACTTGTGGCATCATTTTTGGTCTTGGCCTGGTGTCTGCAGCTTCTCTGAGGTGCACAATGTCTTTTCTCTCCATTCAGTCTTTCATTCTTCACTTCTGACATGAGATTCCAGGTGTGTGTATTTATGTGAGCATCTGTGTGAGTGCTAGATACTTGATGGATAGGATATGAACTTCATCTTTGTGCCCTAGATAGGGCCTTATCCCCTGCGCCGACAACTCCCCACAGAGTAGGTGTAGGAGTGTGTGTGTGTGTGTGTGTGTGTGTGTGTGGGGGGGGGGGGGTGTGTATGTGTGTGGATGTGTGTGCGTGTGTGGCTCACACACCGGTAATGGAGAGAAATGACACCGTCATAGCAGTATTTTCTCACCCTCCTCCCTGTCTTAGTAGGGCAAGACTAAAAGTGTGTGTGGGCAAATATGTGAGAGTGAAAGTGTGTGTGTGTGCGTGCATGTGTGCAAGAGTGAGGGTATGTGTGTTTCTCACTGCCGCGTCATCACTCTCTCCAGCGACCTACAGAGAGAACAGAGACGGCACAATCAACCAGGGTCACACACACACACACACACACACACACACACACACACACACACACACACACACACACACACAGCATACACAAGCCCAGTCTGCTATTATTCTCGAATTACTCTTTCTCGTGCATTTTACACACGCACGCGCGCACACACAAGTTAAACAGGCCCGCCTGTGAACACACTTCACACACACAATAAAGCGTTTGACTTCCACTCAGCTCACACCACTGACTTCAGATGAACACATACAGTGCAGGCACGCGCGCGCACAAACAAACAACACCTTTTCGTGCCGCAGATTTTTATTAGGGTGCCATATACCTGCCTCATTACGCACGAGCACTTACTGTTAAAATCATTCACGTTATTCTGAAATATACATCGGTAAACAACTTTCTTTCTTTTGTTTTTTTTACTTTATGTTCTTATAAATAGAGTAAATAGCAGTATACGGCGCGGGCACCTCGCGCGACCGTCTAAAATTCAGTTAGCTTCATCACAAAGAGCGGCAGCAGCGGCGCGCGCTGCGGCGAATGACTCAAACCGCCTCGCGCTTTATCGAATTAACGGCACCGTGGGCTCTTTTTTTTTTTTTACCTCTCTAACAACCGGACACGTTCGCACACACAAACACACAGACACGCAGCGACTGCAAAGCGGACTACACATCCAGCATTCTTCGCCGAGTCTGGAGCCTTTGAAAAGGTGCAAAGCGGCGGCATCACAGTTATTGATAGACGGGGTGAATGAATGCGGTTGAAATATCGATTGTCGATTTGCGGCCATACCTCCTCTCCATTTTTTCTCCTGCGACTACACCGGGGAATCATGTGTCATCGGCTGCGCTTTAGTACTTAACTACAGCTTAGCTAACCCGCAATTACTGTTTATTTATTTATTTGCTTGTTTTTAATTGATGATCCGACGTGTCAAGGTAACAGCCTCACCCCGCGGTTAATAAGACACAAATGTCCTAACACAGGCACATGAAGGCTGGGGGGAAAGCGACCTACCTCATCCTGTGGTCCCGTGGCAACAGTGCCGCGCGCGCCTCATCGATTTCCCTTCCCATTTATGAGAATGAGGACGCTGCGAGAGAGCAGCCCCGCGCCCGGTGGTAGATGGAGCCAGTGTACCGGACAGAAACAAAATTATCACAGGTTCGCCTCCAGGCGACTAGGTGCTCCTGCTCTCTCTCTCTCCTTCTCTCTATCTCTCCCTCATGTGCGCGCGCTCACTCTCTCCATCTGGCTCAATGTCTCTCTCTCTCCTCTCTCTCCGTTCTCTTGAGGAGGAAAAGGTGCAGTCTGATGCTCTCCGCGAGACTCGGCAGAGGGAGCGTCACGTGGTCAAGAGAAAGTGTGTGTGTGTGTGTAAGGGAAAGAGAGAGAGAGAGAGAGAGAGCGCGTGGAGAGAGAGATGGGGTGAGTTCTTGAGTAAGGGCGGGGCCGCGCGCTGCTGCAGCACCTTGGACAGCGCACACTCACCGCCCGCACGAATCTCAAACACAATTACCGGACGCAGAAAATAAAGCGAGAACCGGGGAAACATCCGAATGATTAAATCCGTGAGTGACAGCCGCGGTGGCCTTAACCTCTGTCGCGCTGCAGGATCAGGTGAACCGAACGCTGGGCACTGTGAACTACAGTGATGGTGAAAAGGAGAAAACATAAGATTTCTTTTATTTTTTCCCCCCTCTTCATTCTTCTCTTCTGCACAATCACACACACGTTGTTCCCTCTTTTGTTCCCACTTTGTTTGAAAACACATGCGCAATCAGGAACTTGATGGACAAAAGTATATGTTCACTACTTTTTGAGGTCGAGGACAGTGGCCCTGTATCTGAACAACCAACATTCAGAAATGCTGCTACAATGGAATGGAAAACAACAGCAGCTATATGGATCTACATGTTGAATTGATATTTTTACACAGTACTTTGTCAATATTGTTTTTAATATGGTCCAGGTTACAGTTGGTTGTTGTAATTTGTTTTTTTATGTTTTCTTAAGTTACATTGCTTTAAGCTTTTGAGCCTCCTTTAATGGCGAGTAAAATGAATTTATCAACATACAGTGATTTTTCAGACAGTGATGTCATTCTGTATTTGTTGCAACAGGTTGAGTAAAAACCCTCTCCACTCTAAAAATGCAATGTCCCACGACCTTAACCTAATCAGGCACATGTCTATGTCCATATCTCTTAGTCCTCAAATGTTCTTGTGAGAAACAAATTCCATGCAGCCATGTTTAAAAACATGCATGGGAATAATGTGTAGTCCTGAAAGATTATAGGCTGTTGTAGCAGCATTCAATGAGGTTTTCACCTCTAACCTAAAACTAAACTAAACCTTTGGCTACATACTGTTACCGATACTGCAGAAATGTACTTCCTGTATGTGTTTAGGCATGCAGGTGTCTCCTCTTTATTTGATTCTTGTGACGCACGCGCTGCTTCAGGCAGCAGGAGAATCACTGATGGGCTCCACATACTTTTTGAGCCTCACGCGTCTTAACATTCATGCAAGTTGATTAACAGTCACGCGTACAATTTCTCACACACTAGGCTTCTTTCCAGCTCTCGTCTCAGGGAAGTACTCCAGCTGTGTTGAGCCCAGCTCAGAGGTGCTGTCCCTGGATTCCCACTGCCAGCTGCTGCAGCTGCTCTTTTGCACTCGCTTCTTCTATCTGGATCTGTGTTTGTCTGTTTCTGGCTAGCAAACACATTTGCTCTACTCCTTTTACACTGCTCTGCCACTCATCTTCACTGAGTGCTGTAGTTGAAGGAGGAGGCATATAGTGAAGCTTGGAAATTGACAACCAAAGGCTGGGGCCTCTTGTGAAAAGAACAGCCCTGACCTGATTGGAGATGCCAATTCAAGACCCACACTGAAGAAATGATGAATGGGGCTGCATTCAGCTGATTTGTACAGTCGTTTCATCTTTATCTGTGAGCAGATCTTTGTAGCGTCTGTCCAGCCTTTAATGGTGCTATGAGATACAGTATTTGCGTATGCATATACTGTATTTACTCCAGCAAGGCAGACAACTGGCAGAGAGGCAGCTTATACGCACATATATCATATGACCACACAGCTGGAACACGATGGCTCAAATTGATTTGAGGTACAGATATTAAAGGCGAGGGGGGGAGGGTGGGGGGAGACCACAGAGACCAAAGCCGAACTAAAGGGAGGTTTGTGCTTGCAGCGGAGTGCATGTTTGTGTTCTTATGTGTGAAGGGAGTGTTTGAGAGGGAAGGTGTGATAACGAGACAGGGAGGAGGAGGAGTTACTATGGTAACTATCTCAACATCAGCACCTGGTTTCCCATTGGACTGACCACCACCACTCTTTAAACCCCTTCAAACTCTACTCCCCCCTCCGTCCCCTCCCCTCCCCTCTGTATTTCCCCCATTCATAGGCCAGTCTGACCTTTTGGATAAAATGGCATTATAAAATAATAACTTTCTTCCATCTCTTCCCTGCGCAATGAAAAACAAATTGGAAAATGCTGGTGCAAACGTGTTTTTCTAGCACAGAAAGAGACGGAAGATAACATTCTCATGCAGAAAATAATTATTGTAAAAAAAATAAATAGAGTTGATATGAAATGAACTACTCACATAATAATTTACCTTAAACAAAAAAGGATATATCTATTTAAGTTAAATTCATATTTCAGATCATATAAATCTTAACATTTAAGCGTGTCTGCTCAGCACACCTAATTACTGTTTACAAAAATACTACTTTAGAGGTTTTCAAACTATGCATTTCAGTGTTTTACTCTTTACAAAATGACGCATATAACACTGCACTAGATCACTGAACAAGTGATCACTGAACAAGAGCAATATTTTTTTTCACTTGTTCACTAGAAATAGTTAAACCAGTTTCATGACTCACAAAAAAGACCACACAAGATTTTCTGCAGTAATGGCATTCTTAAAATATGAACACATCTGAAAAGAAAATTGATTCTGAGAATACGATTGCCAGATTAAACCCAGTGATGTGGCTTTTTTTGAGAGCATTGCTGTTGCTCGGTAAAATTACAATAGATAAAAGCCTGTTGTTATGAGCCATAAGTAAGTAAGATTGGTCTTAAGGTAACATTATTTTATTTATTGGCTCTCTTAATGGAACTTGTTTGTTGACATACATGGGCCATATTTAGTACGTGGCTGTGCAGGTTATAAGATGTGATGCATTGTCATTCTGTTAAAGGCACATGGAAATGCATTATACCATAAGCATTTTAAACTGCTGCGACTCTCAGCCAACATTAACCATGACAGATATCGGCCGCCTCTGATTGCATTAGTCTTTTACTGAATGATGAGGCGGAGGAGCTCCATTTTGTACATTCCTCCAACCACATTTACTCTCCATCTCTTCCTCTTCTCACTTCCCCTCACCCTTCTTTTCTCTGACAGGCTGACAGCAGGCACTGACCCCTGACTCTTTGCCTACTCAGCACAGAGAAGGTCACTGTATGTGTGTGTGTGTGTGTGTGTGTGTGTGTGTGTGTGTGTGTACATGCAATATTTTCTTTATGTGTGCTTGTGTGCAAGAGCGTTTGTGCATGGGGTAAAAACGTGTCTGAACTGCCAGCAGAGAAAATATACAGCCAAAAATAAAAACTCATCTGTCAGCATCCAGTGGGTTCATGTTAGTGTGTGTGCGTGCATGTGTGTGTGTGTGTGTGTGTGTGAGTGTTTTTACGCCCATATTTTGTGCGGACAGTCAGTTTGTGCTCACTCTTTGGTGCTGAGACTGTGAGGTTTACCTAGTTTCAGCTGTGAATGGTGACAAACAGCACAGAGGGGGATGAGATCGGGAGGAGCTTTTTATGCCACGTGGAAATCAGGGGTTTTAATGAGGATTATAAATATGTACAGTATGTTGACAACTTACTGAGTCATTTTAAAACACTGAACCTACACAGCAGTGAGTGTGCACGATTATGGGAGTGTCATTTGTGAGTCACACAGACCACTGTCTGCTGTCATTCATAAAGAGAGGGTGGTGTTTGTTGTGCAAGTAAAAATGTGCGTGTATCCGTGCTTGTGCACATAAGTGAGTTAGTGCGCGTATGTTAGTGTGTTTGACAGGCAACCACCCTTTTCTAAATGAGATTAAATGGGAGGTTTGTCTCTAATCGTGTTGTAATGAGTTTCTGTGTAGCTCATACATTTACTAATTCTACTTGCCAATAGTGCAAACAGCCACGTGTGCATATGTGTGTGTGTGTGTGTGTGTGTGTGTGTGTGTGTGTGTGTGTGTGTGTGTGTGTGTGTGTGTGTGTGTGTGTGTGTGTGTGTGTGTGTGTGTGTGTGTGTGTGTGTGTGTGTGTGTGTGTGTGTCCCTGTGTGTGAGGCAGAAGAGGTCACCTCCCTGCAATCTTATACTCATTTATAACAATAGCGCTGACCTGTCCTCATCAAAGGATTGCAATTTCTAAACACAAACAGCATTAGCTCATGTGCACACACACACACATACTGATGCCTACACACATGCACTGGCAGACAAACTCTTATACACGCACACACACACATGCACCAAGAAGACCAAATGCACAGTCCATCCGTGTATGGATCCGTGTGTCATTAGATCTCTCAACAGGCATTAGCATTGATCACCTGACCAGTAGATGAAGAGTGACTGACAAGGACCACACAAAGCTAGTCTGATTGTGAACAGAAGTAGGTGGACTGAAATGGGGAGGGGTGGCAGTATCGGGAAAAAATAAGTCGAGATCTATAGTTTATTAGCCTTTGTACCACTGCTTGTGTGTGAACAGAGAGCTTCTTGTGTGTCTGTGTGCATCGGTGTGACCATAAATCTTGACCTATGAGCTGTTACAGGTTGTCATGGCAATGTGGCCACTCTCAGCCTGCGGCACTCGACGGCCTACAGTTAAGGGTCAGGGTTCAGAGCAGTTTTGTGCAGGGGAACAGCATTTCGGAGCAGATAATGAACACAGCGACCAGTAACAAGGAAAACATAGTCACCTTTTACCTTCCACCCTTGACCTTTTGCCTTGTGGCCTCAACAATGCCGTAATAACTGCACAGCATACATGGAGAACACTCCAGTGCCTTACTGCCGGAAGCCACATGCGACTCACAGAGTGAAGGAATGAAATAAAGTGGATGCACCTGCATACGTCAAAAGACATGCAGGACTGTACCGTATACGCAGTTGTGTGCTTTATGAAATACATTAAAACCAAATAATGGCTAAATTCAATTTTGCAGCTTTGGTTTTAGGGGCTGCGTTTTGCAAAGGAAGCCATGTAGCCTGTGGTTGGACATCAAAAGTGAAGCAATGTGATGCAATATCTGAAGGAAGGGACTGCTGGTATTAGATAAAGACATTATTATTTTTATTTTATTTTTTTCAAAGGCCAGATTTCAATTTTAATAAACACTGGTTGCTGTGCGGGATTGACAAAAAGAGAACAAAGTGTTGGCACACCAGTTGTTGCTCCCAGAAAAATCTCTTCATCACTGACCAGGACACGTTTCCAGCCTAAATCCCTCTTCAGGCCCTGAAATAAGAGTCTTATTACTGTGGTCACGATGACTACTATCTATAATACACCAGAAAATATTAGTGCACTTTTTGGTGTCAAAACCACACAAATACCAAACAGTGACAAGAACAAGACCTGGGTCAAGGAAGGGGTTATAGTGAATTAGTCTTGGTCTGGGTCTTGTCTGTGTGGTCCTGACGACAACACTACTAGACAAGGTCTTGATATTGTTTAGACTGGTTTATTGGAACACTTAGAGCACTTTCACATCAGCACAGCTTGGGCACGGTTCCAGTTCCCGAACCAAATTTTGGACTGGCCGTTGCAGTCACATGTAGTTTCCCAGCAGTTAGCGAAAAACACTTTGTTTTTTTCTTACAAACTGTTACGACGTCTGTGTGTGTTTTCAATGTAAAGTCAACATACTGAGGAAAATGGCTAAGGAAACGACAAACATGCAGTGGACTCTGGAAGGAATTAAATGTTTGATGGCAGTAGGCGGTCAATGCAGTCCGCCATGTTGTTTATTTCTACTCGCTTTGTAGAAATTGGAGCCAGAGCAGGAGCTGCGCAGGTGCCGGTGCTTGCTAGTGTGAAAGCACTATGATCATGGACATAAATCTGCTGCTATAATGGCCTCCTCTCTTCTTTGGGGGCGAAGGCTTGGTTTTAAAACCTGGCTGAAGGGATTTGCTTCGATTCAGTCACCGGATCATTAGGGAGGTTGAGTGCAGATGTTGGGTGTAGGGCCTGACTTGCAGTCAGTGTTCCTGGTTCATTCTAAGGGTGTTGGATCTAGTTGAAGTCAGGAGTCAAGTTTTCAGAAAGCAGAGACCCAGACGCGCACACACAATATAGTTTGTATTCATGATAAACATAAAGTGGCCCATTTGTGTGTGCAGGTGCATGTATGTGACAAAGTGAAGAGGGGTAGCACAAATTAGAAAGTGTGAACGGGGAGAGGAGAGTTTCTATGACAACGGGGGAGAATGTTCCAGGTGACTGTGAAATCGTTGAGATGCTAATTGTCCATTTTCAATCCTCCATAAAGTTTAACAGCCACTCTGCCTCCACATGTTATTCTAACTCAGTAACAGAGTATACCTCTGGGATGTACAGCTATTCCTCCACCCCCACCCCCCTCTTTTTTCATTTGTAATGACACCCCATCCTCCCTTAATCTCCTCCTCCTTTCTCCTACTGTCACTGGCAGAGAGAGGGAGACTGTGTAAATATCATAGAGGAGCTGAAGCATATGTGTGAATCTCTCATGAGGCCAACCAACACCTGATCATCAGACTGTTTTTCCATCCATCTTTCTCTCATCCCATTCCCCTCGTCCTTGCTCTCCTCCTCCCCTCCTTCTTTATGCCTGTCTCCCCTCTCCTCATTTCCTCCTGTCCAAATTCATCTCCCTCCAAGTTGTCTCTCCACCACCACCACCCCCCCCCCCCCCCCCCGCTCATTCCCCGCTGTTTATCTCTACCGCCGTTCTCTCCCAACGCAGTGCATTTAACCACTTTGTTCCCCTTTAAGATAAAGATAATTAAATCAGCAGCTAAATGAGAGAGCGCGTGCTGCTGGCGTCACCATGGTAGTGCTTTGATGTTCTATTTCAGCGTGATAGTATCAACACCAACTCATCAGTTCCAAACTGCTGTGCACGCACGCACACACTCACAAACACATACCTGTATGTATTCATGCCTTCACTCCCTATGTTCCACCTACCAAGTCCCACCTCCTCGCCCTGCACACAAAGTCAAATGTGACACACTAAACTCCTCTGTTTTATTTTTTTTGTCATCTAACCACAGCTTTCCTTACTGTTGATCTCACCCACTTCTTCCTTCTTTCCCTCCCTCTCCAGACCTCTCCATCTCCCTCTTTTCTAATCTCACACTGCTTGCTCTTCCTCTCTCTCTCTCCCCTGCCTCCTTCCTCCTGATCAGCAGGTTGCTAGGCAACTGTGCTCCATTGATCTAGAGGAGCACGATGACAAGCTCATATAACTGTCAAGAAGGCACACGTACACACACATATACACACAAACACACACTGTTATTGGAGATATCTAGTAGCACCTTTAGAATGAAGGTGTCCTCACTTATCTGATGAGGACAAGAAATGGGAAGAAGAAAGGAGGAGGGACAGAGTGATCCAAATGACAGAAGAAGAGGAGGAAGAGGAGGAGAGAACAGCTCTTTATGTCGTTTACCTCCCCTGGCTCCATTCTCAATCCCTATTTCTTCCTTCAGCTTTCCCTGTAACCCTTGCCATCCATGGAAAACAATTACCTTCCCTGGCAGCCTGGTTAAATTTCCAATCTGACCCATCACACAGTCACGGCCACAGGCCACCTCATCACCACAAGCCACATACTGGTTCCATTCCATTTATGCCTCCATGTCAGCATTTGTTACATGAACTGTTGCAATAAAAGGAAACAAAAGAGAAGCTGGTGGTAAAAGAGAGGGAGGCGGTCGGTAGGTTGTACGGTGGTAGAAGACTGTGGTGTAAAATGGATGACTTTTATTTACAGATAATGTGAATGTCAATTTGAGTTTTAACTCTTTACAGTAAAAAAAAAAAAAAATCCATATCATAATCTATATCCATTATTATTATGGTTATTGTAGGACTAACCAATAATAAACGAAATGTCCTAGTTTCAATTGCTCAAGCAAGTTAATTTAATTGTAAAGATAGCATCATTTCACCAAATAGGATTTATCTAGATTTTTAAATGATATTCATTTAGACTTTGAAGTTGTTCGAGCCACAGTCTGCAGCTTAGCAATAAAGGAAAACAGTGAACCTGGTTCAGTTCAACAGCACAAGCATACAATGATGTTCATGAAAGTAAGTGATGAAAGAATATAGTTGTCCTTTTCTGAGGGTTAAAGTGCCATTTCACTGTACACCATGACTGTTTGGGCTTTGTATGGAATAATCAGTGTAAGAATTGATGATATCTTTCATCCGGTACATTTAATCAACACCTCTGCAAGTGATACGCGATTCTGTAATCAGCCAAGTGCAGAGCATGTAATCAACCTTTAAAATCCCTGCTATGACAGTCAGTATTATTATCAGTGAATAAGGAAATGTTTCACTGATGACTAATTTGAAAAGAAGAAGAAGGACATACAAGATAATACTAGACAGCATTGTCCAAAAAAGAAGTTGTTTTAGATGTTTCTTGGGCTAAAAGATATAGGAACACATTTATGAATGTAAGCAAACCACATAATGTAGTTCCTTCCAGTACTTTATTAGTGTTATACCATTCTGCAAATTAAGCAACAAAATATGATGTGCCCTTTAGAACAACGTGTACACGCGTAACCTTACAGAGGGAAAAAATATATAAGATAAAAAAGAAAATCATGACAGTTTAATTTTATGCACTTATGTGACCACTTTATCATAAGGATTTGGGGCACAGATGCATTCACACACACAACACTTTCACTGTGTTGGTTGCAGCTCACAAATAGGGACAGATATGGCTGCTACAGTAGAGGTTAAGTTTCAGAGATAAGACCGGAGCTGTAAGATAAGAGCCTGCTCTTCAGCAGCTCGGGTCTTGCGACTTTGTGCACATGCAGAACATACAGTATAATGCAACGGAATACTAAAAATATATCCACCAAGCCTGTACTGAACATAAAGTAAATAAATGACTGTGAATGCTCCTCTCTGCATGGCTGACACACACACACGGAGAAGAGTGAATCATTTACAGAGAGACCTTGAGATGCATTAGTAAAAAGAATAAAAGAAGGATCTAAGGATCAAAAGACTTTGTCACTATAAAGAAGAGTAAAATCAGAAGTAAATATAATTAGCTGTCGGCAACCTCAGCAAGCTCGCTCTGGAAAAGAAAGATTATATCAGTCATACAGTCAGATATTCATCTTCAAGATGTCATTGGCCATCTCCTCACAGATTATTCTAATGAATCAGATCAATGAGAGGTATCTGCAGGTAAACGGTACACTGACCAATAAAGGTCAGTGTAAGATCTGTAAATGACAATTATGTAAAGCAAGAAAATAAAGTAGAATGTTATTTTCTGTGGTTACCAGAATGTAAAATGTTCTGTTTGCAGCCGCAGTGACAGACTCTCCGCTCTCCTCACATCAACTCAGTGGTCTTCACCTGTCAGGTTGACAGCACAGTTTTGTTCATCATTGTCTTCACACTGCTCACTGTCTCTGAATTCAACCCGATTGTGTATACCTGTGATATATTAATCTGTAATGAATAATCACTGTGTTTTAATAATCCTAGAATGAGAGCCTTTGTATAGGAGTCTACAGATGTAGTAACACTTGTATTTTTTTTAAAGAGGGCAAGAACGGACAGAGCAAACATTATCTGTCGAGAGGGCCTTCCTTGCCTTCCTTTTATGTTACCTGTAGGCTACCATAGATTCCTAAGACACGCTCAGAGGGCCCACTAAATCCTACACACTAAACCACTAAGATCAGAAAAGGAATAAAACGGAGCGAGAAAGAACACTTAAATGAATCCCCAGTTTCCTACACCTCTTCATCTTAGTTCTCCTCCCCCACTCCAGTACACACTCTGACTTCAGCACAGACTCTGGCAGCTTTTTTTCTGGCTGTTCTCCAGCAATTATCTGGTTGGTTCCACTCTGACGCAACTCAGACTCTACTCATCTTTTTCTTCGTCATCAGCCCCTGCTTTCTCGGTAAAAAAAAAAAGCGAGGCTCCCTCTCTGACATCAACTCCTACTCATCTCCAGCGTGAGCACCGGTTACAGCTTTGCTCATATTTGTCTCTGGCATCGGGTAAATCTCAGCTCCGTTTCTTCAGCAGCTCTTCAACCAGATTGGCACCAGCACCAACTGATTCAGCTATGATTCGGCTTTGGCCCTGATTCCATTTTGACTCCGTGCCAGCTGTGGCTCAGACTCATTTGAATAGTAGGCAGCACTTTTCAGGGTCACTTTTTAACCACAATAGGAGCAGAGCCCTACAGATGCTAGTGTTGGTCTGCCAGTCCATCCCTTTGGTCAGGCAACAATATTTCAACATCCGCTTGATAGTTTTCAGTATAACTTCAAAATAATGTAAATATTAACATTTGTATTGTTAATGTGAGCTTGTTAGTGCCTTAGATATAGCAGTTTTGTCACAGAATCACCAGCGTTACATCCCCAGGTTTTGGGATTAGTGGCACACAATAGTCCACCCATCCACTGTCTACCACTCTATCCTCCACACGAGGGTCACGGTCGTACACAATAGTTCTACAAGGAAATATTCTTACATTTGCAGGCTGACATAGCATGAGAGTGTGCAATTAAGAAGCAAAGCTCACTGTATAAACACAAACACCGGTGGTGTCTTAAGGATTACTTCCCTATGGATATGTTTCCACTGCAACAAAATCTTAATTAGTTCAGTTTAACAAACTTTTTTGTTTATTTGTTTGCTACCAAATCACAAAATATGCAGTCTTAAGGCACTTAACGTTGAAATTCAAGTTCTTATCATATAAAACGAAACCAAAAATCAGCCAGTCACCAGTGTGACTGTAATTATAATCATTTCTTTGTAACCACAGTAGCCATTTCTCTCAATATTATAGGTAACTTTAGCTTAAATTACAGCTGTGGAGAAGGAAAAAGGCAGGTATATTATACCCACCTCTTATTTTTGAAGCAGGGCAGAAAGGTTTTAATCGTTGTATTTTAAATTTCAAATGAACAAATATCCAAGCTTTTTATTCTCATGTTTTACAAAATAGAATCTACCCAAACTTGTATCCTAGAGTTTATTTGCATTTTCCCACCATAAAGTCCTAATTTTTTCATTCCACATAGACCACAGGTCACTGCAATTTGTGCTGTGACCTGGATAATCCAAAAGCCTGATCATTCTCCTATAATACTTCATGGTTTTCACTCATACATACTGATAAGGTTACTTTGGTTAAGCTTGAAGAGGCTTTAGAGTATTAGCTTCCATTACTGTGACTGGACTTAAGCCTGATTTAAGGTGAAATATCTCATATCCCTTCAGTGATGTCAGTTCTGAGTGAGAAATATGCATCTTTGTGCCTAATCACCCGAGACATGGAGAGAGAAACTTTGGATGATTGCGTACTTAATAAATATTTGTTGAAGGATAAAATAAACCCAATTTAGAAAAAAACCCATTAAATTAGATATCAAACTTTGACTTATGTTGAGTCCATTTAACTTATACTTCAGTCACAGTATTGTCAGCATCTCAGTTAAAAGACAAGACAAGTAACTACATTTAATTTATTTATTTGCAGAAAACAGTCAATTTCTGATTATACGCATGAACTAAAGCCTCTATCGTCACATGGATACCAAATGTGAGGCATCTGTAGCCAATAAAACAAATTAGAATACAGCATTTGTCACAAAATTCACTCCTATTATAACATATAAAAAAAAGACAGAATAATATTAGAAATGTGTCACCGCTTGCGTTCTTCCAACATTTCTTTACACTGTTAGTGTGAAAACCAAACAGATAATACTGACTCGCTAATATTGTCCTACTGTATCTTACAGGCATTTGCATTACCATTATAAGTTGTTATTTAAGAATGCAGTCACGTTTTTTTTTTTGTGCGAGTGCAGCATCCGTGATAAATGCGGCTGCTTTCACAAAGCCTGTTTGTGAGCCTCCTGAGAGAAATCTCTGGAGTCATATGAGCAGTTCAGGATCAAACAGTCTGAGCCCAAAATGGCCCACTCTGCTCAGCTCTCCACACGTAGTGGACCTTTATGGCTCAGCTGGCCAATTCTTCACCATAGCTGCTGAGACTGACTCACAGGTTCAAGAGCTTTTTTGTGTGTGTGTAGCTGGAATGAGTCAATATGACCTTTTAGATGGGTTTTGTATAGACCTCACTTGCTGCAAAAGAACAACTAACTCCTAGGGGTTAGTAAGATGAACCTGCAGGTGGCTGACGGGTAAAAAGGAAGTTCCACCAGCTGAGGAAATCTCTTTTTCAAAGCTTAAGTCTAAATAGCAGGTCAGAGAGGAAGAGATCTTGCAAACAGTTTGTATGGGCAGACTCAAAAGAAAAGCCAAGCCACTATATGAGCACTAACGGGGAATGAATTGACTGAAGTTGTATAGTGTCGACTAGAACCACTCAAATAGCCTTCAATCTTTGAATGACAAAAACTCAAAAGAAGTCCTTAATGTTGAGCGCTCCATTTACTGATGCAGCGGTGTTAAAGGGAATGAGGGCTCACAAAAAACACCCACAAGATAATCCACTCAGAGCAGACACTATTGGCAAACAGGGATAACCCATTTTAGAACAACACTGCAGCAGTTTATTATTTTACTCTCATAAGGTTGGGGAGTTGCAATACTCTCTGGACACAGTTGAGTGTTAAGTTAATTTGACACTCTAAATTGACCATAGATGTGAATGTGAGAATGAGTGGTTGTTCGTCTGTCTGTGTTTGCTCTGTGATGGATTGGTGACCCGTCCAGGGTGGCGGGTAGCCTTTTACCATATGTCTTTTGGGATCAGCTCCAGCTCCCTGTGACCCTCATGTGGAAGACAAAGCAGTATAAAATGATAAAGGCAGCTGGCGGATTCAAAAATGACAAATGTAAAAACAAGTGGTGGAATTTAGCAGAGGCTGACATATCCTGAATTTTACTTTGCAATATGGATTAAACCCTTTCCCCTCAGTGCAACTTAAAGGTCCATTGTGTATGATTTAGTGGGAACAATAAACAGAAATTGAGTACAGTAATTCTAATTATATTTTTTCACCTTTGCTTTCATTTTACATGAACAATGTGCAATTATAAATAAACGCATTACAGTTATCTACATTTTGTCATCCCTGGGCAGTTAAAACAGAATATTGAACAACTTCAATAATTACAACATCACAACACATTACCACAATACATACAAGTTCACTTAATACAATGTCGATTTGTAATCGCAGACAGGGCCAGTGGAAGCTAGTAGAAAAGTTGCATAATGCGACCAACTTAATATCTTTGGCCTCAGGCTCTCCATCCTAGAGCCAGTGTTTGATTTTCCCATTCTGGGCTAATGTACAAACGTGATGATACAAAATGGTGGACTCCATGGGGGAGGACCCACTGTGATAGCCTTCTCTACTTCCTCCACTTTACAGTGCCACTTGGATTAGATTTCCTATTAACATTGCTATTTATGGAAAGTCATAAAAATGGTGTGCATCAGTAGATTGTTTTTGGAGAATATTTTGTGTTTGATTTCTGGCAAAATATCCAGTGTATACAACACGTTTGTGTTTGTGTGTCAGGTCAATGGAAGTGCCTCCTTAAATGCCCAGTGAGATGCTGTACATCGAACATTTGTATAGATGAAAGGATGCCAATACAAATGAGAAAACTACACAGAGGAATTCTGAAGTGAAGCTTTATCTTGGTCACCTCTCTATTGAATAAATAGAAGAGTTGGCAGAAGGAGAAAAATAAGTTTTAGTAAGGGCTCTGGCATTGGAGAAGGTACATAAAGTGAGGTGGAGCGCGGGGGAAAAGAAATGGAAAATGAAAGTATGCGCTTGCCAGGGAGGAAGAGGGCCTATGAGAATAAAATGAATCTAATGGAACAGAGTAGAGATCTGGGAGAGAAAACACAGATGGAGAAAGTAGCGAGAGCTAAGCCACCTGTACATCAGCATGAGCGAAGGGTTTTCAGATTCATGACTTGTTTGATTTTGTTTATTGTGCTGATACAGCAACTCTCGTGACTGCATCGGGACCAAAGATAGATTCAACTTGAAGTTTTGAAGTCATTTAATTGTGCGTGTGTGGTTCATATTAGAATTGAAATCCACAGACTTCCTGTAAATTCCTTAAGCATCATATTCACTTTGCGTTATCTCCATATTTACTGCAACATCTTTGCTTACCGTCTTCGGAACAAGAGTTAACAAGTTTGCTGAATACACATAGCTAATGGACAAATACTGCATGAGCAGAGCAAATTAAACATTTTTATTCATTATGAAGACAAACAGGCAAACAGTTTAGATTTCCCCTACATGTCTGCGTTGTTTGTCTTTCTAATAAACTGTATGTCAGAAAGAGTGGGAAACGACACAGTACAAGAGTTTTAAAGACTATGCTGTGTAAACAGTGACTGTGGGACAGCTGGCACAAGCTTGTTGTAGTGTTGATGCACATATGTATGAGATAACAATCATATGTACATTAGAGTTAGGTTATTTGAAGTGAGATTTAGCTTTGTTGCTCACACCAGTGTGTATATACTTGTGTGTATATCTAGAGGCTCATCGTTCATTTAAATTGCTCATTATTTCCAATATAGTGAATAAGAAACTAACCCTAAACATGCTTAAAATCCTTAATTGGAAATGGTGGAAGGCAAGAACAATATGTGTTTGTGCTGTTGGCTTCTGGTTTCATAAGCTGTGAAAGAGAACTGTATATATGTCACACCTCTGCACCGAAGAACTGACCGTCTGCTGTCTAAGTGACCAGTGTCCACTGCAGCAGGTCAGGTTTGGATGTGTCAAACGATGGTACATTCATGGCAGATGTGTCCTCAGCATCATTTTCCAGTCGAGCTGCGGATTTCAGCCACACATCGGCCTCAGCTCTCCTCTCGGAGGCAGGAGAACGAGGATGGCTGCTGCTCACGGAGCTGACATTACAGGCCAGACTGTTGCTGTCCACTTCATTTGGATCAGAATCGGTGTTCACTGCACGGCATTAATGAAGGGCTTGTTATTTGGGAGAACACACAGTGATATACTGTGCGGTGGGGAAACAGAAACTCAGCACCCCCTGGTGTCAGGATGGAAACCCATATCCCCGGCGTTATCTGTCCTAAACACAAAAACACAATTAGACATTCACTGAAAGTCAATTAATAGCGGCATATCAAAGGTAGCCTACACGAAGATATGGGAGCTTAGGTTAATTAAAACATAATTTAGCTCATTAGGAGAAAAGCTGTAAATGAGGCTTTTACTGGCTCAAATTCTTAGTGGCTGGAAAGAACATGTGTGGCTTCCCTGGTTTAAACTGAATTCTTTTTTCAGACCTGTGGCTCTGTGGAGGTGTGACAGACTAATGTTTTTAAAATATATGTACATTTAAATGATAGAATACTGCACAGCAACAGACCTTAAGAGACACAGCCAGTCGTGTGACACAATTGCACATGCTTTACCCATCATCTCAGGTTTGCTGTCTCAGTGGACTGTTTTAAAACAGTTGAAAAGACCCACTTGTTTAAACAAGCATTTGGTTAACCATCTGTGCCGACATACACTTTCTTTTATCTCCTGTTATTATGTTTTTAATGGACTTTGGTATACCTCCATCATGTTTAATGTGTGCTTTTGTATTATATCCTGCCACTGTAAATCTCTTTGTGGCTGTTTTGTATGTGAAAGGCACTATAAAAGCATTTTGTGCCATATGGATATATACACACGGACAAGAGCCTGTATGGTGGGGCTCCATGCCTTGTCCTTTTTTGTGATCATGCCCTTTGATCATTATGTATGTAATCAACAATAGCTATGATTCAGTTTTTATGAAATTGCTCTTCTTTATAAAGATAAAATAAAAAATTGTTTTTTAAAGGAATACAAATTAACCTTGCCAGAAACCGAACCTTTAACAAACGTTTATCAAAAAAATATGTGTTACACAACAATATACTAAGAGCTTTATACTGAAAGTTGACCACCGGAAGTGCCCGTGCTTACGCAGTCATGATGACTTCACACTTTCATAGTAGAACGCGTTCGCTCTAAATCATCGTACTTTCATTGGCTTCGACGGTTAACACCACCTTGCACTGTTATATGTGTAAACATGGATATTTATATTTGAGTATAATGTGACGAAAGTGTCACAACAGTCAGAACGCGACCGCTGACTCGTCGCCGTCCTTAAAGCGCTTCTCCCGTTAGCTCAAATTGCCGTCATGTGGGTCTTCGGCTACGGCTCTCTGATATGGAAAGTTGACTTTCCTTTCGAGGAGAAGAAAGTGGGCTACATTAAAGGCTTCAGTCGTCGGTTCTGGCAGGGAAGCACCGACCACCGTGGTGTACCGGGCAAGGTGAGTGCACCTGCGCCTGTACGTGTCATTACATGTTTTAAACGAGTCCTAGATACTTAAAGATTAATTAGTCCACGTGCAGGAAGATTAGCTCGTCACGTGTTTTTAACCACATTGAGCCTCTTATTTTGATGTGATTATTAATTTTTTTTCTATCATTCCCATTACTGACAATTTACAAAATAGTAATATCGTTACACACTAATGCTGAATTACTACTCCATTACTTCTTCTTTCAGCTTTACAGACTGTATACTAAATGAATGGTTATATAACACGTAATGCATGTTATTACTTTATCACCAAGTAATAAGTAATATGTTTATCCTTTATAAGATTGATACATCAAGTACTTTCTGAGTAACTTGCCCTGGACTGATTTTGTATGTATCTCAGTATTTTCATGTATTTTTTAGATTCATCTCATCTTTCTGTATTTGTTTTTAGTTTGTCTTATTTGCCTTAACCCTTTGCCTTCAAGCTCATTGGCTTAGCTCCTGTTGTTTCAATATGCTTAACAAGGAAATTATATGTCTTCACTTATCTTGACAATGTCTAATCTGTAGTTAGTTTTACAGTATAACTATTTCCATATGTTTTTCTAGGGTGATCTGTTTGGCTGTTAGTGTTTTGCCTGTGTTTTTAAGTGATTCTGTTCCTCTGTTTTTACAGCCTGGCCGTGTTGTAACACTTGTGGAGGATCCTGAGGTAGGACATTAAATTCATTCATTCATTCATTCATTCATTCATTTTCTACCACTTTATCCTCCACATGAAGGTGGTAAGGGGGGAGCTGCAACTAAATTATTTTTTATCTTGTGATTATTTTCTTTCCTAATCTTCTAGC
The DNA here is from genome assembly GCF_963457635.1 of Microchirus variegatus. Taxonomy (NCBI): domain Eukaryota; kingdom Metazoa; phylum Chordata; class Actinopteri; order Pleuronectiformes; family Soleidae; genus Microchirus; species Microchirus variegatus. The sequence goes on along the minus strand of NC_139818.1, from coordinate 13,557,503 downwards.
ACAAATTGATTGGGTGTGTTGTTTGTTTTTTTTAGCTCCACCATAAATATATTCAGTTTACAATTATATAAAACAAAGAAAATCTACGACCAGTCCATTTTTGGGTGGCAAGGGTAGTTTTATTCATCAGTTTTTTAAAGAAATGGAATGACTAAATGAGCAGTGTTTTTTATGTATTTTGTTTCACTGCAGCCCATGCAAATCTTCTTGTAGTGTTTCTTTAACTACTGTAAGTTTCTTTAAGTAAACAACCATTTTACACAGGATTAAAACCAGTCTGACCAGACTGAATAAGTAAAACTAGAATTCTCACTAGTGCGGTGCGGTGCAGGCACCTAATAACTGAGTCACAGAGTTAAGGCCACATTAAGCCCAATTTATACTCCTGCGTAAAGTGCTCTGCGTAGCTACGCAGAGTCCTCTGCGTCGACGCAGAACCTGTCGAAGAGCCTCTGCGTCGTCTCCGGGTGCACGGAATATTTTTTAAGTGTCCGTCACTCCGTCAAGGGACTACGGAGACGGCAAGAGCTGCGATTGGTCCTCAGGACAGGCCGAGCTAAGCTGCTCTGTGCCGGCTCTCAGTGCGCTCCGGGCGTCCTGACAGAGGCGGAGCTGATCCCCGCCGATAACAGTCTTTCTCTCTCTTTCTTTCTCGGACGCCATTGCTCACTGTAGCCAGAAGCACAACAACCTTGCGCAGCGACCCCTACTGATCGGGCGGGAAATTGCAGCGAGTGTCCGTCACCACGACGCAGAAGTATAAATGCTCGAGGCGTCTCCGTGGTGACGCAGACGGATAACGCATACGCAGTCGGAGAAGTATAATGTGGCCTTTATACTTCTCCGACTGCGTATGCGTTATCCGTCTGCATCTCGCTGCAATTTCCCGCCCGATCAGTAGGGGTCGCTGCGCAAGGTTGTTGTGCTTCTGGCTACAGTGAGCAATGGCGTCCGAGAAAGAAAGAGAGAGAAAGACTGTTGTTGTTGAAAAAGTGGCCGTTTCTCACTTTTCTGTGTCACGGAACGCAGTTTTAAGATAATTTGAGGCGAGAAATTGGCCATTTAGAGTCTAAACATGTGCTGTGTGTGTTAAGATATGACGTATTTATAGTTCGGCAGCGGCGTTATCGGCGGGGATCAGCTCCGCCTCTGTCAGGACGCCCGGAGCGCACTGAGAGCCGGCACAGAGCAGCTTAGCTCGGCCTGTCCTGAGGACCAATCGCAGCTCTTGCCGTCTCCGTAGTCCCTTGACGGAGTGACGGACACTAAAAAATATTCCGTGCACCCGGAGACGACGCAGAGGCTCTTCGACAGGTTCTGCGTCGACGCAGAGGACTCTGCGTAGCTACGCAGAGCACTTTACGCAGGAGTATAAATTGGAAGCAGGAATAACACAATTATTTTCACTTTCAGTTATTGCGATGATTCATTTCTTAATTCAATTATTGATTTTTAATGTCATAGTAAAAAAAATGCACAGTCACAGTTTTTTTTTTTTACAGGCATGTGTTTGGGGTGTTGCCTATAAGCTGCCGACAGGCCAAGAGCAAGAAGTAAAGAACTACCTCGACTACCGAGAAAAAGGTGGTTACCAGGTCATCACAGTGACCTTTCACCCCCGTCCACCTCTCTCACCGCCCCCCGACCAGACTCTGCTCTACATCGGCTCCCAGGACAATCCGGACTACCTTGGTCCCGCCCCACTGGAGGAGATAGCCAAGCAGATCGTGAACTCTGCGGGTCCAAGTGGACAAAATTCAGAATATCTTTTTCAGCTGGCTGATGCTGTGAGGACAGTTTTGCCCGAGGACTCGGACAATCACCTGTTTTCTCTGGAGGCTTTAGTGAGAAAAAGGCTACAAAATGGGCAGAAACACATAATCAAACAATGATCAAACTAATCTATTTTGATCACAGATATAGACAGCTGGATTGGGCAAATAATCTCAGGGTTTAGGATATACATGGGCCAGATGTGGAACTCTGTTTTCATACACTGCAAAGAAAATATGATTACGCTGCAAGTAATGTAATAAATTAAACTGAAAGATGTTTCAAAATGAGGCACCCCATTCATAATACCTATTAAAGGTCAAATGTTTTGGATCAGTACATGTTGTACATTTGGTTTTTCATGCATTTAAAAACACTGCATTACTATAACAAGCACACAAAGCCTAGTTTGATTTTCTTTAATAAAAAACAAACAACAAAATATGTATTTAATTTTTTATTATAATATAATCATAATTTTTAATCTAATATAAGCCCCTGAAATTTTGGACTATGGTGTTATTAACTATTCATGACAATATAATTAACTGTGGTAATAAAAAAATAATCTTTACTCACAGGAGGAAACACAAAAGAGCACAAATTTAAAGAAATAAGAAAGAGACATACAAGAATGTATTCATGTTGTGAATACAATCACCTTGTTGATTCCACACTGTACTTACCTTGTCTCAGTGTACCTCGCTGCTGTTCCAGCATCGGCGATCAGCTACTTCTCATTCTGTCTGCTCATGTCTCAGCACAGTGAACATATCAAAGTCAACTGCACTGCATCAGAACAAAATCAACATGCTGGATAAATGTGGAGACAGGAATTCCTGTCACACACACCCACACATACACAGAAAGAGAAATGACAATATAAGAATTTCCCCAAAAAAAACATGTAATATATGTATGATGATGTGTGTATGAGTTGGCAACAACAATTGCATTTGTCCCTGCAGCTCATCTAGTTGAACAGGTTTCCAGTTGAAACTGAAGACCGTCTTGACTTTGTCATCGCTGGCTTGAAAGATTGTATACTGTGTTTATGAGTTGGGTTTGATGAGACAAAGGTGTCTCTATAGTGCAGATTCATAACGTGCATTCAAGGCACTTTATATGGTACAGTTATGACAGAGAAATGCAACAGGAACACAATGAGCACGTTATGCACTTAACAGGAAGCAATCTCTGACAGAATCAGACTCAGAGTGTATGACCATCTGCCTCTACCAGTTGGGGTAGGAGAGAGGAAAATAGAGAAAGGAGAGCATTTAAAAAATCAATAATAGCAATTATCATCATCATCGGTCCACGGCGTCATGCACATGCCCCGATGTGGCACGTACTGAACAATGTCAACAACAAAGGAGTGTGCAGAAATAACCAGACGTATGCTTCTGGAGTTCATCCCTGCATTCTTCATATGCACGTCAGACCTCTTTTTGTTTAAACAAACTGTAGAAACAAATCTGAGCTTTCTTTGTTTGTGTGTGTTTGTGTTGGAACACACATTGGCAACATACAACCCCGGGGCCGGATCCGGCCCGATGAAACAGTCCTCCTGGGTTACCTCGAGTTACCTCAAGCTTGCTCAACTCAAGTGACAGATCAACCTTGTGATATCTGCAGTGGTAGAACAGGAGCTTAGATGAGAAAACAACCTCAGGAGAAGAACAGCTGCCTCGGTGTGAAAGTCTGATGTGGTCAAACATATGGAGAGAATTCTCAGGATCTGTCGAGTGCTATAGAGACTGAACATTTGTGACCCGCCACGGCAAAAGTAGCAACAAGACGGTTAAGGAAATCTATCAGTGAGGTTACAAAAACTATAAAGAAGGGTTTAAATGATTATTATTTCTTTAAAACCTTCATTTATGTCTGTGTGGTCCCCTGAAAAATGTGTATGTGGATATGGACTGCATGTATCTTTCATGATCAGTCAACTCCAGCAAACATACAGCAACACACGCCACACTCCTCATTCCTCTTAAATGGAATACATGTCACTTCACCAATGATGCAGTGAATTTATTATATTCTCTGTGCTGAGCTACTGTACAATACAACACAGTAGCGTGTATAGGTACTTGGTACACCGTTACTGCATATGATAGATTTAGTTACTTATTCAAGTATACATACATTTTTTACACAATTTATATCACATATTTTATTTAATATATTAAGTATACTGTCGTATTACAAACGCCATCACATTGCCATTGTTGGATTACATCACAACTGTATAAATGCCATTGCATTTTGCAGTATCTAGTACTGTTAATGTAAGTTTTTATAAATTAAGTACATGATGTTTGCATCATACACACATTTTATTCTTATATTTGGTGACATAATAGACAGTTTTAGACTTTTTACATCTCATTTAAAGCTGCAGTAGGCAGTCACTGGAAAAGTAGTTTCTCGATATGAAACTCACTGCTGATTTTGACTCATATTTTATTGCCTTTAGTGGCAGACTCTCTTAAATACTTTCATTCTTTTAATGTATTGTTTGCAGTATACACAATGTTTGTTGGTAAATCCAGCACCAGAAATGACCTTTATGCAGAGTAGGTGAAGTTGAATGAATATCCAGGAGTGTCCTCTCTCTTCATTGGTCAAATTCTCCTGCCACACACTGAACTTCCCTGTGATCTAATCTCGAAAGCAGCCTGATGGACAAATTTAGTTGTGAGGCTGTAAACACAGACTACTGTACCTTTAAAGACCTTGACAGTCAGAGCAGAAAAGTAAAATGATCAGAAATAATTATATGAAAATATAAGAGGTATTTGGAAGACTGGACCAAATCATGGCTGAAAATATGCTGCAAAAGTAACAAAAAAAACTATTCTAAATGGTGGTTATTTCACAAAAAGCCTAAAATGTGAGACAATTATGCCCAGAGCTAAATTTCTGCTGGGTTTTTGCTGAAGGCCAACCGTGACACATGAAGTAATCGAAGCAAAGCTCTGTGCCGCCACAACATTATCATGCATTATTCTACCAGGTTTCACAGAGAGCTCAAGTTTCCCAGTGTTACAGGTGTAATTATTTTTCTGTGCCGCTGGTCAGTCGATCTGTAAAAGGACACTGGCTGTCTACGCGTAGTAGCAGGGTGACACCAGCAGGTCCGTGAGCACCAGCAGCTGATCATCAGTGAAGCTTTGACGGTGCTCCTGCCAGTTATCGTGGTGAGTGCGTCTGAACTCCGACAGAGTCTTCTTCACCGTTATCTGGGAACAGCAACGCAATCTTTACATAGAATCAGAAGATCCAGAATGCAGTGCACATGTAGTAATGTAACAAACATACAATTTTAGATATTTTTAGTATTTCTACTACATTTATTTAGCCAAAGTTTATTTCATTTAAATTCAACTTCAGCTCTACCCTTACCCACATTAAACTAACAAAACATGAATGGTTCAGGAATAGTCATTCAATAATATGATTATATAAAATTGTAGTAATTCTTAACTACATTTACATTATGCTGTACTTCAAAAAACTGTTCTTCAGATAAATAACCGACAAAAACATTTATTATTGCGATAGTGGAGAATTCGAAATACTAAATACTCATTAAATAATTCACCTTGGCTACTTTTCTCGGCTAACATGATGAACATATCTGCACTTAAGAGCTATTTCAAACATACCAAGGTTTTATTGAGTCATAAACTAATGTTGATGGAGTAAAAAACTATTATAAAAGAAGTTTTAGTCCTTCAGCTCAATACAATCGGTTTTTATCAGCCAACTCCAACGAGCAGGAGGAAAAACTAGTTTGCCACTGTGCAACTGAAGATATTTGGTTCCTGAAAAAAGCATAATGCAGCATATAATTATTTTTCATGACATTAATTTTGGTTTTGGTAAGATATTTTTTAAACCACTTCAAATACGAATTCAAGCCTATTGAATGAAATTATCCCTGAAGAATGCACAATTGAGCAGAGCTTGTTTGCTTATGGAAAATAATTTTCCATCTTGCAGAGTAAATGCACATTTACCAACTTGTTTGTTTATCACAATTAGGACATTTCCATTAAGCCCCGCAGTAAACTCCTGCAATAAGGAGGATGTTGATAGTTCTTTGTCTTGCTTCATTTGTTTTGAGGACCAGAAAAAAGTTAAGAGCACATAACAGCTCTTGCAAACAGCCTCTATCTATTCTTAGAATGAGAACTACCATTAAGTTTAATAGTGGAACTTGAATATGGCTGAATATACGTAATCGGTTCCTCTTTTAAGCAGTAAATCTGGACATCCACAGTGTGAAATGCAGTGTACAATGCAGCAGCATCTGACAATCTTTCTTGCAGTTGTGTCAATTGCTGACATTGATTAAAAACTGATGAGGTCATCATAATTCATTGATGTTAAAACGCCTGATGTAACAATTTAAATACACAACTTAGAAATTATTCAAAGAGTTTGGAGTGAAAAGTTGGTGTGGTCCAAGGACACGAAAACAGGGCATTAAACTGATGATTGCCATGACTGAGGATGTAATCATGACTTAAACACCAAGTGCATTCATTTTACATGACAGTGTTGTGACGACGCTGTCTTTAGTTTGTAAGCGGTGTTGGAAAGGATATACTGGTTCTCTATTTTCCTTTTAAGGCACATGTGGGCCATATCCGGCCCTCGAGATTATAGACGCACTTCTACAATTTTGCTATTTAGACGGGCGTGTAATCTTGGGTGAAAAGGGGTTGTATTTTGTGTATTTGGAGGTGTTTTGGACTAACAACTATTAATTACACCAGTCAAACTTTTGCATGTCATTCTTCAGCCAAGTGCACCTGTAAAACAAAAAGGAAACTTAAGGGACAGGAAATGACATCAGCCACAGAGGCTACTGGGAGCTAACAGCAGTTAGCATTTGGAAAAGTGATCATTTGCAGGCTCTAGCAGGCACATTGCCGCCATATATAACATGTATCCACTGGACAGATAAATCCTCTGAGGCTGGAAGTTTGTGTAGGACTCTTTGCTGCACTGTGGAGCCAAGAATAGAACTTTACGCATACTTTGCGGACTTCTTGGTTTTTGGATACCGTTGCCCTCGCCAGCACTCACGCGTGTTTTACGGACAAAGTTGAGCTCCACAAGACAACAATTCCTGCAATTTTGCACATTGTGATGTCCCAGTGAGCGCGGAAGTGTCGACTTTGACGACTGATATGGCCTCCAGAGTCTCAAATATAAGGATTTAAATGATTAAAAAGTTGATTTTGCATAATATGGGACCTTTAAACGGAGAAAGCAGGAAACTGAATAGAGACAGGTTTGAGGAACTTTAAAGAAACATGCCACAGGCAGATGTGAAGATAAGAACACATGTATGGTAAATGTCTGTATTTATATTGCGCCTTTCTAGTCTTGATGACCACTCAAAGCTGCTTTACTACAGTTTTGTCAGTCAGCCAGTCACTCACACTTTCTGCTGATGCAGTCCTTGGCTGGTGAATCCTCTGGCTCCATGTCTACTCATCTTCTGTCCCATCAACTGCACGGGATAAGGAATTGCACAGTGTACTGTGTGTGGATTGTGAACTCACCTATGTTGGCACATCGAATGTGCAGCATAAATACACCTAAAAATATTGCTGCATTAATTTTAGACCAGGTTTTTGTTGGTCAATGGCCCCAGAACCATGTTTTAGCTTTAAACATCTGGTAAATATTGAGTACAGCTATTTATTGTCTAAGATACTTGTGACTAGAAGCCTGCATGTGCTGTTCTACTGTAATAGAGTAGAGGAAATCAGGCTACAGATGGAAATTGCATTGCTAAATTGCAGCATTACAGATTTTTATAATTTATGTTCTTTTAAGAATACTCCAACTGATGTGTACATAACTTCGTATAACAGCCCCTCTTCCATGGGTAAGTCAATTTAGTCTATAAAAAAAACTATCCATTGTTTCCACTCATTTATCTTCACCGGACATCTGTCATTTCAATTTTGATCTCTGATTTTATATTATTTGACCACTCCCGCTTCTTTAAATGACCATCTCTGTATCACTCGCTCTCTCTTTCTTACACCTGGTCCTGCCTTGGCTTGGCTTGGCTTGTCTTGGCTTGGCCTGGCCTGGCCTGGCCTGGCCTGGCCTTGGTCTATTGTTAAAATGTCATCCATTGTGTTCCCTTCCAGTGTTTGTCATGGCCTTTGAGCCAGGTCATGACAGTGTTCAAAGAAAGCAATTAAATGAGACTTCAGGAGGAAGAGGAACAAGTGCCTCCAGCCTAACAATCAAAATTGCTTTAGACTGGATTAGTTCATGTCCTTTGTAACTCTGCAGAAAAAACCCTGCTACATCCATTACCATACCATACCATTTTACACAGCATTCAAATAACTCTGATTTGCAGTAACCTAAGTAACAAAGGGTAATTCATCTAAACAAATATATTTTCAACTGATTACTAATGTATTTCTGTCCCTGTTTTCTTGCACTTTACTACAAGAGAAGCACTAAATTATCATCATCAGTGTATTATTCAGACTCTGCACTGTCTACTTCATGCCTGAAGTGAGGCCGAAGGCACAATTTTCTCCTCAGTTGGACAATGAAATTATATTTTTCAGCTCATTCTGTTGAGCTAGATATTTGTGTGTGGGTTAATGCATACGTGTGTGTGTGTTACTGTGCGCACACGTGTGTGTGTGTACCTCTATAGGCTGTGGGTCGTTGAGGTGGTCACTGAGGTCCATCAGTATCTGAGGCATCCAGTCGGGGACGTCATAGGGGCTCGACAGGATGCACGCACTGAGGCCGAGCACGCCGGCATGGCGCCGCACTAAGTCTGCACAGGCACGCACACACACACACACACAAGCACACATTTATGTGCCTGTCACAATCAAACAGTGAAGCAATCACAATAATACTTGCCCTATTACCCTTTCTTATCCTAGGGGAATTGTAAGCCTTGAAATTATTAGACCTATTTTAACTGGCCATTTGCGGTGTGTGTGTGTGCGCGTGTGTGTGTGTGTGTACCTATGGAGGCCAGCTCTCCTCTGGCCTTGGGGAGTCGAGTCTGACTCAGCGTCTGGAGCTGCGTCTGCAGACTGAAGTCCAGGGGGAAGAAGTGGCACTGCAGTAAACCACTGAGGGTGGTGGCTGCCATGTCCCTCACCTAAAAGGAAAGGAAAGTGGGGGGCAGTGAGAGAGGGAGAAATTGTCTGAATTTAAAAAGAGAGACCCGTGAAGATCAGAACTGACAAATAGAGGATGTGGTGAAAAGTGTGAGGTAGTTTGAGGGCAAAGAGTGCATACACAATTTATTAAAGGATGTGAGTGCAAGGAGATCGGGTGGAAAGTGAGGTCCATGGGACAGAGAGGAGCAGACAGGGGGATGGAGGAGGGATAGATGCTGAGTTGAGCTGAGGTAAAATTCACTTGCAGAACATCGCTGCCATCCTGCATCACTTTGCATAAATTATGAATAGGCACTGAGTGACGGTTGATGCATTGGACCAGACACTGATACAAAGACAACACACTCACCAGCTGCTCACTTACAAAGTTTACAAAATACTACCAATTTTTTTCCAAAACATATTTGTAATATAGACCTCTTGTTTAAAGGCCCAGAGCTGCACGCTGTACATCCAGATCAATAGAAAAATAGAGGTTTTTAAAAGCACAGACACAAGGGAGACATTGATTGTACAAAGATGATATCAGAGTACTTTTTTTATTGAGTTCAATATAGCAATAGTTATCCAAGATGGACCATCATCAATATGTTTTGTAAATTTATATTTTGAAGATTAGATTTAGTTGTAATATTATTTTAGGATTACTTGAATTACATTTAGCTAAAAAAAATAAACCACAGAAACCGTGGTGCAAAGTTCCTGCAAGCACAGATGAAGAGAAATGCAGCCAAACAGGGAAATGAATCATGAGGCGAGCAGTGAAGCAGAGGGTTATTTTTAAGCAATAACCGTGAATAGAGAGGAAAGATTAAGATTTAGTGAGGAGAGACTAGAGGACAATAAGTGACCATTTATAATCCTGTGACAATTATTTCCTACAGAGAGGGGGGCAATGGCTGTATTAAACTACTGTTTGGTGCCTTTTTTTGTGTGCAGGCTTTACCTCGAGCTGTTCGTCAAGCAACAGCTGCGTCACCAGCTTTTGGATGCGGAGCACCTCGGCAGGCACACTGAGCAGTGTAAACAAGTTGTAGAAAACCATGATCTGGAGGTAGGTCAGTACCGAGAAGCGTGCATGCCATGACCTGCAGGCTGTCATCTTTGAGAAAGAGAAACAGAGATGGGTGAGGTGTGTGTGCAGAGTCCCTTGACCCTCAAAAAAATATGTTTATATGTTTGCAGCACAAACAAAATACTGTGATATGCCATCATGTTTCACGCAAAAGATGCATCCATTGTGTGTATAAGTTTGTATTTTGTTAGGACTATTAAAAAAATGTGCATTGTGCAAGTCAGAGTATAATGAAAAGCCACCAGGGGGCGACACTGCTGGTTGCAAAAAGCAGCCTACTTTTCACTTGATTTATCACAGCAGTAAACATTTTCCTAGTTTCAGGTCTTCTTTAATAGAACATGACGTCAGTTTTATAAATGATGTTCCCATTTAGAGGAAAATAGACTCTTAAATAGCAGCACATATGAATGGACCCCAGCGTGATTGACGGCTGGTATCGTTGAACAATATACACAGCACAGAAGTGGGCTAAACATGAGCATAAACATGCTCACAGTGACAATATGGACAAATAGGTTTGCAAGTATGTGGTCATAAAACCAAGCTACGAGGCAAATTTGCATAATGATGTGATGTGATGAAAAGCCAGAGCATCACTGAGGTTTTTACAATTCATCGTGGCCATCTGTACCGGGTTTCATTGCAATCCATCCAGGTTTTGAGACTAAAAGCTGCAAATCTCTTTCGACTAGAGGAAAAGTCAGGGAAGACTTAGATCTTAAGCTTCATCCTCCATGAATTGTGAATGTTCATTCTCAACCATTCAATGGTTGTGATGTTTCTGGACCAAACTGACTGGCATTACCAGTTGTAGAGCTGTGGTTTTTAGACCTCATCCATGATCCTTCACAGCACATGCTCTGCAAAAGACGCATAGGTGTATATGGATATTTTCAAGTGCTGTGGAAATGGTCTCAAACCATAAAGGAAAAGAATTAGGACTCATATTAGATTAGCTATACGGGATCCCCTAGTGCTCTTTCTCACAGATGGCAGTAGCTTCACAGAAGACAGGATTTCTCAAAAGAACCAAATTAATCTGGCAACTCGTTGCATACATTAACATGCGGATTGATGGTTTCCCAAGAAACATAATTTGGCTCCGTGCCTACCAAACAAGCAGCCACCAGAAAATTACTGAGAGCTAAAGAAGAATCAGAAGAAATGAGCGCACTTTTAAAAGAATAGTCTAACATTACGAAACACTGTCTGTAGCTTCGTAACCAGCTCATATGAGACTTGGGCCTTTGCACAGCAGTCACAGTGGGGGAAAATCTCAGGTGTAAATAATCAAATGAATGAGTTCCATTTAGCTTCCTCAATTTCAGGGTGACATGCTGGTTCACCGACGTCACACTGTTCTGGCTTACATAAAGTGAACAAAGCCATTGTTAATGTGATCAGTAACACCTGAATGGCTGCTGTGCAAAGAGCCCATTGCATTGATATTCTCATTTGAACAACACGGTATGTGATTTCTGTCAATTAAAACAAGTTTGATGACGTCAGAAAGAAGAGAGGAGAGGAATCATGGGAATTGTTGTCATGTTTGACGTCATTATAATCTGACCAAAATGAAATGGTCCATTAGCTTGAATGGCACATTTCTATGGGCTTTGTGCAGAGGCGGACAGAGTACACAGCTTCATTATTACTTGAGTAAAAATACAGATACCCCTTGCTAAATTTTACTCAAGTACAAGTAAAAGTAGTACAGTCAGATGTCTACTCAACTACTACTCAAGTAAAAGTACTGAAGTACTTGTTTTTAAAAGTACTTGAGTATCAAGAGTACAAGAGTACATTTTCTAAATATTGCATTACTACTGCCACAGTGCTTACATTTACGTATAGAAACGTCCTACAAAAATGTTAATGTTAATACCTTGAAGAATGTAAAAGGAATTGAAAGTAAAATTTAAATATTTTTTATCTTTTTACCATGTTGCTTTATTTAACATTTCTCCCTGGCCCACAAGGCAATAGCACAATGGCAACGTTCTGACAAACCTCTGCCAGAGTTTGAATGGATTTTTTGCATCCGCATTTGAACCTGACTGTGTTAAACACACACACATACTCAAGAACATAACACATTCTCAGCTTACATAAATATGTAATATCAGAAAAGAACATTCAGCTAACAATTGTAACAATTGTTTGTTTCGTCCATGGTTTCGTCCCTTAACTAAATTTGACCATGGAGTTGTTTTTTTTTTGTTTTGTTTTTTAGAAGAGGTAAGGGGTACTCACGGTTATGGATATAACTGTAGTGGAGTAAAGAGTACAATATTTGCCTCTACAATGTACTTGAGTAAAATCACGAGTACTCCCCAAAAATGATTTGCTCCAGTAAAGTACTGGTCCCTCAAAATTGTACTTAAGTACTGTACTCAAGTAAATGTACTCCGTTACTGTCCGGCTCTGGCTTTAAGAGTGTTGGAAAAGTTCTGGTAATGTAAGTATAATACTCAACTAAATAAATAACAATAGACTCATAAGTTTTAGATATTTCACTGCAGAATCCTGTGTGTGTGTCCTAAAATGTCAGCCTATTTCCTTCAAATAACTTGAGCACAACATGGCATCTTGTTTCAAGGTGAAACAAAGAGAGAAAAAAAAAAAACGTTGCAATGCTTTCTCATCCCGGCTACCATCAAATGTGAGGCAGTGGCCGTAAAGGTAAGCTATAGTGACAGCGTTTGAGAACAGAAATTCCTCCAGAGAGGGCGGATGGGGGGGGGGGCTGCACTCACATAACAAAACTCACAGCTGAAAAAAATAAAATAAAATAAGCACCACAAAGTGAAAAAAAAAAAATTAAAATAGCACAGGTTGTTTTTAGTCTAACAACACCTTGGGCAGCATTAGGCTCGGAACACTGACAGCAGGCAGGTGGGCCAGAATGTGTATGTGTGTGTGTGTGTGTGTGTGCGCGCATATTACCCCTTCCAGTGCTGCCAGAACCAGAGGGATGTGCTCAGGATACAGCAGGCCCTGGGACATGAGAGAAAGACACGTGCGCGCATCCTGCTTCATCTCATCATAGCTCTCATCAATCTCCACCGGGGCAATCTGCAGGGAGAGAGAAAGGGCGAGAGAGATGGAGAGAGGTAGGAAAGACACAGCTACGCACTTTGAGTAAATGAAGAGAGAAATTGAGTTTAATGGGCAAGTAAGATTGAGTGGGTATTAATGCTGTGCTGGAACCTGTGTGTCTATGTGTGTGTGTGTGAGAGAGAGTGGGTGGGTTGTTACCTTGAAGAGAAGGGGCAGGAGCTGTAGTTGCTGCTCAACAGGAGTAGTAAAAGTTCGTCCGGCGCTCGCCATCAACCATTTTAACACTGCGAATCACACACACACACACACACACACACACACACACACACACACACACACACACACACACACACACACACACACACACACACACACACACACACACACACACACACACAGGGGAGATTTTGGATTGCTGCCAAGTAATAAAAACAACAGACTTGGTGCTGTGACCTTTCTGCATTACTCAGATAATAAAACACAATCTATCATGATTTAGTATCTAATGATTTGGATAATTCCATAACCTGATATTTATCTGTATCAAGGAGATTAGAGTAATAACAGAAGACGACGGCGCAACAAAGCACAAATGTTAATATACACAATGACATCTAAATCCCCTCCTTAGCGAGAGAGTAAATATAAAACGATAAAAATCTTGGTTTTAAATGCATCTGTCTGCGAGCAAACATCATTTTTCTTTTGTTTCACACCCTTTAAAAATACACTTCGTTAGTATCACAATGTCATATTTAGTGCACTATTTATATTTTATTTTTTAATCCACTTTCTGTTAGATTTTTTATTATGACAATAATTTTCCTAAACTAGTCATAAAGTTGATATATACATTAAAACGACTGCAATATAAACATACTGTGTTAGAATGTTTGATTATTTTTAGTTTAGGATGCACAGCGCGCGACTAAAGGCTGATTCCTTAAATGATTGTCTCAGTAGCACATATCTGCAGTGGTATTTCAGCCATGCAGATCATCACACAAACACACTGAAAATGCTGAAAACACCCATGTTTCAAAGAGATGTTGCTCTTGCATTTGGGTAATCTAGTTTCTTATCTGCTGCAAACACCAACAGTGATAATGCCAGTCAAATGACATAACAAATGCTAATTGTTTTTATTTAAAAACAAGTCCCTTTCAATGTTTAGAAATGAAGGATTGCTATTTTATTGCACGTGTGCCTGTTACTGCACTACCTGCAGACATGTAAACACTAGAGAAGTATTAAAAGGTGGTCACCTTTCCATTTCCACTTTTTCAAAGGCTTGAATGCTCACTCTTGAAATTTCCTCTTGACCTACACTTACTCTTCACACTGAAAGAGTGCAATCAATACGGGAGCACAGCTTTTAATTTCTTTCATTTGGCTTCAGTGTGTCTGTGTATTTCACCAGGAACAACCTGTCCATGTGTGGACATTTACAGTAAATATTCTGTCCCCACAGTCGCCATCCATCTCTGGCCCCACGCTCATTCATCCACCACACCGTTTACATGCTCGCATCCACATTCTGACCCGTCTTGAGCAGTTTGACAGCCTGAGTGCACTCGTCCATCTCCTGGGTGTTCTCCTCGTGGATGTGGTTGTGGATCTCCGGCTCCAACGTGAGCGGCTTGAGCCGCTCCAGGACCCAAGCGACAAACTCTGCCACGTGGGGGGAGGAGGTGGACTGGGTGTGGGGCAGAGCCACGTCGATCATGAAGATGTAGGTCAGGACACTGGAGAGAGGGAGAGAGAGAGAGGACGAGAAGAGGGTAACGGAGGAGAAGCAGAGAAAAATTGAAACAAAAGGGGGAAGGTACAAAGAAGAGGAGGCCAAAAAATATTCACAAGTATACAGTACTGTGCAAAAGTCTCAGGGCACCACCAGCTTTTTTCTTTTTACATCTGCCAAATTCTGTGTGGTCTTACGTAGTAGCAAGCTGTCAATGAGCTTAACTCATACAACATGTGTATGTAATGCGCAAGCATGTCTTTAATTAACCTTTTTCACATTGTGATTCTGATAATTCCAGTAAAATTATATATACCGTGTGGCCATTATAGCAGAACTAAAAGACTTGCACAGTCCTGTATAATATGACATATAAAACGATGAAGACATTGAGATAAATAGAGGCTTAAAATCAAACAACTCAGACAATGTCACACAATTAGCCTGACTAAACTATTTAACCTCGATTACATAATCCACGGGAGATCATTTGGTACCTGCCAATGCGTTCCCTGACATTTTTATACACCTGGGTGATTCTGGGCTCCAGGTAAGCCAGCAGCCTGTGCAGCAGTTCAGAAACTCTCCACTGCTGCTGGGCCAGAGCTCCCTGAAGCACATACAGCAAACTGACAGAGCAAAAGAGAGACAGGGAAAGGGAGAAGAGGGAGGCATCTGTGTTACTGCAGCACTTTTGTTCACCATGTGTCAGCTCAGGTCACTACGGCAGCTTCAAATCTTAAAAAAACCCTGGAATGCTTTTCGATGACAACACACACACTGTGCACATACTTATTTACCTGGCATCCCTGAATGAGCTGCCCTCTCCACTGAGTGGACTCTCCATCAGCAGCTCAAAGAGCCAGTGCAGTTTCCTAGGGTCTCTGCTCTCCTATTGAACAGCAGTAAAAACAAAATGGGCTCATTTGTTGAACTGTTGTTTCACTTTGCAACCTGTTTTTGTACGCTGAGGTGCTCTATACACATAATCCTGCACTTTAATTTCAACTGGAAACAGAGAACCTAATCATTACAACATGCCACTAATTATAGATTTAGATTGCCTAGAAGATAAGTGTCACAATAAAGGAACAGGGAAGGTGTTTATTGTATGTTTAATCATCAAATTCAATCTAATCTGATTGTTAGATTTGGCAGGTGTCATTTTTACATCTGAATTTAGAATATTTTCTTATTAAATTCAAATGAATGCCATTATGTATTTAATAATATAGGATTAATCTTCTATGGTTAGCTCTAGGCGCCTGGACATGCTTGAGTTAAGTTGAAGACGTTTTCACCTCTCATCCTAGAGGCTTCTACAGTTGTGACTAACTGGTGGAAAAACCAGGTATTTAAGCCTCTGAGGCTAAGACCTGTCAAGAGAGTCGTTAAGTTGAACAATGCAGATCGTTCACGCCTCCGAACCCGGTCTCAGGTTGTTCGTTTCACCTGAGTCAAGGTGTTGAAAGAGGGTCGTTAAGGATATAGGATTAACCATTAACTAAGAATGAGAACCATAAATGTTTGTGGATATTTTCATTGCAATCCTATAGTTCTATTTCCTTCGTCACATAATTATTTCAGTCTGCACCAAAATGGTGGACCAACGACTGGACTGACTTTGTCATCTCCAGACTCGTTTGGCATGTTTGTTTTTCCAAATCGTATTTTATACAGTATATATTGAAAAAGAATTCTCATTCACATTCCCAGATTTCTCTGTTGAGCCTGACACTGTTTTGCATTTGGAGTTTTTTGTTGTTGGGGAGCAACTCACGCAGGCAGTGGCGATACACGTGCCCCAGTCTGTGTACGATTCCACTGTAATGTTGGTCAACGCTGTTCTGATCAAAGGACACAAAAGCTGCCATAAGCTCTCCACCTGAAAACACACGCACAATAATGAAAAGTTTTATTAATATTGACTTTTCTTATCAAAAAGAGCAGCGTGTATTGGTTGCTCTATGTGTGTGTGTGTGTTTGTACTTGTATCTGTCACCTCTTTAGGACCCTAACACTGACCTTGTCAGGACCAGTAGTCCTCATGGAGAACTAAACCTGGTCCTAATGAGGCAGAACCTAATTTCTGAGGAACTGGTTAAGTTTAAGGCTAACATTTTAATTAGGGTTAAGTTAAAGATAGGGTTAGGCATTAACAGGGGATGATGTCCGAATGAATGCAAGTCAGTGCAGTGTCCTGAGAAGAATAGCTGTGCAAACCTTTGTGTGTGTGTGTGTGTGTGTGTGTGTGTGTGTGTGTGTGTGTGTGTGTGTGTGTGTCCAGTACCTTGCTGAAACTCCAGAGTTTGCTGCCTCTGATTAGTCCTGCAGTAATCTCACACACACAGCGCTGCGAGCTCTCATGGGGGTTGCTGGCAAGCTGCTCAAGGTGAGGCCATAGTAACGGCAGGAACACGTCGCCATAGTTACGAAACAGCCCCTGCCAATCAAACATAAGCATCAATGTTCGTTTGATGCAGAAAAAAAACCAAGGCCTTTTTTTTTTACAAAAAAAAAAAAAACACAAAGAAAGACAGATTATAGTCATTCGTTTGACGCAAGAGAAGTGTCAGCTGACTGAGCGAGAATGATGAATCACAGCAGTAGATGACACAAATTCCAGCTCTGTGGAGTTCAATTCAGCTTTGGCTAGTGAGGGTATGCTGTGTCACTTCTTTATAAAAAGGTTTGTCAGATCGATTGAGGCTGAGAATTTAAATTGCACCTTGAAGAGACAGAATCGTCGCGGGTTGAAGCTGTCTTTTCCTTTCCGGTCCTCCAGTGAGAGAAACCCAATAAGCTGGTCAATAAACTCCGGGTCTGAGAAATATTCAAAGACGATCTTTTCACCCTGAGTGACACAAAAACACACACGAAATGTAATAATAGTAATACTGGGTGAGTCATTTTGTGTGTGGCACCGAATGAGCTCGCACCTCACTCATCTTCTCATACGGCAGGTCATCGTTCGGCTTCTCAGAAGCTGCATAGATCATCATTTCTCTGCGAGGAGCGGGAGACAAAGAAAAGGCTGCGGTGATTTATAGATAACAATGCACCGAAAAAATATGGATGGACACATACTGTCTTCAAATAGGTGGCAAGGATAAATGAATGATTAAAAAGTCAGTTAGTCAGCAAACCATCCGCATACCAAGACAGCCAGCCAGTGCTCCACCTATACATCAATGCTTCTATCTAGGCCAGGCAGTAAGTCGTTCAGTCAACCTTATCTAGGCCAGGCCGTGACAGGAAGTCAGTTCAACATGCCGCTAGTTATTCTGCCCCTCGGATCAGTCATCCAGCAAATAGTCAGACATAAAGTTAGCCACAAAGCCACCAAGATAAGAATCAAATCAACAAGACAGTTAAGTCAATCAGCTATTAAGCTCCATCCAACTAAAGCTGTTAATCAGCCTTCCAGCTTCTAAATCCACCAGCTAAACCCTCAGTCATTCTCTTTACCTTGGCCACGAGTAGTAGCCCCAGTGTGTTTTTTCCACATAGTACTGAGAGTCCCACTGTTCCTGGGTGAGAGGCAGATTGTTGCTGTCGTATTGTAGCCATTGATTCCCCTCACGGTCGCCAACACACACACCCTCCAGATCCTGAACGCCGCCTAAAAAAACCAACAGTGGAAACACATGTAAAGTCCTGTAAACATGTAACACTCAAACATGCCCACTCTCGGAACGTCAGTCTGACAATTACTTCAAATTACATTTTCTTATTTTCAAGCTATTAATCTTTTAACATTAAATAAATGTATTCAGGTCATTATGTTTACTCGACAGACAATTACCAAAACGTTAGCTGTGTTGATGATGATGAATTGTATGATTAAAATTATAACTGGTCCTATATTGGTGGCTAAATTGTGACAAGGAATAAATAAGCCATGGATGTATGTGATTATACCGGCCACTTTATAAGGTACACCTGTCCAACACAGACATTTAAGCATGTAGACATGGTCAAGGCGAGCTGGTGAAGTTCAAACTGAGCATCAGAATAGGAAAGAGAAGTAGCTTGTTTGTTGGTGCCAGACAGGGCGGTATTTTAGAAACTGCTGATCTGCTGAGATTTTCATGCACAACCTTTTCTAAGGTTTACAGAGAAATGTCAGAAAAAAGGGGAAAATCTCCAGTAAGCAGCAGTTCTCTGTGTGAAAATGCCTTGTTGATGCCAGAGGTCAAAGGAGAATGTCAAAACTGGTTCAAAATAATAGAAAAGCAACAGGAACTCGAATAAGTTTGCAGGAGACCACAACGAGTGCCACTCCTGTCACTTTTTTTTGGATGTCAGTTGTACTTAATAAAGTGGCCGGTAATTGTACTGTATACTGACTAATATCCGCTGGTTTCACTGCCACTTTCTTTCTCGGTCGTTTCAGCTGTTTGAGGATCCCGGCCACTGCTGAGATCGCCACCTGAGAGAGAACAGAAGGAGAACATGCGTGAGTAAAAACAATACGTGATGAGAGATGACGGCCTTTCATGTGGATGTTTAGATTCCATAGGCGATGGCACACAAAGTGATACCGAGCAACATTTTAATCCATATACACAGTTAACACAATAGAAATATTGCAGTTGCAGTTGCTGTCCAAACCAAAACTACTGTGAGCGTTAGAAGTGCTGTCTCTATCTTTGTCCTAATTCTCATGAGGAGCTAGGATGTGCACAGTTTTACAGTATTTTTGGAAACCTTTTTTTTTTCTTCCCCACTGTAGTATTTTGCTGCTTCAATTACTCATACTGCATACTGTGTAAGTGTGTAAAAAAAACAACAACCTTACTTTCATTTTGTGGCCTGTGAGCAGGCAGCATGACATTAAGTTTCTCTTAAGTGTAAATTTGTAAGTGAATGGAAATGTTAAATCCTGCTGTGTCCAAAATCGACACAACACAGAGATACTGATCATTTCCTTATCCCACTGAAAGATGGGGTGCATATTAAAAAAAACACAGGGATGCTATTTGGTCAGAGTTTGAAAGTCCTCTTCTGTCCGTCTTCGGGACTTTACAAAGCTCTGCTGACAAAACCTGACCACACAGCAAACCTGTCATGGACACAGTCTTTCTGCCTCACTGATTGTGAAAGTTAAGTCTGAGTACACAAGAGGATCGATGTACACTACATGCTGCATTAAACAAATCATTTTTGGTTTAATGTATAACCAAACAAAGACAAATGTAGAGAGACACACACAGCTGCGGACCTTGCGTATGCTGATGGAGTCATGCACGAGGCTCTGTGTGAAAAAGAGGACAGCGTCAGGAGGCAGAGGGTGATCGTCTCTCAGCAGGAGGGACAGAAAGTCTGTGGCCATGTACTCAAACTTCCAGGGCCTAAAAAACAAAAAACAGACACTTAGATGTCAGGAATAAAACAATAAAACAAATGGTGGTGAAAATGTACTGTCATACATCTTTTCCCACATTTTTTTTCCACTTGCCACTCGATGCCACAGGAGAAAAGTGCTTTTGTAAATATTACTGGGTGTGTTTATGTCTGTAATTTAAACTCACTGTATGTACATTCTGTCACTAGAGGTCTCACAATCAAAACAATAACATGAAGCCTAGTTAAAAGGAAGCAGTGAGGGATTATGGGAATTGTTAATACGCTGCTTTGGCAGCAAACAGCAATGAGTATTTGGGATCCATTAGTGACAAAACACACAATAAAATGAAAAAAACAAACAAAGAAAAGACAACACGTTGTACAATACTGAATATTTCCTTTCTCGCTCTGATGTGGTTTTCCCCAGAAGTTATAGCAGAGATTGATGTAAACATTACCTTGAATATTAATACAGATTTCTATCAATTCTATCAAGTGTACACTACTCAACATATTATGTCTTTTATTCCTTATAAGTAAAGAATCCTACGTTTTCTACACATTTGCGTGGCATTTTAATGTTCAATACATATACTGCTGTGTAGAAAACTTACAGGTCTCTGTCCTCAAGGCAGGTCAAGAGATCATTGACCAGCTTCTCATATTTCCTGTAAATAAGAAAACTCTGTGTTAGTTAGCGGTGGTAAAAAAGATGTACCGAGGCTACAAAAAGCATATAAATTCTAGAATATTCTCTGGCTTTTATAACCTTTAGAGAGACAGAGTGGGTGTTGAAACTGAATGAACAAGTACTGTAATAACAATTCCTGTAACCCAGTTTTTATTTTTACCTTGCAGCGACTATGTTTCTGATTCGCTGACGCTGGAGCCCCTCGTTCAGGTCCGCGGTGGACGGTGCCTCTAAGCAAGACATTGGATTTCCAGACTTTGTTATTTGATTGGCGATTTCTACACACGTCTCAGATACCTAAAGAGGAAGCGGACACATTGGACCGGTATTCAATTAATAAAAGATCAGATGGGGGAGGGGGGAGTCTTGCATGTTAATTGGCACGTTGCTCACTGTGAAATAGATCCCTATGGTGTCGTGCTGCCGATTGATTCTGTCAATAATGTCATCAAGGAGTCGACTAATGGAGGGCTTTTCCAGGGTCATAGAGGGCGACAGGCCGCAGAGGACCAGAGCAGGCCACACCTCCCCAATGCAGTCCCAGTCCCTCACACTCGCCAGGCAAACACCACTATGCACACCCAGCAGGCAGTACAGAGCACCCTGAGCCACAGAGTACAGTGATAGAATGAGATGACGCTGATATGAAAAAAAGTTTTGCAAAACAAAAGTTGCATACTTGGTCTGAATTAGGGCAAGATTCTGCACAGTCTGCAAATCTAGCGGAAAAATGTCAGAAGGCTCTGACACAGTCCCATTTTCAAGACCCTTAAAATACATCAGCAAAATCTGGGCTATAGTCCTACTTTAAATAATGTAACAGGTGTTACTGTCTTTGCAGCTTTGATAATCAACATCCAGACCCAGGAAGATATTTGTTTTTAGGTGGCATTGGTGAAATAGTATTTCACACAGTTTAAACCCGATTTCCTCGTTTTAGACACAAGTTACATCATTTTGTGAGCTGGAGGTCAGTTTTCAAGCTCCTGGATGTATCCTTTTGATAAATCCTCCTCTGACAAGTCAGATTTGTCATTTTTTCACTCACAGCTTAAGTTTTGAATTTAGGCGAGTTTGACAAGCTTACTGGTGAGTAACACTTTTTATTACATACATCTCCCATAACAGTAAAAGTACAGTTTGAATTTAAAAACAATAACATCACAAATCCAAAACAGCAAGCAGAGAAACAGAGGTGCTTTCTCATGTATATTTTAATATTAGAGAGGAATTACATATTACTTTGAGGAGCAATACAGGTCCTCACAGGGAGAACATTTGTCAGCACTCATTTAATGTGTGAATTCTATGGGTTTTTGCTTCTGGCTGGTAGCAGCTTCAAGAACCTTGAGGATTCAATATAAAAGCAACATCCTGTTTGGTACAAATCACTTTTCCCTTTTGTAAAACAAGAATAGATGTTTCTATTTTAGACGTGGAGCTTTGACATGAGCATTTGTGCGTGCTATAGCATGGCTTAGTTGAAATGTCAAATGACAACATTAAATCTACATTTCCACAGCGCTTTTCAGTAACAAGCTGATAAAATCTAATTTTAAGCTTCTTTGAAAATGTGTTGAAAATGAACATCGAAATAATATCATACAAAATAAATATTGAATAATGTAATGCAGAGCCAGGCCTAGCTCCACTTTAAGACTAGAGAAAGCATTCAGAGAGCATTCAGCATCAGTTTTCCACAGTGTCAGTTGGCTACAGGTATCTCGAGGGCATACAGTTTTTGACTGACTTTAAATGTCAGCACCATGGACAGAGACCAGTAGATTACCTGTGCTTATTACAATGACCTGAATAAGTGTGTGTGTGTGTGTGTGTGTGAAAGTGTGTGCATACAGTGCTTAAGAAGGAACAAGGAAAAATAAAGATTTTAGAAATCGTTCAAAAACTTCTTTCAAGCTAAAATTTGTATTGTTATTTATTTGGCAAATAAACCTTTTCATGCCCAAACGTGAGGGCTTCTTCTCTGAGTCAGAAATTAATCAAGCATAACATTCAACTACTAAATCAAATTTTTCTGTTTTCTGAATACTGTTAAGTGAATAATTATAATTTGACAGATTAATTAAGAAATAACAATGTGTTTTCCTATTTTTGTATGGGGGTTTTGTGTAAAACAATAATTAATAAAAATAATAATGTGATTTTAGCTTTTGATTAAAATGCTTCTACATACTGGTGTATTAAGCATTACAGAAACATAAAAAAATATTTTCACAATTACCAATGCTGTTAATTTAGGGCAGCTATGGCTTTGGGCGGTGTGCTAGTAATTTTTTTTAGCAAAGAATATGTACATATGCTTGTGTCTGTAAGTATGTGTGTGTCGTACCTTGAACTGCTGTTGTGTGCCAGTGGTGTTCTGTGGTGAGAGCAGTTGGACGATTCGGGGAGTTAGGTCCCTGTAGGAGAAGCTGTATGTTCCCAGAGCAGTTGTCAGCACGTTCTGAGCCCGGCTACGTACCTACACGCACAGTCGCACACACAGATGTACATTTTCAATTAATTTTCATTCCATCACACAAGTTATTTAAATACTTGTCATCAGGAAAAGGGGGGGACCAGCAGATGTTCTAACTGTAATTTTCTCATTAACATAAATGAATGAATTTGTGTTTTGTCACTTGTACCTGGCTGTAAGTGCTGGTGGACAGCAGCAGCAGATCACAGAGCAGCTCCTGATGAACCACTTTATATTCACTGCCCTCAACCACCAGCGTCCTCATCTATTCACACAGAAACACAATTTCCAAATAGTCTAAAAACAGCAGGCTCTGCCTGAGAATTACACAGAGTTTATTTAATGTGCATGTGATCACAGCTGCATCTGTGACTCTGCGCCAAGTGAGTGTGTTGTCAAACTAACCTCATGCTGGAGTAAAACTCGGTCGATGAGCAGTGCTCTTATGTGCTGCTTTTTCCCATGAAGCTGCATGAGGGAAGGCAACATGCTTAAATCACTTAATAAGTGGCTAATTAATACTGACAAAAAGCAGCAGCTTAGTGAGCCTTCCTGACTCACTCTGTTGTCCATGGACTTCTTGACAAGCGTGAAGCTTTTCCAGCGGGAGTCAAACTCTTTCTTGTGAGTGCCACGGAAAAACATGAGGTCACTTATGATCTGGAGACAGACAGACGGACAGACAGACGGGGGAATTGAGACTTTTGCAGACATGCAGCAAAATGGAATAATGACATGTCAACTAAGATCCCATTCAAACCTCTTGTTAACATCTATCATGAGTGATCTGAGCATGTGTGAAAAGCATTAAGTCCAGGTCAGAAAGGCTCCTAAACGTGTCTTTAGATCAGTGCTGATATACTCATTTATTTGTACACAATGTTTATATATTTTTTTACTAATGGCTAATCGTTCATGTAAGTAGGGCTTTCATTCACCGCAGAGTGTGTACTGTTACTGTTACTCATGCAGACACAGACGGCGATAAACAAACACGTTGAAAAACAACATCAGTGCAGTCAGACTTGTTTAAAACCATAATTTCTGTTCTCACTTACAGACATGACATCAGCGTGTATTTGAACAGAGCGTGGGTGAAGCCAGATCTACAGTCGCCCTGAAGTGCAAATCAGAACTACAAATGGGAAAACCCAACAACAAATAACAAATCACAAATAAAAAAGTGCAAACTAAACACAACTGTGTTTTCCTTCAGGATAAAAGACGAACAGTGTGACCATCCAATCAGCAACAATCCTTGTTGACAGCAGGTACCTACCTTTTCCATTAATTAATGTTCTTTTTGTCGTATTTCCTGCTTTTGTCATTGTGTTTTCTGCTTTTGTCGTTGTGTTTTCTGCTTTTTTGTTGTGATTTCTGCTTTTGTCATTGTATTTTCTGCCTTAGTTGTTGTGTTTTCTGCTTTTGTCGTTGTTTTCTGCTTTTGTCGTTGTGTTTTCTGCTTTTGTCCTTGTGTTTTCTGCTTTTGTTGTTGTGTTTTATGCTTTTGTTGTTGTGTTTTATGCCTTTGTCCTTGTGTTTTCTGCTTTTGTTGTTGTGTTTTATGCTTTTGTTGTTGTGTTTTCTGCTTTTGTCGTTGTGTTTTCTGCTTTTGTTGTTGTGTTTTCTGCTTTTGTCGTTGTGTTTTCTGCTTTTGTTGTTGTGTTTTCTGCTTTTGTCGTTTTATGCTTTTGTCATTGTGTTTTCTGCTTTTGTCATTGTGTTTTATGCTTTTGTTGTTGTGTTTTCTGCTTTTGTCGTTGTGTTTTCTGCTTATGTCGTGTTTTCTGCTTTTGTCGTTGTTTTTGTCACGATTCCACCTGCACCTTCTCCTCAATTTTATTATTAGTGTTGTTTTTGTGGTTGCTGCTCTTTCCCTCTCCTCTGACTCTGCAGGGGGCGTGGCTGACCCAGTTCCCAGACACCGGTGATCACTTGCACCTGCGCAGCTCCTCCTCACCTGCACCAGATGTGTAATCAGCGGGGCTTAAAGGCGGAGCCATTTCTCCTCACCGGTGTCAGATCGTTTTCGAACTTACATGGGTAAAGACATGCTGCTAGCTCTCTCGCTGTACTTACCTCACAAAGTTACTTACCCGTTCGTCTCCGCTCCAGGTCGTCACATCTCCTGCTGGTCTTCAATTCCTTGGCTGTTCCGGTCTCCCTATTCTCCTGGGATCTCCTGTGCCACGTTCGTGAGTTGTTTCCACTCTGGAGTTACGCCGACCTGCCGAGTCACCCCCGCAGTAGCTGCAAGGACAATTTTCCTCCTATTCCTCCATCTATCCCCTATCGCTTCCCACGTTTGGGAAGTCGCTTTTTGTTATACACTTTTGTAAATAAATTTATATTGTTTTGAAATAGTCACCTCCGTCTCCGTCTGCTTTCGGGTCCACGCCACTAATCATTACATAACGATCTGACCAACATGGACCCGGCGGACTTTGACGCATTAAAACAGGCTATTTCCGCCCAGGGCGCACTCATCGGGCGCCATAGTCAGATGCTTGCCGAAATCTCCCTTTCACTCCGCGAACTTTCAGCTAATGCTGCTAGGTCGGCTAACCCTCCCGTAGCCTCCGCCACGTCCGTTTCCGCTAGCGCGGAGCGGGTAGTTGCGGCTAGTAGCGCTGACTTAGCCACTTCCGCTAGTTCGCCGCGGGAACCTTTTGTCCCCATCCCCGAACGATTCTCCGGGGAGATTGGTAAATGCACAAGCTTCCTTTTTCAATGCTCGCTAGTCTTTAGCCTTCAACCACGCACCTACCCCGATGACAACGCCAAGATAGCCTTCGTGGTAAATTTGTTGTCGGGGCGAGCCGCTCAGTGGGCAACGGCCACGCTATCGCACGCAGCTCCCGCTTCCGTTAGCTACTCGTCGTTCACCACCCAGTTGTGCAAGGTTTTCGATCACTCTCCTCGGGAGTCCGACATCTCCACCAAATTAATCAACACTGAACAGGGCAATTCGTCGGTGGCCGATTTTTCTATTCAGTTCCGCATTCACGCTGCGGAGAGTTCGTGGAACGACGCGGCGCTGCGCGCTATGTTCGTTAGAAATCTGAATAGAGAAATACGCGATGAACTAGCAACACGGAACGACGCCCACGATTTAGATTCACTCATTGCCTTGTGTATCATGCTCGATAATCGCATCCAGGAGAGGGATCGAGAGAGAACGGCGAGTAGCCGGCGCGTCACTAGCCACTCACGTCCCCACAATCCGGTTCCCATTCCTCTACCCCCTTTTTCTACCTTTCCTGGTTCACCTGAACCGATGCAGCTGGGGCGTACTCGACTCACCTCCGCGGAGCGGACGGTGAGGGTGAGAAGCGGGGCCTGCCTCTACTGCGGCGAACTGGGCCATCAACGGGCAAACTGTCCAGTACGGCCAAAAGACTAAGTCCGCCAACACACGCAGGAGTGTTGGCGGGCGGTGCCGTTTCCTGTCCCGCAAAGAAGCGCGTGATCCTCCCTGGTCAACTCCGGTGGGACCAGAAGTCGGTCACGCTTCCCTGTCTGGTCGATTCAGGCGCGGACGACTGTTTCCTGGACTTAGACACTGCCCTCCAGGCCGGGATCCCCACGATCCCGCTCGAGACTCCGAAGGAGATCCACGACCTCGACGGCAAGATCCTGGCCACAGTCACTCATCGCACCAGACCCATCGCCCTGGTCCTGTCCGGCAACCACCACGAGCTGCTTCAATTGTTCCTGATTCCTTCGTCTTCCTCCCCGATCGTGCTGGGCCTGCCCTGGTTGGCGCTCCACAATCCCCGGTTCGACTGGTCGTCTGGGCAACTCTCCAGCTGGAGCGTTCCATGTCACTCCCGCTGCCTCCGCTCAGCACTGCCCGCTCCTTCGACCTCTCCGGTTCCGGTTCCCAAGCCACCAGACCTTTCCACGATTCCGGCGGCGTACCACGACCTCGGGGAGGTGTTCTCCAAGGACTTGGCTCTCTCACTTCCTCCCCATCGACCATACGACTGCGGCATTGACCTGCTTCCGGGGTCCACATTACCTTCCCGACGGCTGTATAACCTCTCCCAGACCGAACGCTCATGCATGGAGGAATACGTCAACCAGTCTCTGGCCGCTGGTCTCATTCGTCCCTCTTCATCCCCTGTCGGAGCCGGTTTCTTCTTTGTTCAGAAGAAAGATGGTACCCTGCGCCCGTGTATCGACTATCGTGGTCTCAATGAGATCACGGTCCACAACAAATACGCGCTGCCGCTTATGGACGCTGCCTTCAGCCCTCTGTGCAAGGCTAAAATATTTTCCAAACTCGACCTTCGCAACGCGTACCATCTGGTTCGCATCAGAGAGGGCGATGAATGGAAGACCGCCTTCAACACGCCAATGGGACATTTTGAATACCTTGTCATGCCTTTTGGATTAACGAACGCTCCAGCAGTCTTTCAGCACCTAGTAAACGACATTCTGCGTGACATGCTGGACAAATTCCTGTTCGTGTATTTGGATGACATCCTCATCTTCTCGGAGTCCGAGCAGGAACACGTCCAGCATGTCCGCATGGTGCTGCAAAGACTGCTGGAGAACAAACTGTATGCCAAGGCAGAGAAGTGCGTCTTCCACGCTTCATCAGTTCCTTTCCTAGGCTTCATTATCGACCAGGGTAAGCTGTCTCCAGATCCGGCCAAGATCAGTGCGGTGAGGGACTGGCCGACCCCCTCCAACCGGAAGCAGCTGCAGCGATTCCTGGGTTTCGCGAACTTCTACCGGCGATTCATCCGGGACTACAGCAAGGTGGCTGGACCCCTCACTCGACTCACCTCTCCGCTGCAACCATTCTGCTGGTCCGATGACGCCGAGAACTCCTTCCAGAGACTCAAGGTACTGTTCACATCTGCACCTATCCTCTCCCACCCTGACTCTTCCCTACAGTTTGTTGTCGAGGTCGACGCCTCCGACACTGGAGTGGGAGCCGTTCTCTCACAACGCTCGCCTGCCGACCAAAAGCTGCACCCATGCGCTTTCTTCAGCCGACGCCTTTCTCCGGCCGAGGCGAACTATGACGTGGGGAACAGGGAGCTGTTGGCGGTCGTGCTGGCACTCCAAGAGTGGCGGCACTGGTTGGAAGGTGCGTCTTTTCCTTTTATCGTTTGGACAGACCATAAAAACTTATCTTATTTACGAGACGCTAAACGTCTCAACTCCAGGCAGGCACGTTGGGCCCTGTTCCTGGGGAGATTTGTTTTTACCCTTACCTTCCGACCTGGGTCAAGGAACGTTAAACCGGACGCACTATCACGACTATTCTCACCTGATCCACCTTCTCTGTCTCCCGAGCCGATCATTCCCCCAGCTTGCATCGTGGGAGCCGCTTCCTGGCCGGTGGAGGAGAGGGTTCGTCTAGCCCAAAGAGAGGAACCAGACCCAGGGGACGGTCCTCCCAATCGGCTCTTCGTCCCGGGCGCGGCACGTTCGGAGGTGTTACAGTGGGCGCATGGCTCTAAGCTCACATGTCATCCCGGCCTCAATCGCACTCTCCGGTTCCTCCGCCAGCGATTTTGGTGGTCCTCCATGCCTCAGGACACTGCCGAGTTCGTCCGAGCCTGTCCCGTCTGTGCCCGAGGGAAGACCTCGAACCGCCCTCCAGCTGGTCTCCTGCAGCCACTCTCCATCCCACGTCGTCCCTGGTCCCACATTGCGGTGGACTTCGTTACCGGTCTACCACCGTCTCGCCTAAACACCACGGTCCTGACGGTGGTGGACCGGTTTTCGAAGTCCGTCCACTATATACCGCTCACCAAGCTCCCAACTGCCATCGAGACGGGGGACCTACTAGTCGAACACGTCTTCAGACTCCACGGGTTCCCGCAGGACATCGTCTCGGACAGAGGGCCTCAGTTCACCTCCCAGGTCTGGAAGGCGTTCTGCTCGGCGCTGGGGGCGTCCACCAGCCTCACGTCGGGCTATCACCCCCAGTCTAACGGCCAAACAGAACGGGCCAACCAGAGCATGGAGAGTGCCCTTCGTTGTGTCGCCGCCCGCCACCCCGCCTCCTGGAGTTCCATGCTTCCATGGGTGGAATACGCGCACAATTCCCTGGTCTCCGCATCTACCGGCATCTCTCCATTCATGGCGACCCTGGGCTACCAACCACCCCTCTTCGACTTCCAGGAGGAGGAGGTCGCCGTTCCTTCTGTCCAGACCTACCTTCGCCGGTGCCACGCGGTGTGGAGACAGGTCCGGTCATCCCTTCAACGATCTTCCATCCAGAGCCAGAGGCAGGCCAATCGCCACCGCATCCCGGCTCCAGACTATCGCCCGGGACAAAAGGTATGGCTGTCCTCTAAAGACCTTCCCCTACAGGTCGAGTCCCGGAAGTTGGCGCCTCGGTTCATTGGGCCGTTCGTCATCGAGCGGATGGTCAACAAGTCCGCCGCCCGCCTGAAGCTTCCTAGAGCTCTACGAGTCCACCCGACCTTCCACGTCTCACTCCTTAAACCAGTGGAGGAGTCGGACCTGGTCCCACCCTCCAACCCTCCTCCTCCACCCAGGTTTATCGACGGGGGGGAGGCCTACACAGCCAGGCGTATCCTGGACAGCCGACGCAGGGGCCGGGGTCACCAGTACCTCGTCGACTGGAAGGGGTACGGCCCGGAGGAGAGATCTTGGGTTCCACGCCATTTCATCCTGGACAAAGACTTGCTGAGGGACTTCCACCGGACCCACCCGGATAAGCCTGGCCTAGCGCCAGGAGGCGCTCTTTGAGGGGGAGGTACTGTCACGATTCCACCTGCACCTTCTCCTCAATTTTATTATTAGTGTTGTTTTTGTGGTTGCTGCTCTTTCCCTCTCCTCTGACTCTGCAGGGGGCGTGGCTGACCCAGTTCCCAGACACCGGTGATCACTTGCACCTGCGCAGCTCCTCCTCACCTGCACCAGATGTGTAATCAGCGGGGCTTAAAGGCGGAGCCATTTCTCCTCACCGGTGTCAGATCGTTTTCGAACTTACATGGGTAAAGACATGCTGCTAGCTCTCTCGCTGTACTTACCTCACAAAGTTACTTACCCGTTCGTCTCCGCTCCAGGTCGTCACATCTCCTGCTGGTCTTCAATTCCTTGGCTGTTCCGGTCTCCCTATTCTCCTGGGATCTCCTGTGCCACGTTCGTGAGTTGTTTCCACTCTGGAGTTACGCCGACCTGCCGAGTCACCCCCGCAGTAGCTGCAAGGACAATTTTCCTCCTATTCCTCCATCTATCCCCTATCGCTTCCCACGTTTGGGAAGTCGCTTTTTGTTATACACTTTTGTAAATAAATTTATATTGTTTTGAAATAGTCACCTCCGTCTCCGTCTGCTTTCGGGTCCACGCCACTAATCATTACAGTTTTCTGCTTTTGTCGTTGTGTTTTCTTCTTTTGTTGTAGTGTTTTCTGTTTTCGGGGTTATGTTTAGTTACATTTGTTTAGTTTTTTTTATTTGCGTTATTTCTTGTTGTGTTTTCCTATTTGTGGTAGTGATTTGCACTTCATCCTTTGTGCTCCGACATGTGGGCACAAAGGATTCATCCAGGATTTTATTTTTCATTTAAATGCCAGGTGTGAACAGTTGCACTTAACCCTGTCCACTTGTGGACGATCAATCAAAACAGATGTTACTACCAGGTCTGAATGGGGCCTAATAAAATCACAAAGGGTGGACACCTTAATGATGACAAACAGTGACTTGGTGTCATCCTCCGATTGCTCCAAGATGTGATCTGGATGGGGACAAGTGCACAAGAGGGAGTGGAATCACAATCAAACACTAGACAAGGTGAAAAGTTAGGATTCAAGAGTCTTGTGAGGTTAAAGCTGTAGTGTGTAACTTGGTATATAGTATAATGTAAATGAGTTCACACAATGCTTATTAGGCCTATCAGGTCCAGTGAGAGATGCATTTTACATCATGACTGATGGACGAGAGGCAGAGGTAGAACAGATACTCAAGTAAAGAGTAAATTTAGGTTAATAGATTCTCCCTGGGTGCTCTGGAAAAAAAAGTGAGGTAGCCCAATACCGAAACGCAGAACATTTGGAATATGGACCTAGAGTTGTCCTTTCAGAAAGCTCTGCCGACTCCCCTGAGACATGGGGTGATTCTGGGCATGTAGCAACACTAGCAATATTATGGCAACAAGTTACACACTGGAACTTTAAAATATTCACTCACGTAGCAGCAGCCTCATGGTTTGGCAGATGGACTGTCTATAATTCTCCCTCGACTCATCTGGAGAGTAAGGAAACACAAAGAATTGGCTTTGCTGTTGAGAAGGAATGAATATTTACATGTGCACATTTGTGTTATGTGCATGTTCGACTCTCACCGTAGTCGATGCCTATATACAGTCTGATCTCTCCCAGATTCACCATGGAGGGCACGCTGACAGGAGGCAAAATGTGAGGAGCAAAAAACGTGGTAAGCCTGCATGAAAATTGATGTTCTTATATAAGTATGTAGTATGTGTGTGTGTGTGTGTGTGTGTGTGTGTGTGTGTGTGTGTGTGTGTGTGTGTGGCTGCAGGTCTCACAGGTCAGATACATGTGGTCCATCCAGAGGGGGCAGCATGCTTCCAGCTCCAAGAAGGCAGTGGTGCACGATAGCAAGACTCTGCAACAGCTCCTCCCTGTGAATAAGGCCACACATTACAGCCCAGTGCTGGTGTGCTGTTGTTATGACTTTACTCCTGAACAGCTAAATTCCACCTTTCCCCAAAGCTCTTGATTGGACTTGATCAAGTGTGCAAGGATCAAAAACAGATGTTTTTTTTTTTTCTTCTGGGAACGCTCAGTCATCAGTTTGTGTGTGCGCCTGATTACTTTTAAAAATCAAAAACGAAGATGAAGAACATAATGGCACACCTGCTCACTGGCTGATCTCCAGAGACGTGGCCCTTGATTCGCTCCAGCTCAGGGTGGAGGAGGCGTGACAACAGCTGGAAAACAAAGTTCTCCTCCTCCACACTTGGCACGTGCCAACACACACCCAGGGCTGCCACATCTCCGGCTCTGCCCCAGTCCTACAGAGAGAAAGAGGGAGATGCTGACAGTTTTTCCACTGGAACAGCTGGCAAGGAAAACCAGCACAACCAATCCCACTGAAACCCACAGAGCAGTGTCATCATTTGGTGTTAAATTATTTGAAACACATGTAAGTGCTAAGACCACGCACAGCTCACAAAACACACTGATTTACTGCGATGATAAATGAACACATCAGGCACACTGGCAAAATAAAAATAATCTTTAGGAAAATCTCAACAAAACAGAATGAAGCGGAGATGAATTGACAGCGGTGTTTGAAATTGTTGAAAGCAGCAGAGGAACATAGTCGGAATTACTGTCACCTAGACATCAAAACAGAAAAAAGACTTTGCACTTGTTTTGGAAAATCACTTTTCAAGAGAAGCTTTTCTCTTGGGTGTTTCCAGGAAAACACACAGTGTTCGGGAAAGCAGCTCAGTTTGTCTCCTGCAGCCACAAAGTAAAACAGACACAATAATCTATGAGTTTGCATTTAGCTGCTAGAATCATTCATTAATTCTCTACTGCTAATCCAGTGAATGACATGGGGGGGAGCTGGAGCCAATTCCAACTGACGTTGAGCGAGAGGCATGGATCACTCACACCGGACACTTTTCCAGCCTGTCACAGGGTAACAAACAAACAATTATCCATACGCATAATTATTCACACCTACAGTCTATTATGAGTCTCCAATGAACCTAACCCCAATCTGCTAGTCTTTGAAATGTGAATGAAACCCACACACATGGGGAGAGCCAATGAGACATTTGCACAGCAGCCATTTTGACAGGTCTTACGGTGACACTGTCCTGACTTGCATAGACTGAACAGAGCCATCGTTAGTGTGATCAGTAACACCTGTGCTTTTTCTGCAAAAACATGTCAAAATGGCTGCTGTGCAACAGGCCCATGGAAAGCGGACACTGGCTCAGAGGCTAAAGCTAGTAGTATGTAATGGTAAGTAAATAGTAATAGTAAAGTTAGTAGTAGTAGTAGTCAGCATTTTATTTCCCTCATGGGAAAAAAATGGATATTCACTGTAAAAATGTAAATAAAAATCAGCAAAAGCGTTTCAGCTGAGTCATGTTTGGGCTGACATAGGACCCGGGGAACATAGGTACGACCCCGTTTCTTATACTATACTATATACATTCTTTGTTACATTGTTGGAGAAGTATGTCTTTGAAAAACAGCTTCATGGTTCAGAATGTGCAAATGTAGCAACATGTTGGCCCAGCACAGACTGAGCAAACAAGTATTTTTTTTAATTATTTTTTTTTTTAAATGAGGGATTTTTTTTTTTTTCAAAATTATGCAAGTTGAAATTTCGAAGAAGATGAACTACATGCTTCAAATCACAGTATTGTGGGTCTTAAAACTAGGGTGCAGGATATCACATTCCAATGCTTCTGTTGTGTTTTCGGCCAATCAGCTGCCGTCACAGAGGAAACGCATGGCTACTTGATATGCAGCCGCTGCTGAGACTGCCACTGCTCTGGGAAGCTGTTTGTGTTCACCGTTGAACGAAGATGGACTAAATCGTGACTGTACTTCTTAACAACGACAGAGGTGTCTGGTCATGCCGACGCCGAATCCGAACCCACTTCTGGTATGGGAGCGTACTTTATGCTAGCAGCATTTATGCTAGCGGACTTTATGCTAACTTGTTAGCATTAGCATAACCACTTATTAACCTTCTCTCTTCTTATGGGGTGAGTTTTCATTAATGTCTTTAATCTACATTACGTTAGTGTTCGTTCAAAGTCACACAGGGATTACAAAATGTTTTTTCATGTTAGACGCTGTCTTTTAATAATCCACTGTCCGTTTCAGAATGTTATGTGGCTACATTGTCATTACTGGCTCAAGGGGCTTAAGCTGTAATGGGAGCAGGTGAGCATCAGCTATTAATATGAATAACAAAAATGGACAATGCAACGATTCATTTAATGGGCTAAAATGACTATCAGATTAATATCAGTATCAACAGATACTCAGGTTTGTGGTATTGGTATTACCACAAAAAAATGGGTTATCGTCCCATCCCTAAGATGCACCATTTTTCAATTTCCAGTTCAGCACATTCACGAATTATGTCGCTACCACCACACTTGGTTTGATATAATCAATTATTTATGACATTTTTTGTCACGTTCGGCTCATGACCTTTACACCTTCATCAAGTTACCATTTATCATTCTGAATCTGAGTTACTGGGATTGTCTCTCTCTTGGTAAAATACAGACCTGTCAACAAACTGCAGTGACTGTTGGCAGCAGTTTCAGCATAAAATTCTACTAAGCTTGGTCACAAAATGCTGAAAATCAAAAAAACAATCCAGTCTCTGTATCCAGGGTTAACCACGTTGTGCGTGAACACTCCTGAGTCGGAGTAAACCGTTCCATTCCCTATTCTTCCCACTGTGCCAACATTGAACACTGCATTAATAGTAGTGGAAGTGGTATTTATGGAATGGGATGTCACTTTCACACACTTAAGTTAGCTATACAGCTACATAAAAATGGTGTTGCAAACAGCTAAAATTAGATAAAAGCACCTGTACAATGTGTCCATGCACAGGAATAACAACCCTTAAACAGATTCATTTGACACACTGTTTTGCAACAGCTAGTGCAGAAGGTGACACTGAGTTGTCACAATATAGTAAAGCATAATACAGCACTCCTCCCAGAGTAGTGATTGCCAGGCTCAAAGTAAAAGGACATTTTAATTCAGTCTGATTATGAGCATATTATCATCATCCACTGTTTGGCACAATGTGACTTCCTGGCTTGAGACACATTCAAATGAGGTAATATCTTCTAGTCATTCCAGGTTGGAGCACAGCTCATAAAAGAGGGTTTTCCCTGTTATACTGTATTATAATACAGGATGTGGATATGCCTTTGAGTATTCAGTAAAAGGCTGAAATAGAGACAAGCCAGGAAGTCTAATGATTTGTGACCCACTCAGATTTATCTTGTGACTCACTGCATGAAGTCATCTTTACAGTTAATGTTCACAGTATGCATATTACATAGTTATTCTGCAAAGAGAGCAGCTGGAATCAAAATTAAACAATAGAGCAACAGAAAATGCTTTTTATACAGAGGAAGACTATGCTGGTGTTATGAGAACCCTATGCCATTGTTTCTTGTTTATACTGAACGTTTCAGCATAGTGAAAAACAGAGATGTGGCAAGTTAGATCAACAGCGTGTTCTTGACCCACCATGCCTTTTTTGATGTATCTACCTTGCTGTTGGAGTAAAAGAAAAACAGCAATGCCCCAATTCCATGATTGTACCTTTTAAACATTCAGTACACCAAAAGCAAACAAACATTCTGACTTGGTGAGTCTGTGTAACAGGAGTCTGTTCCAGTAGTGTAGCCATTTGATTTCAGTGCTCTCCAATCATCTTTATGAAAATCGAAATTGTAATTACCAAACCTGTAAGATCCAATTTAATTTCACCGCAAGGAAGAGCAGTTTTAATGATTCTCCTTCAGGCATTTTATATTTCCAAGAAAACCGTGGTGTTTCCTGTTGCAGGCAAGATACTGTATATATTAGAATGAGAAACAGGGTTACATTTATGTTTGTAATTTAAAACACAGGTGGTCCTTGATCTGTCTTTTGAAGCAACCTCATTTTCTGTGGCATTTGATTGTGTGTGTTTGTGTTTTTTTTACCCGTATAGGGAGGTCATTATCAAAGCCTCCAGAGGTGCTGCGGTACTCAGTGGGATAGATGAGGGACAGCGACCGGAGTGTGTGTTCCAGCAGACCGCAGGCGAGAGTGTAAGCCTGTTTGCAGCGCAGATGCACGCACACGCACAAGATCCGCTCCAGCTCCCCTTGGTATTTTAATAACTGTTCACCATCCACACGGCTCACCTAAAAAACACACGCACACACACATATACATGACACACAGAAAATGCACGGGAGAGCTGAGTCTTAAACATTGAGGTTCTCCAGTAAATCACAGCATCTGGCTCACTCCCACTCATGGTAAGCTCCCAAGAGCAATAAAACAAAACAGAGGGGGTATCAATATATCCTGGTTAACGACAAATCTCTTTGATATTTATGGCTGTGCAGGGAGCACAGTGCAAAAAATGTCTTCACAATATCACAATAGTTTCTTGTCCAAACATGTGAATTATAGCAACAGTATTAAGAGGAAAGTTACTACAATAGCAGTAAGGAAGCCGTGCCTGGCCTCAAAGTTTTGTAAAAAATACCATATAAAAATAAATATGGAATCACATGCCCAACCCACTGTGAAATGTATTTATTATTATTATTTATTATACAGTAAAGATGAGAATTTCATGAACAAGCATACAATAAAATTGCAGTCTCCACTCAGTGCAAAGATAAGTATTGATAACAATAAAACCAGTAAATCAGGCACACAAATAAAAATGATGCAATTTAAAAGAAGGAGTATGGTGAGGTACTGACTTGTGATCTCGTTAGATATAAGTTGACAGGATAAAATCTGTTTTTTTATTTACTGTGTTGAGTGTGGCCTTTAGGATGTGATAGATCCATGTCTCACCTCAGAGAGCAGCTGGAGATTCCACAACAGCTCCTTATCCAGCTCGTCCTCACTCTGCAACTCTTCGTCTACACAAACACGCACGCACATAAAGAGGGTGTATTGCTCTCCTGAGTGGCTAACCTCATTTTGCTAAATTCTGGGGTCATTTCAGTTTGAATCCACGCTTGTTGTGCATGTTGTTGGTTGCTCCATCATTTTGAACATGACTTAAACAATCTCAACCTCTGCTGTAGTGATCGGCACTAAATTCTACCCAGATACTCATTGTAATAGGAGTACCGATCATAGGTTGATATTTGAAGAAGAGAAAATATTTAAAATTAGAATTGTATACATTTGTGTTCCTCTCTCTAAACAAAACATGTTTTTAACATGATTTTGGATCCTCAGTGGACGTCACACTGTGTCTTTAATTGTTCTGAGATCACTGTGATCTGATGATTTTAAAAAGTCTGAAGAATGAAGATTTGATCTGAAACAGTATTGTTTCATTCAGTAGTGAATAAGCTTTTGAATTAACCTGTTCAAAGCTCATTGGGTCATCAGGCAAACACACAATGTCTATGCTACACAGACACACACACACACACACACTACTGTTCACCCACACACTAGACTGTTCACCCACACAAAATGTGGTACTGACTGTTGGTAATGTGGAAAATGACGCTGCAGCAGTGAGGGATGAACAGACGGAGAGACTCAGCAGGATGACACTGTGAACACAGACCACAAACACTGAAATGAATAGCATAGTTTCCTGCAGCTGTGACTTAATCATGCTCTACGTAGGAATTACAATCCCTCTTCGTGAGATACACTTGCATACAGTACCTTGGCCGCAGCTCGACACATATCAGCCACCATCCTGCCCGACACGCACGTCTCAAAGATGTTGGAGGTGGCAAAGTTGTAAACCTTGTGCAACGCCACCTAACATGAAATTAGAGCGAGTCAGGTGATGCATACGTAGTAGCTCATGTGTGTAAATGTTAAATAATCTGAGTAAGAACGGCTCTACAGAAAACACTGTGGTGATATATGAGATTTATGTGAGGGGAAATACTGGGTAGTATAAATACTGATCAGGTTTAAAGTACTCAGGTTTCTTTGTGTATAAGTTAGTTGGTTTTTGGTTCTAGATTCTTTTTCCTTCTGTATTTTGTCCTCCTATCCTTTCACCTTCTTTGTGAAGTATGAAAGCTCTCCTTTATACTCTCTATAATAAGAGATATGAGAGATATGAAATGTACATCTGCTGTTTTGTGTTCTCTTCTTGTTTTCCTGTTGTGTAAGCCTGTCCTTATTCAGTTCCTGACTGCATGCTGCTGGCTGAATGTGTGTGGATACCTGATTTCCATACAAGTTGTTCCTGTACGCCTAATCTTGACCATATCAACACTGAGTGGCTGCAGGATGTAAAGACCAACTCTTCCACCGAGAATCTGCCTTTGGAGATTTGTTCCACTGCCTGTCTGCATGAATTTTACCAGTGCGTACCTGCCTGTCCATTTTTTTTAATTGTCATGTGTAACACCAGTTCTAATTTTCCTTTTATATCATGTCTCACTCATATACTTACAGGATGTCACTGATGGTGTACATGAAGGTCAATTTACTCCTTACACCGTGTTCCTCCACAAGATGTGAGACCCAGATGTTTGAGGATGTCATCAGCGTAAATAGCAGGTTTGTGTGTGTTTGTGTGTTGTTTGTGCCTTTTGAAAGAATTTGGCATTTGCGAGGCATCCAATAGAAAACACCATGTTATCTTTCTACTGAAGTAGGATGGGCCTCAAAGTGAATAGCGTTGAATGACTGTAAAGTAATGATTATGCTATGTACTATGAATGGATAAGTACATTCATAGTCCCTGGAAACTTGGTTTTAAAACCAATAACATTAATTATTCACAAATACATTACAAACCAATCAAATATAATCTTAAGGAATAATTTATTAAGAGTAAACAGAGTTAACACTAAAAAAAAACACACATACAGGACTGTGTGGATGTGACTTGATCTTTTTTGAT
The DNA here is from genome assembly GCF_963457635.1 of Microchirus variegatus. Lineage (NCBI taxonomy): Eukaryota > Metazoa > Chordata > Actinopteri > Pleuronectiformes > Soleidae > Microchirus > Microchirus variegatus. Next base: position 13,518,498 of record NC_139818.1, on the reverse strand, counting down.
TAGCACTTATCTGGCACTAAAATCGGTGCTGTAGCTATTGGAGGTAAACAGAGCAGTCTCTGTTGTGGCTAACTACATAACAAGTGTTGCAAGTGTTGCTGAAGTGATGGTAACGTGATGTTCGATATGTCCATCATTGTTGGGTGCACTTTGAGCTGTGTAGTGTTTGAGCTAAATGTGGTTTGATTGGCAAGTGTCTGTGCTGGAATACTTGCAAAATGTGATTTGATTGGCTGTCTGACGCTCAAGCTGATGCTTGGAAAGTTGAACATCAGTCAACTCGGTCAATAGAGATGCAACAGACCCACAGTCTGTACAGTTTGACGATACTTGATGCTCCATTCAAAAAGAATGAGAAGCAATTCAGTTGATGCCTCCATCACGTACATGTGAATCCAGAGTAAGAAGTAGCTGACTTTATTTTAAGTAGCCCATATTAGAAACAGGAAACAAATGCTTCAGGCCAGATTAAAGAACTTAAGTAAAGGCAGCAAACTTGTAATGGAAACTGTGTGTAATACCTTGTATATTTCTGTGGAGCACTGCGTTAAGACGGTGCTGACAGTGGAGAACAGACCCAGTTCAACCAGGCTCTCCAGATGAGTCTGGGTATCTGTCTCTGTCTCGTCTCTCGTCTGTTCCAGTGTACTGCTGTCTATCAGTGCAAAACACCTGCACACATACACACACACACACACACACTGAACCAAAGTGCACACTTACACACCTGCTAGCAATAAAACATGTCAACAGTTTAAAAGGCACAGCTGGAGACACAGAGCAAAACAGAGAGAGACACAGTGAGGCATTATTAAGTGACTCTTTGACTTGTTCGTTTGTCTCTACCTGTCCAGGAACTGAAGAACAAAGTCTTCAAACTCAGCTGATGCAAAACACAGGTCTTTCTCAATCTGAGAAGGAGAAACAAAGTATTAGTTGATGTTTGTATATCAGTCAGTGTGATTTAGTTTATGTCCCTGTATGTGAGGTGGAAGAAAATGTGTTTACAATCTTGGCAAAAACTTAAGATAAGATTAGGAGAGGGAAACGGATTGCTCAACTTTTAATATTGTATGCATGTATATTTAATATCCTCTGTGATTATTCGTTACTGTGTATGCTGCATCTACCTCTGTGAGATCACTGTGTCGAGAAGGAGCAGACGAACAATCCACTAAAGGCACCAGAGTGGTGAAGGTGGCGATGAACTGGAACGTTATCTGGATACAGCAGCGACACAACAGGAATTTACATCATTGGACGTGATTGCAGCACAAGTTAAATCACCAACCAGATGTCGGTGGAATCGTTTTTCAAACTTTATACACAAATTCATTCTAATGTGATGGATTAATATACTCTGGAGACAATGAGCACACCAAATGGGAAAAGTGATCCATTTCAGAATCTTAGCAGAGACTAAAGACCGGGCCACACTAATTGTGAGTTCTTCAAACTGAGATATTCATTCCACTTCCAGGAATAATTAATAGCATAAAGCAGAGCTGAAATGAATTTATTCAGCAAGAGCTGCATTGTCTACTCCCTATCTAACCAGCAGATCCATTGCTCACCATGCACTTGCTGAAGTCGTTGGGGTCCACCCCTGGCAGACAGCCCATGAGCAGTGAGAGCACGTGCGCACGGCCCTCTGGGTAATGGTTGTTAGGGGAAACCAGGCTGCGAGCCATGCCGATCATGCAGCTGAGGGTGGCAGTGAGGGTGTGTGGCTCCGTCAGGGTCTCCATTGCCGCGTAGGTCCTGTATTTTACAAGACACAAGTAAGGGTATTGTGAGTGAGTGAGAGTGTTTGTGTGTGCTCGGGGAAGTGAGGATATTATGACGTAAAAGGCACAGGTGCATACTGCTGTTGTGAAGCATCTGCAGGGTAATTACCGCATTTTAGTGGCTGATTTCATCTGCTTATCAACACTTGCAGCAGTTGTGTGACACACAGCTCATAAGTCTAATTTGGGGTATTTAAAGAAGTTGCGAAATCTGTAACTCAGGAGGTAGCGTGGTTTGTTAACTAATCAGCGGGTCTTTGATGTCTAGATATCAGAGGAGCCTGAAATGTCTCCATGTCGTCATCCAAAGTACGAGTGTAGGTATGGCGGAGTGGTTGCTGTGTTTGAATGTGTTGTGCTGTATAAAGCACTTTGTCATAAAAAGTGCCATCCCACTGCAGTTCATTTACCACGTAAGTCCCTCATCACTCAGCAGATGCAATGTGTCAGAATGCAAACTCCCTCTCAAAGTCATAACTGAAATGAATCTATGCGCGAGTATAGAAACAATTAGATTCTTCCCTTTTTTATTCTTGCTTTTCAAGGGCATCCCTGTCTTTGATACCCTCTGCAAATACATGGACATAATCACATAGAATAAATCCAGTGATACTTATCTATACACTATGTAAACAAGTGCTGCTAAATATTCCCATCAGTTTATTTGGTTCAAATATGCCAAAAGTGTTTCCACACATATGCAGGCTAAAAACATGTACTTCCTATTGACATCCCAAAAAATCTACACATAAAACATTAGGCTTTAGATTTCACACAACAACACTTACTTCTCAAGTACTGGCGGTATGGCAAGTTCTGGAGTAAGGAGTGCCATGTTCTGTAGAGCGTAGGCTGCATCATTACTGCCAATTTTACTGTAGATCACCAGAGGGCACACACACACACACACACAGTTAGATAATCACAGATGACCTCTCTTTGTCCTGATTAGGGTTATTGTTTCACTGTGGTCACGGGTGATACCGCAAGGATCGGCAGATTGAAACAGCGCGTTTACAATTTAATGTTAACACAGCTAAAGTAAAGTAGCTATACCTGCTGAAATTAAAATCAAAGTTTTTCATCATCATCAGAATCATCAAATGGTTGTAAGTGATGTTGTTCAGCTTAATTTTATCCCTTCAACATCAGCTAACTGGCCGAGGCTTTGTCAGCTCTGATATTTTGTGAGAAAAATTACATTCTTGTTGAGATTAAACTGAACATTAAAAGGTGGAAAAACCAAAATGTAGCAAGTATCTATTTGTGAACACGAGTTCTGGAGGATATTCGGTGGTAAAACAAGGGTTGCCGCAGACATCTCACACCAACTCCCACTACGACACCTAAGTTTTCTATTCCTGCCTGTGTAGAAATAGTTTCATATCGGTCTGCCCACTTAGGATGAGCTTTTGTTGCACTGTCTTTGTTTTTAAATGTCATCTCACAACCTATTTTTACAAGAATTGAACTAATATGGTCCTTATACATTATATTGTACCATGTTTTACGATGCATCAATAATGATTTGCCCTATCCTCAAGGTGACCTATTCTTTTTGGTGGTTTTTCAATGTCAGCATGTCAATGTGCTACCTTCACCTCTTTTGAGACATAATGTGTTTAGATGTGCTTATGAACCTGAACATGGCCAAAAGGGCGGCTCCAGTGAGGCTGCGGGTGAACTCCTGCAGGTCTGCATCCGTCAACCTCTGATCCTCAGGAACCACTGTGATCCAACTGGGATCACCGTGACGCTCCCGGTGCACACGGCGCACAACACTTGCCGGCAGACGCTGAAGCAGCCGCATTAGTCGAGACTGCAGGTAAACGGGCACACACACACAGAATCGGCATTAGTGTTATCATCAGGAGACACATTCACAGAGCCTGTCGTAAACAGATCTTAGATATCGTTCTTTTCTCCAGTGCTGGTGCATTATTGAGATGTTAGTGAGAAGAGAGCCAGCCAAGTCCTGAAGGACAGGTTGTAAATCAAAGAGTGTGATAGGTAGCAGCTGAAAACACATTAGTTACTTTCTCACATACCTGTGTGTGCGTGCGCGTGTTTGTGTGTGAATGAGAGAGCGACTTACCTGCCAGCGACCATGATTGGAGGGATGGTAGAAGGAAGCGATGCTGTTGAAGAGGCAGGTCAGCTGTTTCTGTGCAGGGTTTCCTGGTCCACCCTGCAGGGATATAAAGCAGTTCTCTGATTAAGAAGCTGCAATAAAAATATACATATTCTAGTGATTTGGACTGGACAGAAACACAGCCTATATAAAAAAAAATATATTATATAATATCAGCTGTCAATCCTACTAGTGTCCACTCACATGTGTTGTGCTTCACTCTCAATTTTCCTCCAACTCGGAACATAATTTACAAAACTGACATCATGGGCTATTAAAGAAGACCTAAAACTAGTGATTGAGATCATGTACACGCATGGAAAATGTTTTCCAGAAACTTATACCTGTGAAAAATCAAATATGTTGAAGTGTTTTTTGCTTTCCTTCTACTTCTCAGTACACACCAGAAGTGCAGTGATCCATAACACCAAGTGTCCAATGTCGTAGGAGTTGGTAAGATACCGCGGTGCCACCATCTGACTGACCCCAACTGGCAGGTTCAGACTACGCAGGATTCTGGTGAATATCTGCACACAAACACACACATATTTTACTTCACACACATGGCCCAGCAAGTGCCCCAAAAATAATACATCCACAGACACCCTCATCTATCTACCCATTCCTGCTAATGACTCACTGTGGGAATATAAGGCGTCCAGTCCACGTAGCCAATGTTATCGTTGGCAAGTCGCGCGAACAGGTTCACTAAATGCTGAGAGACAACATCAGACAATCATTGCCGACTTCAAAGAACATTCCCAGAATTCACAGCTTTCATTCCAAGAATTAAATATAGCCACTTTTTCATGAAGAGTGGACGTGTGCACAGTGGGCCACTGTGGGCCAAGAGGCTGGGTGAAAGCTAAGTGGAGACTCAAATGGAAAATCTTGTCTGCAGGTCAAGTGGGGGAAAAGACTCAAAAGCAACAATTCAATTATCATTATAGGGAAATGTAGAGAAGTGTCACTGCAAATTACTACATTTATCCATTTTAAGGCACAAGGAAAATTGCATGAGTCATTTCTTAATTAGCTTAAATAAATCTAATTCCCACCTGGCTTTACAGATATAAGAGGAAATGGGGAAGGTTTCAATTATTTCGTCTTTGTGTAATTTTGATTTTGCAATGAGACTTTAATGAAATTCACATTTCATTCTTATATTTTAAGGTTAGAATAAAGTTAGGCTTAATTTAAGTATGATGATTGTGTGTGTGTGTGTGTGTGTGTGTGTGTGTGTGTGTGTGTGTGTGTGTGTGTGTGTGTGTGTGTGTGTCTCATAATGAGAACAATAAGGTCAGACATCACCGTTTCTATCATTTTTTTTGAGGGTTAGGTTAATGGTAAGGATAAAGTTTAGGGCTATGCATTTAGTTATGGTAGATAAGGTTAGGGTGAGGGTCTAAGGAATGTAGGAGAGGTAGGTTTGTGTGTGTGTGTGTGTGTGCATGCATCTGCACATGTGCATACATGTTGTGTGTGTACATCTGTGAGTGTGTGCTTGCATGTGACTCACCCCTTCCCAGCTTGGCTGATTCTGCACTGCCATCCAAAGGTTCATTAATTCATCAAACCACAACCTGAAAACACGCACAAGAAAAACACCTTTATATTCATAACCCCAGAGAGAGACACACACACACACACACACCTGAGGCAGAATTCCCCTCATCTCTCTTATTCCCAAAAATATGAACCCCCCCCACAGTCTTGTGTAGATTCAGTGAAAGAGAGACAGAAAAATACTGAAGTGGAAAAAAGAAAAAAAAGTATTAAAGATGATGTATTGTGGAAACTGCAGAAACCGCTGATGAAACCAGGAGTAAATCCAGACAAATAACTTGCAAAAGAGTGAATATACTAAAGAATGCAGGGAACACTGGCTTGGTAGCCATCACAGTGACGGGTGTGGGGAAAGAATGGTGGTGGTGGTGGTGGTGGTGGTGGTGTGAGGGGGAATTCCAAGAAAGACAAATATTAGCAAACAAAGAGCAGAAGCACTGCTGACGCCAGAGGTACATTAATTATTGAAGCTCCCAGGTGCCAAGGCATGAACACTTACAGAGCCTGGAAGTGTGGTCAGACATGATGTGTATGCTAATGGCAATGCAAGTTACAAGATACAACCAAATTACTACAAATACTGAGATTCAATAGTAAAGGTAATGGTTGTGTTTCCATAACGGGAACAAACATGGCAAGGAAAAGAAACATGTTTTGTCATTTTCTGTTCTTTAAATAAACGAAGGGTGTGTCTCCAAACATAAGCCCTGTGTGTTAGCTTTGGCTCTGACAAGTTGCACTCTGCATTCACACCTGCTTCCAGGCAGAGCCATTCATGTCGGTCCACTTACTGGAAGCCCTGGCTGTGTTCCTCTGGAGACATGATGGTGGGCAGGAACAGCTCCATGTTACTGATGGCCTTCTGCATGACCATATCAAACACGCACAGAAGGGGGCGCCACTCATCCAGCATCTCCTTGGTGGACGATGCGGGGAAATACCTGAGTGTACGCCACAGATGCAGACAAACAAAAACACACTCAAGATACAAATACAAGCACTGATCCCCACAGTACACAGCTCAACTGAAGATCAAAGAGAAACATGATCCGCTGTTCAAATGACATGATCACAGAGAATGAGACTTACAGTCTGCAGCTTTTGATCAAAGCCTTTAAAATGTGTTCCACAGAGCTGAAACAAGCAGAGAGAGGAGATGAGTGTTTGTGTGGAGGAATTCAGCCAGATCTACACGTTACAACCAACCAGGTATTTTCATCATCACTTCATCACAGTTATAATAGTTTTTTTGGATGTTTTCCATCCATCCATTTTCTACCACTTTATCCTCCACATGAGCGTTGCGGGGGGGGTGCTGCGCCAATCTCAGCTAACATAGGGCGACAGGCGGGGGACACCCTGGACAGATCGCCAGTCCATCACAGGGACACATATAGAGCTGTTTTTAAACTTATTGTTTTTAAAAATCAGTTTTTTTTTTATGAATTTGTCATAGTTTTAGTGTTAATTTGAGTTTTTTGTGCAACATTCAAAAAGGTCGTAATGAATATTGTGTCATAAAAACCCAGCATGGGGGGAATCAAACATAACAGTTATTGTACCAGGTAAAAAAAAATTGTATAAATAGTATATAAAACAGTATAAAGACAGACATGGACATAACAACATAAATAATAGAGGAAAAACATAAAAAATAAACCCCTAGACGTTTGATTCATTTGAATGAACCAACTAACCCAATTAACTACATAACAAATGTTATCTTTAACTTGCATAGCCTTATGTTCCACATTGTAAACAAAAACAAATTAAAAACATTTCATTATGAATGAATGAAAATGCTGTCTCGGATAAAGAGAAAAAATAAATACACTTAATATGAGCCCAAAAGGCTTATGTATTAAATCAATTTACAAAGACAAGAACTAAGCACATTTTCGCTACAAGTTTTTATTTTTATTTCAGTTAACGGATATGTTTTTTTTTAAACAGTTTTAAGTTTAGGGTTTGGAACAGATGTGTAACAGAGCTGTTAAAAAAAACCCCACACATTTCTGGTTCACATGGTGTGTGTCACTGCTTCATTCTGTCATTTTTAATTACAGTGCCCATGTTGACAGAGCGCCTTGAGTTTGGCCTCCCAGAATCTGTTGATCATGATATTGACATTCAATCAGCGATAACTGACACCTGTCACAGTAGTTTTAGTGTCGAGGCTGAATCGGTATACATGATAATAATTATATCAGGAGAAAGGCAGATTCGCTCTTTCTCTCTCTGTCTATCTAAGTTAGAGACAAATCAGAAACCAGCCCTAATTCATATTTTAGCTTCACATGTGAACATTGGTTTTTGCATCGTCACGACGAAGATTAAACCAGAATTTCTCAGGACCAGCTGTTAGTTTGACGTCTGTGTGCAGGAAACAGTCCAGCACATGGCCCCCTTAAAATGGTGATTTGTTGTGTTGATAACAAACGGGTCATATTTTGATTAATTTGTTTTAGTTGCGCATATGTCACTTTTGGACAGTCCTGATGAAATGTTATTCTTAGAAAAGCAGGAAATAAGTATGTGAGAAAAAAAAGTGTTCAAGTTCAACCTTTTTCTTCACTGTATCTGCAAAGTATGCAATAATGTTTTGCATTATTAAAACCAGCTACCATATACCTGATACAGTGTTTGAACTTCTAACAGCAGGTCAAAGTAAAGCTGAGATTACATACCTGGGGAACCAGATGAGTCCAAGATGCTCAGTTTTGGAGTAAATGACCTTCTCATACAAATCATAAAGTGGTCGCCATGGTAACTGTAGGTCATCCCTTGACAGAAGTTCCTTCTTCCTGTTTGAGAAGAAGACGGTTATTATCTTTCTAGTCCGTTTATAAGCATTTCAATGACAGCAAGTATGGGTTATTTGACATTCAAACATTTAAAGGAACCAATATAACTGTCCAGCACATTAATGTTGACTGAAAAGAAAAATGGTTTGGGAGGCCACTGTAATCTTGTCCTTTTTCCTTTTGGCCACCCAACTCTAATTAGTTAATTCTTGAGTCCAGGCCAATGTTTTTGCCAAATTTGGAAGGATTAGTTTATCACATTAACAGGATAAAAGCTGTATATGTTTGAGGTCACATCACAGTGACACTGACCATCCTAGAGTCCAGGTGAATCTTTGTGTCAAATTTGAAAAGATTCCCTCAAGACGCTTTTGAGATATCATATTAGAGAATATGAAGGACAGAGATGCAGACAAACTGAAGACATACTTCCTATGGCCTAAACAAAAGACCCACTTAGCTCTGAAAGTTAAAAATCACAGTCATTTTGTTAGATTATTGTGAGAAACTCCAGGGTGTCTGAAAGTGTGGTGAGAAAGTGAATCACTGCCTCACAGGCTGTTCTCAACATGATGACTGCCAACCTTCAGACATGTCTGCAAACACAACACTGTTATTCTTTCTTCTCATTATGTGAAACTGCACTGACAGGTGCTGACATTAGTCATTTGTAGGTGTGAACCCAGTTGTTTTTTTTACATGACTATACTCCATATGTGACACTCCATTGAGGAAAAAATGAAAAGGCTTTGTGATCTGAATGGCTTTTTGCAAGCAAACCCAAGTCGCTAGTTTTCTTGATTCTTCAAACATCCTACATATTTTAAATAGCATGGTTGTCCTCCTGAGAAACTTTCACATAATATCTTTCTTTGTCCTCTCTTTGTATTACACCTTTTCTTCTTCTAAATCATGATCTCTACAACTATAAACCCCCACCACAGAAAGGTTGAGAGTCCCTGCACAGGAGAATATGTGTAGTTTCCACAGCCTCAGACTTCTCTCCTCTTTCTGCATTCATCTAACAGCTATGGAAGAGTGTCTCATCAGGGAGATTTGAAAAATGAAGGAAAGACGAACTGAGACGGTGGAAAAAAAAAAAGGAGAGAAAGCCGATCGAGACTCAGCGTGTTAAGTAGAATATCAAATTCATCTCTCAGCTGTGAAACCTGGCACTTAATATACCGTTAACCCAGATATTTCTCTTCTCACCTAATGGAAAACACTCAAACAAATGACATTTACATCAAGATGTTTTGTGATGGATGTGAAAAAAGGTGAAAACACCTACAGACAAATGGGAAGTGATGGATGTGACTGTCGTGGATAATATCTTCCAGTCACAGGAGAAGTGATAGAATTGATGTTTGAAGACAAAGGCATAGAGTTCAAAAATACACTCTTTAATAAATGTAACAGTGGGCCAACATGCTTTTTTTTTTCATGCTAAGGATAAGTGTGTATGGTATCTGTATGGGGACCAAAAAAACCTGGACCACATGCACCCCTTAAAATGGCTTTTTGAGGTTTATGACTAGGGTAACCCAGTTTAAATTTAGTTTAGGGTAAGGCATTCTTTCTATGAGTGTCCCCTCTATGAATGCTGTACAAATGTGTGTGTTAGAGGTGGGAATCACAGGGTACTTCATGATACGATACAATCTACGGTACATGGTCCACAATACCAATAATATCACATTTCAACGATTCTGTGATCATCAATAGATTGCAAAACAATCATATAGCGATACAGGGTTTCCCCCAGAAAATCTGCTAGGGCAGGCAACCGGCAGCCCGCTGTGTTTTTGTAAAAAAATATGTAAAAAGTTGACAGGAAATTTGAAACTATGACTATTATGTGTTACTGTAAGACATTTATTAACTACTTAAAGACCAACTATAGTCTTATAGGCTTGTCAATTGTTTTCACTTCAGTTAAATCCTGATTCAGTAATTATGGGGGTTATTTCCCATTTTAATTCAAGAGCATATTATATTGATTTGAGAGCATTATTTATTGATTTCACGTTAAGATTTTGTGATATTGTCGCTCAAAACTCAGCTCTCGCTCAAATTTGCTCAAACTGTGTGCTCGAACTTGGTTATATTGCTGCTCACGAAACTTTTGTGCTCTGACCTCTGCTCTTTCTCTGCCTTTCTACACGCTAACAACTTAATCGAATAAGACGTTAGGTCAAAACATTGGACGATGACCCGATTGCTCACCCGATAGTTCTGTCATTGGTTTGGAGATTTGTTTTTGAACTATGATATTTCACTCCTCCTATGGTGGCGAGTTTTACATATTCCAAAACAAATGAGGAAAGCTTGAAACAAATTTAAATTTTTTTTAAAACTAATTATCAACTTTCACAAATCCTGAAACAAATTAACAAAAAACACAGTCCTTTTGTTTTCAAAAATGTTAATTTGTTTTAGGACGTGTAAACGAGTTTTAGAATAATGGTTTGAACTTCCAGGCCACGGGAGGCTCCTCCCACTTTAAAGGAGTTCTTACTATATACCCCAACAATGTTAGGACAGCCAGGGCCATCAACATTACATATGAACCCTAACATTGTTGTGTTTTAATGTTGCTGGGAATATTTAAATAGGTTGTGATGTGTTGTTTTTATTGCTTATCATTTTTCATATTTTGTAGTAAAAATATGTAATGTTTTGTAACTGTCTTTATGTTCAGCTGTCCACTAATCTTATGTAACTAATAAATGTCATTCCCAGACCAGGTGGGGTATATATATCATCATCTCTCCAGCATGTTCTAGACCGGCATCTGGATCCATGGGCAATCTTCCTCTCCTGCTACCATTTTTATTTACACATAAAAGCTTTGCTGCTGCCCAAATCAATCCAAAGTTCCTTACTGTGTCCCTCAGATACCACTTTGTGTGTGTGTGTGTGTGTGTGTCCAACCCACTTGAGCAGGTGAATAAGCAGCCTGGCGTAGCTCTGCATCATGTGAGGCTCCAGGTTCGGCAGTGTGACCAACTCATAGAGCAACTTGATGAAGAAAATGTGGTCATCTTTACTGAACCTCCGGCCGTAGAGCTTCAGATAGCTGTGGGTGAGAAGTGACCGTTGGTGAGTCTCATCACAGTTAATCCACAGTGTCAGTGGCTCGTGCTCTGAGTTGATGCCAAGAAAACAAAGCACATTAAAAGTCTTAATTTAAAGTTAAAGGGCAGGCAGAACATGATGCCCTGGTGTTCTCTTTAAGGCAGACATAAAGACAGCAACACCATGTTAAAGCAACACTGTGTGACTTTTACTAGTCATGCTGTCTCTGTAGCTAACAGACCACACAGGAAACAGATGATTAGTCTTTTAACTGACCCCAGTTAAGCTTTACTCTTGAACTTGCTGGGCATAATTCTTCTTACAGTTTTTGTGTCACTGATTATCATTGACTTACACAGTTTTAAACTAACATACAGCTGCTATTGACACTATTATTGTTGCAGCTTTGCACAAATTTCTGAATTATCGTCATTAAGTGGAGGTAAAATACAGGAATGTATGTAGTAACATTTTATGACATATTAGTCCTATTCTATTCATTTATTGTTGTATCTACCTGCCCAGGGATTGCGTGCAGAAAGTTGCAGGTTTACTAAAACCTTGTACACTGCATGCTGTGTCGGTTAATTCAAGGTTAGTTTATTGTGGTCTGTTTTCACAAAATTACATTACAATGATTAATATGATAGTACTTTGAGGTGATATGTAAAATATACAACAGCAGCAAACGGTGTTAAAACCATTGCATGCTTGTGGTTCAATTAAGTTTGCCAACTTTTATAAAATAAGTAAATAAGCTGCACTTGTACCTGCCAAAACACTTGTTTTATTTATTTTTTTCAATGTAGGTTCAGTTTAACACTGAAGGTTCAGTTTAACACTGAACCTACATCGGCGATTGAAAGTAAAAGTTTGTCTGCTTTAGAGCAGACGTGTACAGAATGTGTATAACATTGGAGAAAAGAACAGACTGAGTGCTTCCCAATCCAGACTAAAATGATCCACATCATGGTGTAATGCATGTCACAGTCCATATATAGTTTAATGCATAGCCTCGTCTGCTTCTCCTCAGGCTGAGACATTTGTGAGAGGGGTAGTGGGCCTTGCCCCTGAAGGAAAATCTTTTTTGTGAATACACTAGCTGCACCATTGTTATCAGTGAAGCCAGTATTTCAATTGGACATGTTTCATTAATCTTCCTGTTTTTTCTCTCGTTATGTAAAGAGCTATACATAAAACATGAATTATTTGTTCAAGTGCAGGGTGCGAGTGACAAAGGCACCATTTTCTATACAAATATAAACTAAAAGTTTCATAGTACTGTCCTGATATATTAAAACATAATTTTGTCTTTATGTTTCCTCCTATGTAAACACTGCAATGCAAATCGTTAAGTGTCTATTTCAATCTATTAAAATGCATTAAAATATTGAATTATTGAACAGTTGGATTGTGGATTAAATTGGTGGTTTATTTATCACAGCTCTTGCAGCTTAACACACTCTACACTCTCATCTATTTTGTTTTTGTTGACACAGACAATAATATTTGTTCAGATGTGTGTTGTCTGGTTGTCCACAGAAATATACTCACGCTTAAAAAGTGAATAGTGAATAATCTTCTATGTACACTGTATCTCATCATTATTATTATTACTATTATTTTGAATCCTATATGACTAATTGTGTGGTTGATCTTGGTCTTGTAGGAGGACCTTGCTCCAGCACTTACGAGAAGAGTTTCCTGCACCAGAAAGCGACTCCAGGCCACAGCTCTCTGAGGAGAACAGCCCTGGACAAGCCTGCTTTGATCCCTGCCAGCAGCTGCGTGGCCTCCCGGTCCAAGCGGCTGGAGTAAGGCAGCATGCCGTTATACACAATCTCCTTCTGAGGGATGAACCCAGCAGCCATGTCTCCATCCTCAGTCATGTCCCGGTGACAGTCAGCTGCAGAGAGAGTGACAGGATGTGGAGGTGGGGGGAGAGAACACGCTGGTCCTCGTTCTTTAGTGGCTGCTGTGCTTTCTGGGAAGTGCGTTGCTGAAGTTAGTGCACCTAATCCTCTGTGTCCAGAGAGCGAGCGGAAGGGGAAAGTGTGTCACGCTCGTTGAGCTGCAAAGCTCTGGGTGTTGAGATGAAGAAGGCCACTGCCACTCTGACCTGCGCGGTCGCGCACTGCACCATCTCACCTCTCTAACCACACACATATCCACCGACCTCGTGTGTGCGCGCGTTCATTACATTAGTGAGGTTGAGGATTTAAGGTCAAAGGCTTTTGGTTTCAGCTACACTTGATGAGTTAAATGCCTACATGGTACATACAAGTTTTATTTTGTTGAAACTTGCTTGGTTGATGACTGGCAGGAAAATTGGAAGACGTCATAAAGTGGACAATAAGTGCCAGAGCTGATGAGTGAGTGAGTGAATGATTGATTGCGTGCAACGGACTAATCTGCAGAATATAGGATGATCTGATAAGTGGATTAAACTCTCTATACTGTTCTACTGACCCACAGTGGCTGTTAGTAGGAATGACACCTTCGTTATAGCTATACATCCAGCTACACTACAACTACCCATATATCTGTCTATACATGTACACATAATGTCTGTCTGTCTATCTATCTAGCTGTCTATCCAGCTAACTATCCAACATTGTCCCCAACACCTCCTTGTCCTTCCCTCCTCTGGTTATTAATGTCTCCCCCTGTGGTCTTTTGACATCTTTGTCCCCAGTGTCCAGTGTCCATGCATTACATTGCTCTAGCTTCCATGTAAATCCTTTTACCTTAAGCCCATGTAAGTTGCATGCTTAACGCAGCGCAGGCAGCAATAGCAGGATATCGTCTAGTCTACCTATCACATATCCGCTCACAGTGAGGGCCCGGAGTGGAAAGTAAAGGTCCAGTTGCAAGGAGAAACGAGCCAATTGCACATTGTCACTCCACCTTTTTTTTTGTCCGAAAGTGCCTCATGGTTTTCTGGGTCAGATGTCAGCCAGTGATAGAGCTGCACCTTTCAGTTACATTTACCCGTCTGTGGCAACAAGCGTGATGCCCTCACACAGGGGAAGATGGACTGAACAGAACCGAATGTGCCTTCCATGAAGCCTATCAGTCCATGATCATGTTGGCTTTTACCCCAAGTAATCTCTCACCCGAGTCTTGACTTCCATTTTTTATTTTTTATTTTTTTATTATTTTACATCTTATTCCCTTTTTGCTTTCTCTGACTCAAAGAGCAGTGACCACACCTGCTTTCACCGTCTGCTTTTCCAGGAACAAACATGTTGTCTGTTCCTTTTCATTCTTCGTTCTCATGCTTTTACTTATCTGGAAATTCGTTGGAAATGTGAGTGTGTGCGTGTATTCGAGGGACTTGTGTGTATTTGTATGGGCACAGGCCCTTGCATGTGTGTGTGTTTATGTGTATGTGTGCACACATCTGTGAGATTCATTATTCTACAACTCTACAGATGGAAAATATGATTCAGGATGATGATATGCCTCTTTGACTCAGCAGGAGAAGACCAAACACACATACAGAGACACACACGGAGAGAGAGAAAGAGATGATAATCCCAACAGAGGTAGATGTTTTTGTATTCCATCAGCTTGCTCATCTTTAGCTCACAATCTCCTGTCGAAATCAAGGAAGTCAGTGTCATGAGCACACAAACACACACATTACGCATCTCGTTTTCATCAGTGATTAATGGTGCTGCCAGTTTTCTTGCTCCTAGAATATTGGAAAACTCTGGCAGCCAATAAGTGCGTGCGTGCAGGTTTGTGTATGTGTGTGTCCTAAGTTTGAAAGGTTGAAAAGTGAAAATGATGTGTTTGGAAAACCTGCACTGAGATGTCAACACACGCAAATGTATGCATGAAAGAGCATGCACATACACACACACGGAGACATGGACACACACTCACAGAGCTCCTTCCATCCAGCTGGGTGTCATGCTGTAAGATATGCAGCCCAGTTCATCGCCAGACAAACGGGTAATATATGACCCCCACTTTTGCCTGTAACACACGCACACATTCAGACACACACACTCCAACAAATACATAACCACACAAGACCTTTCTACAGACATAAGTGAGCTGTCTGCATGTTCCTCACTCAAATTCCTCTCTTTCCAGTTTCTTCTGGATGACAAATTGTTGAGCAAACTTTGCTGCTGGTGGTTCCCCCCCTCCCCCCCCCGATCCGATCACCAAGGTGAGAAGGGAACAAGGAGATGAGGGAATAAGGAAAAGGGAGAAGGAGGCAGACTTTCCATCACTGCCCCTGTGGAGCTGCAGCAGGGACGAGCCTACCAGCTGTGATTTCTTGTCGTGAGAAAGGCAGAGCTGCGAGGAAACGCAGGTATGCACTGTTAATTCCCTCTTTATCTTCTTCTTCTATTATCTTCATGGCAGCAGCTGTGCTTGTATTGCAGCTGTAGCAGTGTGGTTGATATTTTTTCATGAAGACTGCATGTGTGATTTATTTTTGAACAGGAATGAGTCCACTGAGAGGTTTCTCCTGGCTTTTGATATTTCTCTATGCAGGTAACACAGACTTCTTTCACATGTGCATTTTCTCATATAGACACATCATCGACCTGCTATCTGAGTCATGCACATGTAGTTTCTGCATTCATCGTGCTGCTGCATTAATGCAGGCTCATCTGCAGACACAGACCTCCCACACTTGTGCCTCCTCTACAGGTGTAGACGGTGCAAAGGTCGACAATGTGTCGTTTGAAATCTGTCGACATCCGTGTGAGGACCTGGTGATTTTGCTGACTGAGATCCAGGGCCTGCGTATTGTGACCAACAACCTGCTCGAAGATCTGGAAAGAGTAGTAAGACACACAAATGCATGCATGTGTATGTGAATGTTGCATGTTTCTTAAAGCAACATTTATTTATGTGGCATGGGCAAGATTTAATTTCTTAAAAACTATGTTTTTCAAATGTAAAGGATAATTAATTGACAATTAATTAATGGATTACTAATCAAAACAATCCGGCACAATTGCACTTTGTCGCTTCATTTTTCCACAAAACCCATTGAAAGAAAGCTTGGAAATTGGAAATTGTGCTAGATTGTTTGGAATAGTAATCCAACGATTAATCGTCAATTACTATTCTAAACAATCTGGCACAATTTCCATGATCTCTTTCAATGCACTTTGTGTGTGATTGCATTTTGTGGAAAATTAAGTGACAAAACCAACTGAGAGTGGCTTCCAGTACAAATGGAACAAACAGCAACATCTTGTCTGGCAGAGAGCTCTGTGGTTTGCGGCACATGTCATGGTACTTTTGGGGAAAAACATGCAGGAAGAATACCATTAGTGTTAAAATGTTGGCGACCGAACACTGCTCTAGCTTAAATAAGCAGGTCACTGTGTATGATGCAATGATAGATTCGATATAAATGGAAATAAGTATGTTTTGCCTCACTATTCTCACTGTCATAATGATATGTAATTAATATATATAATATAATATGTATATATTAATGCTCTGTGTGTTTTTATGTTTGCAGTTAAAAGAAAATGAAGAGATGCGCTTATCTTTGGCAGACCTGAGCAACAGTAGCAGTAACAGCAGCAGTAACAACAGCAGTAACAACAGTAGCAGCAACAGCAGCAGCATCAGCAGCAGCATCAGCCGAGATGGACACAGCAGCCGAGATGGAGAGAGAAGTGATGGCAATGATCTTGACAGAGATGGATACAGAGACGGAGAGCTGTGGTGTGTGCAGGATGGACGAGTGTATGAGCAGGGAGAGGATTGGGAGGTTGACAGCTGCACCTCCTGTACTTGCCAGGTTTGTGTTGTTCAATCCTGTTGTAAGCGTAACAGTAGAGTGGAATCAAGGACAACAACACTCGAGTGTCTGATTGAAAGTGAGCTCTGTCATGTAGACTGCACGTTCGTTTATCCTCGTTTCTGCCCCAGAGTCAAGTCTCACGTTTCTTCATTTTCACTTGACCTGATTTGAACGCGTCTTTTAAGTCTCCCAGCTTTTACTTGTTGTTTGTAAGACTATTTAATATTTCATTATGTAAAGACAATCCCAGACTTGACTGCCATAACATCCAAGCTTCTGGTAAAATCCTGGAATAACAACACATTTTGAATCCTAAACATCAATACAGCTCTGATGCAGCCTATAACCCCAAAGGATTAGTTTGAAATTTTGGGAAACGTGCCAACTGACTCAGCACTTCTTTACCACCAATGTACTTTTCAGTGTATATACCAGTCTGTTCCCTCCTTCTCTGCCAGATTTTTGTGCTATCCCAGGTGTATTTTTCTGGCCTTTTTCTTGCCCGCCTGTTTTGACCTTCTTGCTTACCTTTTTCATTTGAGTCCCTCCACTTCTGAGCTGTCACACTACAGTCAAGCTATAATGATGTTAACTTAGCAAAAAGACTGGAAAGAAGGGGGAAACAGCTGGCCTGGCTCTGATCAAAGGTAAAAACAATCCACTAAATCCAGAAAGTCACTCTTCTGAGTTTGGCCAAGAAATTGTCTGGCACACCTTCTTTAATGGGTATAAGCGTTGGAGATGGTTAGTATGAATAGGCATAACATCTAAAGCCTGTCTCTTTGTTAAACTTTGTTTTTCCACGCTTCAAATCTTTATGTTAAAATAGTATCTTCATATTCAACAAAGAGACACTAAAGTGGTAGCAATATTCTGGTATCATACTCACCAAGGAAGTTAATGAGCATAATCCTCACATTCCTGAAAAATGTAGTTACCAGTTGGGGAAGTTTTGCTTGAAAACCAATGTGGTTAAATGTGTTTCCAGAGCTGCCTTCGTTTGCCTTTACCATTATTTTATGGTTGAGTGTCTTTATTAAATATAATTAGTTTTGTCATCAATGGATTGAGGGAATAACCAAACCTGTGAGTCATACCGTTCCTCAGCATCTTAAAAAAACATGTGGCTAAAATAGCATGGTATACAGTGTCTAAATGATCCTGAATACTGGTCTGCCTCATCTTTACCTTATTTAGGATGGAGAGGCAGTATGTCAGCAGGTGTCTTGCTCTCCTGTATCCTGCATAAATCCATCCTTTATTGATGAAGAGTGCTGCCCTGTCTGTCTCGGTAAGTTTGATTTGCCAGATTTGTGTGCTAAAATAACAAAATGTGATCGAAGTATACCAACTCTGTGTGTGTTTGTCTATGTAAATAAAGATAACAAAGATGGCTGGTCCCCATGGTCTGAGTGGACCCACTGTTCTGTCTCCTGTGGACGTGGAGGGCAGCAAAGGGGCCGATCGTGTAACAGCATCATGCCGGCGTGCGCCGGTCCGTCGGTTCAAACTCGCAGCTGCATGCCAATGAAGTGTGACCGCAAGGGTAGGTCTTACATCACTGCACAGGTCTGTTTTGACTTGTATTTATGTTTTAATCATTTGAGCACAACCAATCCAAGATAATTAAACAGATATTCCTCAAAGAGAAATAAGAAACTTCAAAAAATTGATTTGAGAGATTGCGGTCATAATTGGAAACACATTGTTTTAGTCCTGCAGCCATACACACAGTAGAGAGCTGTGGTGGGGGTCTGCATATTTTCTTTAATTTTCCAGGTTACTTACAGTGTAAAAAAATAAACATGTGTGCATGTTTCATGTCTAGTGCACCTTGAAGGGAACTGGAGCCATTGGTCGCCTTGGTCTGCTTGTACAACCACATGTGGAGAAGGAAGCATCACACGTGTACGTCTGTGCAACAACCCACCACCAGTGAAGAGCAGCAGAGGGTGCTCAGGCAGCGCCAGAGAGACACAACCATGCAACAACACGCTCTGCCCCAGTGAGTACAAATGCACATATAAAACTCTGCACCTATGCACTTCCTTACAGATGAATGATACGTTTGTGTGCAGTTGCTGGAGGCTGGACAGGCTGGAGTGAATGGTCACTGTGCTCAGAATCTTGTGGAGGAGGCCTTTCAAGTTGCCAGAGAGAGTGTTTGAACCCTGCCCCACAGAATGGTGGGAAGCCTTGTGCCGGAGACACTGTGGACTACAAAGCTTGTAACAAACAACCGTGTCCTATAGGTAAACTTAAGCGTGTCAAAAACCTCAGGCTGTAGGTAATTGTGTACAAAATGCTAAGCACATCTGTGGATAAACCTAATCATTTTTTTGCTGTAGGATACATATTTTCAAGCATTAGAGCATTAAAAACAATATCATCTATGACATACTTTCCCTTGATTCAATTACTAAGGCTAATGGCGATGTAAATAGTTTAGGTTTCAATTTCCATTGACCCTTTTATGGATTATTTACTTTGTGACTCAATTTGTACCTATGTCTTTTCAGACGTGTGCTTGTTGTCAAATCCATGTTTTCCTGGTGTGACGTGCACATCACACAGCGAGGGATCATGGGAATGTGGACAGTGTCCGTTGGGTTTACAAGGCAATGGCACTCACTGTGAAGATGTAAATGAGGTAAAGTCCAAGGCAGACAAAGATCAGATTACAGGAGGATGACCTAATGCTGCAGAAACAATATGATACCTCAAAAGGCTCTTACATAATACCTACTTAGTTTTTTGGACTGTCAGTCCACCACTATGGCCAAGACTGAAATGTCAAAACACTTATTTTGTACGTAGACTTTTTAACCTGTTGTGGCCACAGAGTGAATCTTTCACCTCATTTTCTCACATAATTCAGCCTCTAAATTCAGCCATTCCCAAAGGGAAGAAATCTTATGGCTTATTCTAAACTTAGAAAATCCTCTATGACCTACAAAAACCCCAACTTCAATAATATTTATTTCACAACCAACCACAAATAACATATACAATTGTTAAATGTGATATGTTTATTTGAGTTATTTATTTGTCATTTTAGCTGAACTTTTAACTAAAGCAAGGTTGTTTTTTCAAGTTTAGCATAGAACATTCTACATGAGTCAATTAACTGTCTAAATTAATTTGCTGAAATTAATCCTTAATATTTTGCACTTACAAAACTTGAGATTAAAATTCTTTCTTATGACCTCTCATGACCCAACTGCAGTACCTTTACAGCCCCCCAGGGGACAGCAGTCCACACTTTGGAAATCACTGTGCCAAACTTTTAACTTTTCTCTTTATCTGCAACAGTGGCCGCCTCAGAAGACATCACTATTCTGTAGTTTGATCCTGACTCTTGCAACACAGTTGTACAAACAGTTTGTGTTTGATATGCTGAACATGATTAATCCCTCTATTTCCCCAGTGTGAAGTGGATGGTGTGTGTGTTACAGAGTGTGTAAACACAGACCCTGGGTTCTACTGTCTGCCCTGTCCTCCTCGATATAAAGGCACGCAGCCATATGGCCTTGGACTAAAAGAAGCCCTGAAAACCACTCAGGCAGGTGTTTTATTCTTTGTGCCTTATTATTATATACAGCACATACACTTTACTTTGAAGTGCAATCACGAGTCACTTTAGTTTTCTCAGATGCATGCTTTTGTTGCAGGTGTGTGAGCCGTACAATCCCTGCAAAGACAACACACACACCTGCCACAAGTATGCTGCGTGTTTGTACCTGGGCCTGGCCTCTGAGGTTTTGTACAGGTGTGTGTGCGCTGTTGGATTTGCGGGTGATGGCTTTTTGTGTGGCGAGGACTCTGACCTGGACGGTTGGCCCAACAACAGACTGACCTGCAAGCAAAATGCCACCTATCACTGTCAGAAGGTAAAAATCGGCTAGCAAATAAATATTCAAGATAAAAAAATGAAACATCTTTTAATGTGTTCTGTTTGGGTGTGAATAAATAATAAACTGTGATTTTTGCTGAAGGATAATTGCGCAATGATACCAAACTCTGGACAAGAAGATCTGGACAAAGACGGACAAGGAGACGCCTGTGATCCTGATGACGACAATGACAGCATCATAGATGAGAGGGTGAGATTGCGGTTGAGTCATTTAAAGGAAACTGTGTCTGTATATTCACGTCTCCTCTGTGTGGATGTTTGACATAGGACAACTGCCCACTGGTGTTCAACCCGCGGCAGTATGACTCAGACAGAGACGGGGTTGGGGACAGCTGTGATAACTGTCCGTTTGAGAGCAACCCATTGCAGAGAGACACCGATGACAACGGAGAGGGAGACGCTTGCAGCATTGACATTGATGGAGATGGTACGAGCCTGGAACTTATTACTTTCATTCTTGCCTTTATTCCCTGTAAGTAAAATAACATAGGTTTAACACCATGTTGTTCTTGCTCACAACTTCTTCACACCACTGTACCCCATAGTGGCCCAGTATTAAACATTTATGATATATTTTATTTATCCTTTCATCTAAAATGCCCAATTGTTGCTCCCATGTTCCCTGTAGTTATGTTTTTTCCAGTGTATCCCTAGTTTTTGGAAATTAACACAACAAATTACGAGCTCATAAAAAGTACTTTAGCTAAGTACTTGTCTATTGTTCTTTAATTAATTTGGCATGTTGTGTATTTATGCGGAATACAAGAGGAAAAAACATTTTTAAATGAATTTCCTTCATGCAGAGATTCTGAATGACCACGACAACTGTCCCTCAGTCTACAACACTGACCAGAGGGACACAGATATGGACGGTGTTGGAGACCAGTGTGACAACTGTCCCCTTCTACACAACCCACTGCAGGTTCATGGAAAACACACTCATGAAATCACACAAATGACTGTATCTGCTTTAAGTCTGTACCAGGGGGAAAACATTACAGCTGTGGTGATAGTTTTGCGTCACAGAACATCTGGTCTTTTGAGCTCATTCATGCAATTTATTAGTGACAAATAATCACTGATGGATGTTTGTTTTTTTGTTAACAAAGAGGGAATGTTACTTATGTAAGTTTTTAATGTGTGTGTGTGTGCAGCTGGACTCTGACAGTGACCTGGTTGGGGACATGTGCGATGACAACAAGGACATTGATGAGGACGGCCACCAAAACTCTCTGGACAACTGTCCCTATGTTGCTAACAGCAACCAGGCCGACCACGATAAAGATGGGAGGGGAGATGCTTGTGACCACGATGATGACAATGACGGAATCCCAGACGATCGTGACAACTGCAGACTGGTGTCCAACAGGGACCAGATGGACACTGATGGTCAGAGCTGCATCACTTTATGTAGAGTTTGGCAAACGTAGGATGACTCAACCAATCCAATCCACTTTATTTATAGAGCATATTTAAAAACAACACAGTTGCCCCAAGTGCTGTAGAATAACATTAAAATAACATAAACACAGGTAAGACTGTCGGACAGAGGTAGAATGACTCATATCAGAAAACAAAGAAATGAAACATGTCACTAGACACTTTTTAAAATCCAGAATCAAAACAACAACAAATGCTGTATATCTATGTTCCCAGTGGTCCATAAACAGTTAATGGCTCTCGTGAAGTTTAGTCCTTAAAACATTGTTTAATAGATCAAGAATTACATAGGACTTTCTCTTCACAAGCATACGTTATCTCTTTTTTATCCCCATTCTGGTGTTACACATCCATCTCTCTCCTTTCTCTTAGGTGACGGCAGTGGAGAAGCTTGTTTTGATGACTTTGACAATGACACTATTCCAGACGCGCTGGATCCCTGTCCACTGAACCAAGATATTGGCTCTACAGACTTCAAGAAGTTTCAGGTTGTTTTGCTGGACCCTAAAGGCACAACGCAGTCTGACCCCCTGTGGGTGATCCGCGGCCAGGGCACAGAGCTGCTGCAGACAACCAACTCAGACCCTGGAATCGCTCTTGGTGAGATCACATAGTCATACTCCCCAAAAGGCAACAACAAAAAAACCAACATTCGGGTAAAACAAAGAGAGTCTTAAAAACAATCCTCTTGGTTTGAACAGGATATGACAAGTTCAGTGCTGTCGACTTCAGTGTGACATTTTATGTGAATACTAACCGAGATGATGACTACGCTGGCCTTGTGTTCGCCTATCAGTCCAGCCAACGGTTCTATGTTGTGATGTGGAAACAGGTGAGACGTAAATGCTGACTTTACAATGACTATGCTTCCATGGATACCAATATGATCTGAATAAGATATTTTTTTCATGAAACTGATGTTGCTAATAAAATAGTCTGTTCATTCATTCTTGAGAGCATAATCTGATCATGACTCACTGCTGTAAAAATTCAAAACAGATTATTTTTACATAATAGTGTCATAGTCAGACATGAGTTAAAAATCAGAATAACTTTATCCTTAAAGGGTCATTAAAGGGATTTTCCACCCATTTTCCACTTGGTCAATTGAAGAGTAAACTCAAAATCATTATAATGCTGCTGTTTTTGTTTAATTCGACCAAATTTGACCAGTTTCTGAAAAAAATATAACTCATAAAACTTAAAAGAAACAGTAAAAAGCAGTGTATGGTTTTTATTTTCTTTGGGATGTGATGTGACTTTGACGTCAACTCCATCAGTTTAACCCTCACACTTTTATATCCTGCGTGATCTTTCTTTATATGGGAGCAGGTGTCTCAGGCCTACTGGGAGAAAAAGCCTTCTAAAGCTTTTGGCACAGCGGGAGTTTCCATTAAACTGGTCAACTCCAGCACAGGACCTGGGGAGTATCTACGCAATGCACTATGGCACACCGGAAATACCAGAGACCAGGTATGAGTCTGACATTTTGTGCCTTCGCATGTGACTTCACAGACCAGACTGACTGACACAATAAAGACCACATTCTTAAGTGCAATTTTCTTGTCCTGTGCTCACATGGGCGTGCGTCTGTTCCAGGTCAGAACACTGTGGCATGACCCCAATAAAACTGGATGGAGGCACTACACTGCTTACCGCATGCACCTGATCCATAGACCCAAGACTGGGTTCATCAGGTATACAGACATTTGTCACGTGCAATACTAAAGTCTCCTTCTTACAGAAATTAGCTGCTATAACCGGGCACTTTAAAGCCTGGTGAAGCTCCTATACATTCCCTATTGCCAGTGGTTGCTCTGCCCTATGGGTTTTATTTTCACCCCTGAATCACCAGTGCGTCACTGACTTACATTTAACGCCGTAGCCCTCAATGATGGTGGTCACTCTTTTGCATCTTTTACTTTACTTTTGTTTGGATGATTCAGTTGATGATTTAAATTATACTGAGAATTGTCTCGCGTTTTAAAATGTAAGCATCCCTACAAACACCTGTACATGTGTTGTCATGTCATGTCATGGAAGTACACCAACTTTTTAAATTTTGAAGTTTGTGGACCTCAACAGAACTTTCCAAATGAAAAATCATTTTAATATATAGTTAAAGCATTCAATAGCCCATTTTTCTAAGTGTCATATTCCAAGATATGCTGCACTGTCTTAAAACATCACTCATTCCTATCTGTTTCTGAATGCTTTAAAAAGGAAACGTCACACTTGCTTAGAATGAACAGGCACCGTGTCTGTATTTACAACAATGTTTAACATTACTAAAGCAGTAATAATCTAATCAATCTGTGTTTATATCTACATCATGGTTTGTTAAAACAACATAGACAAACAAGAAGAAAAACAACTTGAACAAATTTGAATGAAATGGCCAAAAATAGTCTTTAAATGACACATTTGGGTTTCAGTCAGTACCAGTTCAGGTTTAGTGGGGGACCAATCTGCTGACTAACTTCTTAAATCTCCTGAAATCTCATTCAGTATCAACCGTGAAGGAATAATTCACCCTTGGATGTGCTAATACTCAAGGATATCATCAATCAACAAGAGTTATGTTATGATAACAGTGTGATTCACTCTCTTTGTACCTAGTCCTCCTCAGCCTGCCACATCTATTTCTGCTTAGTTGCACCTCTCTAATGGACTTTAAAAAAAAAGCTCAAGGCAATGGGTTTTATTTGCTTTGTGCTGTTCATGTGCAAATTTAGAGGACTGCTCTGTTTTCAAGCTGAGAAAAAGTGAGGGGTTATAAGAACAATGCTGTTATGTGCTAGGCTTGGTTGTTTCAGAGGCTTGATAATGTTTAAAGATGCAAGCATTGGTTCTGCTAAAAATCTGTGTGTTTAGCAAATATATTGTAGAGTTTGAAAAGAATATTGTGGCGGAAGGACACTCATTTGAGTTTTTTAATTTGCCATTGAAACATCCAATATAGCTGCTTTAAAATATCTCTGATTGACGTCATATGCCCAGAATTATCCACTGCAGGGCCAGTGCTAACCTTTCTTGTGCCCCCAAGAGCCTTGAATTATTTTATTTTATTTTGTTTGTTTATTTATTTATTTATTGTATTCATTTGAAATACTTCTTAAAGAGGATCTGTCCTCGCGTGTGACATCTTACAGCCTCCGGCATCAAATCTTGAAGTTAATCCGTCATTAGTGTAATTTTCCTTAATTGTGCATTTGGAAATAATACATGAGGAGTTAGTGAAGCAAAGCTTTCGTATTTGCATGTATGTATTTTCGCATATAAAAAGAAATTTAAAAAAAGTACAATATATCATCCATGTAAATATGAGGGAGAATTGCTTTAAAACAATTGAGAGTTGTCATCCTCCTCTGAGGATAATATAGTTTTCAGTCTATGCAAAGCATAGTAACAAACTAGCTCAAACCACAGTGTTCTGTTGAAAAAACAGTATGGATAACAGATATATACGTGATATAATAACAGTATACAGGTAAGCAATCAGTCGGGCATAGTCACACACAAGAATACAAAACAGTCATCTGAAGGTTAGTGCAGTTTTACAGAATAAAACATCGACATTACTATAGATATACAGTATAAGAGACAATAAAACCTATATTATGCAGGAGAAACATTGATTTGACCCAGCTGAAGTAGTACGCCCATGTGGAAAATATTGATTTGTTTATAGAAGTGATTTTAGAGCTCTTTTAAACTGCTGTGAAGACAAAAAAAAGTACTGGCAGATAATTCCTCACCTTGGGTCCTTGGTGAAGTGTACTAAACTTAATGTGAAATATGCACATGTGAGGGCCCAAATTTATGGATTACATGACAGCGTCATACTTAAAAAAAAAAAAAAAAAAAAAGGCTTAAGCTTCAGTTTGCAGTGAGAGAAGCTACTTTTTTTATGTTATAGAAAAGTCTGGTCCAACATTAACATGAACTACATGCACAGCCTTCACCAAGAGCTGCTGCTTTAATCCATGAGCTTAATTGGTGTCTTTCATTAACAGTACCTACCTGTGTTGTACATATTCTGTGCAGGGTGGTGGTGTACGAGGGCAGGGAGATTTTGACTGATTCAGGAGCAGTGTACGACCACACGCTGGCTGGAGGCAGACTGGGATTGTTTGTCTTCTCTCAGGAGCGTGTCCTCTTCTCAGACCTCAGATATGAGTGTAGAGGTGAGCAGGATCTCAGGTTTTTAGCTAAAACTAATTCCCATTTACAATCTGTGTGAAAAGAGTAAGGATGGAAGTAAGACATTCTGTTGTAGGTAGTTGTAACTGCTCAATGTGAGCCACCAAAATATTACAAGAGAAATCTGTGTGGTCATGAGATGATTAATAACCATTGTTATTAATCATTATTGTTTTTTGTGAAATATTGGATGATTAAATCCACGAACTACAATAATTAGTGAAATGAAACAAATTGACTTTACAGAGGCAGTGTCTCTGCTGGAACTGCTGAAACATGATCGAAATTACTGATTTATTCTTTTATTCATTCATTTATTTATTTATTTTTACTGCACTGCATTCACAAGCTTCTCTAATGTGATGGGATTTTATTGTCATTTTTTAGTTACACAAGTCCTCCAGTTTCTGTAAACCCATTCCTCTCATAAAAGGCACCATTTGATGACCTTGTATAATCTGTTTTTTTTTTCTTGTTTTCTTCCCCTAGATAACTGATGTGTTTTGCTAAAAAATATACAGAAAACAGCGTCAACATCCCTCCAGAGATGCACACAGAAAATCTTAATACAACTGAGATGCGCCAGACGCAGCCAAGCCTGTCAGTTAGTGACAATCATCTAGCAGCTTTTTATGCAGCAGCATTGATTTCAGACTGTCTCATTTGCTGTATGTAACTGTGGACTCTGACAGCATCTCTAATGGAACTTCCCTCTGCATTCATTTGTGCTTTCCTTAAAGTTGTAAATAATTATTTATTGTCAGATACCCAGTGTGACTATAGAGAGACGTGTGAGGACGACGGAGAAAGTGGAACAAATGTCTGGTATCTTAATAATAAAATCCAGTTTTTATCCAGTTGATTCTTTTGCTTGTTTGTTTTTCAGGCGATGCCACTGCAGTGTGATTACATCAATGCGGTCTGTAGTGCCCTCTAGTGGTGGAAGTAATGAATGACGGGATAGAGGAAACAAAGCCTTTGAGGTTTGAGACGTAAATCATTTATTCATGTGAAAAAAAAACAACTTGAAAGCTTCTACTTACAGTTTACAGCAAAAACAACTGGACGTTACTGTAATAATTCAAGAAGGAGCTAAATGTAAAAGTACAGTACAAGACAGTCAGTTAATAAGAAATTGACTGATTGTTTTTATTTTATTTTATTTTTTTAAATAACTGGCTTTACAAATCCTGAAATAACTTAACATAATAGAAACATTTAATTTAAAGGTGCAGTTTGTAACAATTGGCAACATTTATGTTTCTACACTTTCGATACTTTTCAAGGACACTTTTCAAGGACACTTAAAAAAAAAACAAAAAAAAAACAGTTAACAGGATGACAGTAAACAGAAAATGGAGAGGAATTATTTTAAACAGGTGGGTTTTGAGTCTGGATATGAAGAGGGGAAGAGAGTCAGAGTTGCGGATGTCTGGTGGGAGTGAATTCCAGAGGAGGCTTAAAGCTCTGCTCCCCATGGTGCTGAGGCGGTTGGAGGATACAGAGAGGTGGATGGAGGAGGAAGATCGGAGGGAGCGGTAGGAGGTGGCAATGTGGAGAAGGTCAGAGAGATATGGAGGGGCGAGTTTTTGGATGGCCTTGAAGGCATGCCGGAAGATTTTGAATTTCTGAGATTGGAGTTGTTGTAGGATGGGGGTGATGTGGTCCACAGAGCTGACCTGGCTCCTAATAAAATGTTCATTCTGGGGTAAGGAAAAACAACAGTTCATACAATCAGATGACTCTACACTTAAAAATCTATATACATAATTTTTATCCCCCAAAATAATTCAAAGATGTAATGCAAATGCAGTGTTTGTCCTTTTCGCACATGATAGTAAATAGTAGCTGTGAACAAACTACAGATGTAGAGTAAATAAATAATTATGGAGTAAAAACTGTAAACAGATTCTGTCCAGGCTTCTGTTCGGGATTCTAAAAATATGACTCAGTAACGCTGTAACAATAAACAAGCCTTAGCGCACTTTATCAGCCGTTCACTCCTGAGTAACTGCAGCTGCTCCTAGTGTTTTATACCTCAATGGAAAAGAAAAGCTCTGCTACTTTATTTAAAATTCCTGAAAGATAAGGACATGAAGTAGAGACAAACAGGAAGGAGAGCAGACTCCTGCTGTGAGGCTGCAGGGATAGTTGAGTGACTTCATTCAAATTTGACAAGATTCCTATCAATCATCAGCAATAAATCATCAAACCAGCCTTATCTGCAAAGAAACCTCACAATATTACAGATGTCTATAGTCCCAACAGTAAGCAAATACTTGAGGACAGTGGAGAGGGAAGAAAACAACCTATATCACTTCTCTAAGAATAAACCTTCAACAAAAGCAGGGTGGAGTCACATAACATTTCTCCACCATACACTCCCTGAATGTCTCCTTTTATGAAGCTTCCACCTTGGTGGACAATCAAGTTATATTCTATTCTATTCTCTCACATAGAAGAGACGTGGGAATCACAATATGATACCCAATGCATGGTCCACGATACCAATAATATCACGATACAACAATTCTGTCACAATCAATATCTAACTGAAGAAACAAAACCTCTGTGAAAAGTTAAAAGTGCAGGATTTCTCTATTTATTCACAACACAGAGACCAAAGTGCACAAAGTCTATGTATTGAATGTTGATGGAGCATCTCTTAACTTAGCTTTCTCCACCATTATCTCGCTGTTTCCCTAAATCACTTGAGCATCGCTGCCATGAGTGAAAGTGACAGGGACTGTTTACTTAAATTCATTAAAATAAAAAAAATTGGGACCCACTGACAGTTTTACAATTATTATCATTGAGTTACTCAGTGTTATAATGACAATAACAGCATTTCTGTGTGAAATAAATCACTCATTATTATGTCATCCTCATAGTAATGATTTAAATCATTTAAATGTTTACTTTGACAGAAATCTGCGTCTCCAAAGAAACGTACTCTTGCGTTTCAAGGACGTGTATTGTCAACAAACTCGAAACCTGTTCCACCTGTTCCACCTGTGTTACGCACATACACACACACACCTGGCGCATTGAATGACCGACGTCACTGCCTGTTTCCAGTGACCTAGGAAGAATGAGGAAGGCTTGTCCTCCGGGCACAGAGAGAGCACAGGCCTCATCAGTGTCAAAAGTTTAAGTGTATTGTCATTCTTCATCTGCGCAAACAGGTGGGATGTTGCGCCGTTGCGCCGCGTTCATGGAGCGGCACCGCGCCGCGCTGACCTTTGCGCTGCTGATCGTCGGTTACATCCTCTATGTCACGATCGGCGCCGGGATTTTCTCAGCCATCGAGATGCCCTACGAGCAGGAGCTTCGAGACGAGCTGAAGGCGGCGAGGCAGGACTTCCTGAACGACAACACCTGCGTGTCCGACGCGCGCCTGGAGGAGCTGCTGGTCCGCGCGCTGGAGGCCAGTAACTATGGCGTCTCGGTGCTGGGTAACGACAGCGACCGCAACTGGGACTTCGTGTCCTCACTGTTCTTCACCAGCACCGTGCTGACCACAACAGGTGATGACCAACACACTCTGTCAATGAAACTTACTTTTATTGTGGTAGCAAAGTTTGTTGTCTATTGTACTCTCTCCTAATATATATATATATATAAATATATGTATATGTATATGTATATATATGTGTGTGTGTGTGTATTCTTGTACTTGCAGCATACTGAGGACCAGTGAGGGTTTTTTTTACCAACAGAGTGAGGTCATTTTTAGGAAGTGGGGACATTTTGGCCGGTCCTCACTTTGTTTTCATTGAAATCACTTCCTTAAGTTGTAAACATGCTAAGCTCCTCAATTTGATACAAAAAAAACATTTTCCAGCCCTGGTGTTTCACACACTCTTTTTGCTCTGGGGCTCCACCTGCAGACATTTTATGGTACTGCACCCAGTAGTTCTTTATCGACATCATTCATGAAGTAGGTATTTGCAATGGTGTGTTGATTTATAAAGTGGAAATGCTGGTCCTCACTTTTACCCGGTCCTCAGTATGCAGCAAGTACAAGAATGTGTGTGTGTTGTGTGTGTGTGTGTATATATATATATATGTGTTAGGGATGCATAGGGATGCACAGTATTATCGGCACAATATCGGTATCTATATAGGCAAACACAGGATTGGCTGATATGACTAATGACTACATTAGGCTAAATGCATCTGCAACTACAAGTCTTTTTTTAACGTTTATTTCTTTTGCTCAGTGAATAAAATTAAAATGTATAATTTATTTATATATATATATATATGTATATTTAAGTCTGCTGTGTAACGAGTAGCCAAGATATTATGTTTATGCAGTATAAAACCTACACATATTGGTATCTGTATTGTTTTCGGCCCAAGCACTCCCAATATATCGGATATCAGCAAAAAGTCCAATAAAGTATCTGTATATATGTATATGGCAAATACGAATGACTCAAAAGCAAAAACACAAAGGTAGGGATGATAATAGTAATACAACAATTAAAAAGTAATATTTTGATGATGCAAACAAGGATAAACCAAACAAAAATCTGTGTCATATACACGTAATCATGTTACATATGATGTAGTATGTCACGTTTAACATGTGTAATACACCATGATGTGTAACAAATTATATATATATATATATATATATATATACATATGCAAAAGTATAATAAAGAAAAACCCAACTGCAGCATGATGAAAAATGTCATTACAGTTATTACAAATATGATTCCCAGGCGTTAAAATGCATCACTTTTTGCTTTCTAAATGTGCTTTAATAGCAGTAACCTTTGGCTAAAGATGCCCCACTAACATGTTTCTGTGTCAGAAATCGTCAGAAATTCCTTCCCCAGAATCCATTAAATGCATACATTTATAAAATAATAACAACTGGACAGATGATGTCTCCTACTTTCTAGAAAGGAATGTACTCTTATGTTTCAAATTCCAGACTATGTTTGGAATCGCAATCGTATACTTTATCCAAAGTACCTATGTCATAAAAGTACATATATAGCTACTATCTACACATCTATTTTCAATGACAATTCAGTGTGAGCTCTTTCCTCTTCAGCAGATTCACTGTGTATGGAAATAACTCTGCTCTGTGAAAGTCAAACAGTGAAGAAACAATAAGTGAAAAGCATTTTTCCGGGTTAATGGGGTTTTAATAAATCATCTATTGGGCTAATGCTTTATAGATCATTTATTTTTTGGGTTGGGTGAATTTGTGAAAAATAGCTTCCCCTGGCTGCTACTTACTAATTTGCTAAACATGCTTTTATAAATGTTGGACAAACATGGCGAAATATAAATTCTGTGTTTCTGAGGACACTGTTCCTTTGTGAAGCTACAGGGAAAGGGCAATTTTGGGAAAGCATCTTCTTGCAGTTCCCGTGTGGAAACATTTCTCATGGTTCTCCAGTTTCCTCCCACAGCCTAAAAAAAACATGCAGATTTGGGGATTAGGCAAATTGGACACACACATTGACTGTAGGTGTGAGAGTGGGAGTGGGTGGTTGTTTGTCTCTGTGTGTCTGAACTTTCCACCTTTCACCCTATATTCATATGGCGCTGGGATTGGCACCAGCACCCCCCCACAACCCTCCATTGGAGGTTAAAGTGGTAGATAATGGATGGATGGATGGATGGCCTAAACTGTTTTAAAACACTTATATAAATTACTGTTACTGAAAACATTAAAAATGAATCATAAATCCCTGGTCACACAATCTGCACAAGATGAAATCTGAAGAAGAGGAAGAGGCAATGGAAAGAGGGGGAAAATAACAAAACGGTAATGCAACATTGCAGTGTAAACACTAAGAATAAACAAGCTGCATAATGCAGTCTGAAACTTGTAAATCAGTCTCAGAAAAGTGCTGTAGAAATAGTTTTTATTAAGAGGGTGTTTAGTACTAGAAAGGACAGATGTCAGAATATACAACATCTGTAACTTTGGAAGTTCATTTGAGAATACCTTGCTGTTTTATTGAGTCCATTTTGGCTGTGGGTTAAGATTGTATCATGAAGGTATGTTCACGTAGTAAACAGGATCAGGAGGAGTGCTGCTGCGTGCAAAACTGCTTTCCTTTTTCTGTGCAGACACCAGATTATTACAGATCCACAACAAATGGCTCCTAAATGTTAGACTTGTTAAATGCTTATAGTTGCGTCACAAACACTTTAAACAGAAGCTACTATTATATTATTGTACATGCATTTTTCATCATGAAAAACCATCAGTGAGAAGTCAGGGATTTTGGGGATGCCAAAGATAAAACACTGTATTTTACATTTTCACATTATAAGCTTATGTTGTTTGGTTTTATTTTGTAGTTGAAGTTTATATCATTATGTTACACATACAGCCATTGTTAGTGTCAGGAGATGTGTTTTTTTACAGAGCAGGTTGGCTCTAAGAGAAAGTTATTGTGTGCATTGTTTGTCAGTAAGAAGACGATCAGAACCTCATGCTGCCCCAAAACATCTGATAATGATGGAGCCGAGAGCAGATTATTCTGGAGCTAGTTTGTGTCTTCCTGTCTAACAGAATATGCTAAGGCCATTGGAGAGATGATTAGATGTACAATTAACTCTGTGCTGTTTCTGTTTGTTTTTCCAGGGTATGGCCACAATGTTCCTCTCTCAGATGTCGGCAAGGCCTTCTGTATCTTCTACTCCATCTTGGGAATCCCCTTTACCCTCCTGTTCCTCTCCGCTGTGGTGCAGAGGATCATGGTGGTGGTTACACGACGTCCAGTGTCCTACTTCCACCGCCGGTGGGCCATGTCTAAACCGAGGCTCGCTGCCATCCACGCCACCTGCCTCGCCGTCCTCATGACGCTGTTCCTCCTCTTCATCCCTGCGTGGATCTTCATCGGCCTGGAGAAAGACTGGAATTATCTAGACTCTCTGTATTTCTGTTTTATCTCTCTGACAACCATTGGCCTCGGGGATTATGTCCCTGGCGAGACTCATAGTAAAGAGGCCAACCCACACCCAGTGCTCTACAAGCTGATGATTACAGGTGAGTGGTTTGGTGTAGCTGCAACATCCACACGTTTATTAATTATTTTATGAGGCCAAGATTTGATGAATTTTCTCATCCTGTAGTAGTTTGATTGTGACTCCTTGAAACAAAATGTTGTTTACTTGGGTCTGTGAGAGAGCAAATTAAACCACGGGGGGATTTCTTAAAGACCCAGTGTGTAAAAATAAGTGACATCTAGAGACTTTGTCAGTGAACTATGGTGGCCTTCACATGCCAGAAAGGATGTGGTTCTTTGTTTTTGTTTACATTGTAAGTTTCGACTTCAAAATGCACAACACTGGACTGTGTTTTGTCCCGTTTGAGCTGCTGTAGAAACATAGTGGTGCAAGATGGCTTAGAAAAGCCTAAAGTATATATAAAAGCTTATTTTAAGGCTATTCATGTATAATGAACATTAACTAAAATACTTATGTAAAGTATTTTCAATATCTGCCTATAACCTCTTTGTATATGTCACAAACTGGACCTTTAAATGAGACAACATAAGTGTATAATGTTCATTACCAGTTCATCTTGACTAACTTCTCTGGTGGCTTCACTACACCCATTATTTGTCGACCAAATCTTTGTATGATCTCATCTGTCAGTCTGTTTTTTTTTGGGTCAATCATGCTGCCATTGTGTGTGTGTGTGTGTGTGTGCTCCCTCTATCAGTCTATTTGCTGACAGGCTTGGTGTGTTCCCTGGTGGTGCTGGAGACGTGCTGCGAGCTCCCCCAGATGAAGCGTCTCAGACAGCGGTTCCACCAAGAAAACGTCCGCGAGCTGGACTCTGAGACGGCCAACATCATCGAAGAGGAGCACAGGAGCGATCAGCTGAACGATCACATGGCAGATAACCTATCAGTCATCTCGTCTGTGTCGGAGCAGGCCGCGTCCATACGGCAACACAACAAAGCGTCTCCTTACACACCGGTTGTTAACAGAAAAATAAGATGACAGGAAATCTACCACACATTGTTTTTAGGTGACTTTTACTATGAACTTTTGGCAGAGAATGCTACCTAAATATGAGTGTACAGTATAAGCAGCCTGGCCAATCTCCATTGACTCAGTTAACTGCAAAAAAAAGTGTTTTCTGCCGTTGCCAACATCAACAGGCATTTGTGTAAAAGCAGGAACCACCCACAGATAATCAGGACCGTGCTGTTTTCTTGTTCTCCCCTGTTGCTCCTTTCCCTGCCGATAAGACTTACATCTGTGACATAGAGGAAGGGCTAGGCCCCCAAACGGAGGGAAAACCCAGAACCTTTCACTTCCTGCCAAAGCTATGGAGCTGTAATTCCAAGACGGAGATTCTCATGCTCCCTTTGCGCACGTTATATAATCCACAGTGGTATTTGCATAGGAAATTTGCCTTCTTGGAAGTCATAAAGCAGTATCGGGAGACTGAGGCACACATATTGCACATTATATAGAAGAATATTTAATAAAAGAGCAAGTAATGGCAAGTAGGAATAGACATTTTTTTCTTTCTGGTTGCTTAAGTTTAATGATTGACCTTCATTTCCTTATGGCATATTTACAACGTTTATCTCAGTGATTATACTGCAATACTTGGCCTCTAATCGCTAGAGGGCAGCACTTCCATGGTATATACAAAAGATTGCTAGGCTTCACTGAGGAATATATTTAAGGTGCAAGAATGTGTCTGAACAAGAATGTCTTTAATGTACATTATTAACTTTGTCAAAGCTTTCTCAGTTTACATGAGAACCAAACAGCATGTACAGCACGTGGTGGGTGTTTTATGCCTTCAAGTCATCAAAACATGGTTAAAGAAGAAGAAAAACAAGAATATGATTCGCAATCCAAAGATACTTTGCTGCTGTTTTCACTGTAATTTCCATGGGCTTGAATCAAGAGCAGAATTTTTCGGGGGCAGTTTTATAAATAAATCATGCAACATTTAACCTGACATAAGTGATCGAACAAACATTTTTATATAAACTCGGGTTGTTTATTTATTTATTTTTTATATAGCATTGCGTTCACATTATATTTCAAGACACATACTGTACATGCAGACTGACGTAGGCACTCACATTCACACATACTTTCAAACACACACTCACACATAAAAACAAAAGCAAAAAAAAAAAAACACACGAGGAAATGTGCTTCAACCAGGGAATCAGGGTTCAGTTATCCCCTGGTATGAGAAAACATTTGTCCTTCTGAAATGTCCTTGTCTCCATATGAGCTGCAGGATTGTTGTTGTTCAGCAGATGTTGGACCATTGACCTCTTTTGAAATCCCCACAAAGTCTGTTAAGTGTAAATTCATTCCCATTATAGGTAAAATAGTGGACACACCGTCTCACTGACACTTCATACACATTCCCTTCATTGCAATTTCACACACATACAGTACATACAGTGTGTATGTATGTGTGTGTGTGTGTGTTCATACGATATGTGGCTGTTTGGAGCACCGCGGCCAGAGAGGACGCAGGCTGACGATGAAGAGGATGAAGAGCAGTATAGCAATGAGGGTGACGATGGAGACGTAGCCAGCGTGAGGCAGAGGCGGAGTGTCTGGAGCCTCGGCTGGAATCATGTTGGTCAGATTCAGCATGTAGCCCAGTGTCCAGCCTGCATCGCTGCCTTTTATCTGGACGGATAAGAAAAAGAGGGACGACTATTATGAACTGAACGCAAAGGCAAATAAAAATAATCAAATCAATCATATGCTATTGTCTTTGTTAAGTGTTATCCTGACTGAAAACATATGGCAGGTGTTTGGACCTTGGAGTATATAGACGTTGTGAATGATTTCTTTGGATTTGATGTTGGGAACACTCTTGTACTACTACATAAATATTGATATTTTATTATATTTCAAGAAAGGTTTTATTTTTACTGTGACTGGGATGAAGTCCAAGGCAGTATTGTATTTTAAGTAGTCAAACAGAATTGAGTTTCCCCTTGTGTGGGGGCATATTAAAATATCATAACTGTTGCTGTGCGGCTTTATGCGGCAAATTCCCTCCGTAAAGGGGAACATTAAAAAAGGGGACTATTAAAAAAAACAAAAAAACCTTGAATACATAATTTATGTTTGAATCCAACCCTCATCGTAACCCAACCTTTACTTCAAACCAATAAATCTTTTATTATGTTAATCAACTACTTACTCCAACAATAGTTACTTTTGATGACGACATGAAAGGTGCAGGTGTAATGTGTTCTATTGGATTTAACTGCTTCCTATTTCGGGTCAAGTTCATGATGGTTCACTGTCACACGGCATGGTTTACTTTATCTGTCAACTGTAGTAGCAGTGATATTCACACATAACAAAACATACCTACTTATCTTTTTTATTATCTTAAGTTTTTCTCTACTGTTGTTAATGTATGTTTACTATTTATTACAATTTACTGTCTTTTTTTTATCCACTTTAATCATGTGTATCAACATCTATTGTGGGGCAAATGAAGTGGAAAAAAGACCAAAAAAAACAAAAAACATAATATATATAACAATGATATGCATGTTGATATTTCATAGAACTTAAAAATAAAATTAAATAATACAATTGGGACTTTATATTAAGTGATACAAAGTAACATTCTGGGAACCAAATGTGCAACCAAAAACTAACGTGGCAACCACAGGAGAACCAAGGGAGGAACCTTCAGGGTACGTTCTGCAACCGTTCTGGGGACCAAAAAGTATGAGCTGGGTTGACGGGCCGCGAGTGCTCCGCGGGCCGCGAGTTTATGACCCCTGCACAGGACTGTGGTTTAGCCCTTGGAGTTGTTGAACATAACAAAACATACTACACCAAACGCAATAGCAAACGGAATAAGTACTGAAGACCTTCGTCAGTGAAATGTAATCACGCTTAAATACTCAGTAACCTTTTGTTTGTTATTGCTTTTCCATCTTTGAGTTATGTGCGATGTTGCCACCGTCACGCGCACAGCAGCAGTTTAGCACACCTGCTCTAATTACACTCGTGCAGGTGGACGGAGGCTCGGACGAGGCACAGCCGACCGTCACCACCTCATCGTCGCTCCGCATGGTGATATTTTGCCGTTAAAATACAAGTAACGCTGTCTGACACCGCTGTTTACTTGTTACAGTAAACTTCCCCGTTGTTCGGAGGACACTCTGCGGTTATCTGGACCTGTTACCAGGACGACAAGTCAACTGGGTTTCAACTGTTTGCAGTCGAGGGCGACCGTCCGGGTAAGTACCTGCTCCTGTGCTGTGTATTGTCGTATTTTTATCTAGCTACTGCCTTTGTTATTAGCCTTGAAACAGAAGTGTTCTCGTTGTTTGTTTACATTCTGTGAGTGTGTTGTGCTGTTAAATGTACAGTGTGTAGGATGTATCTCTCAGCTCACTCCTCCCTTCTGAGGAGCAGCCATGGATGTATAATATGAACTGGATAGAGCTCCGCCCCCTTTGCCTTGAAGACATTTTTTACATGGTGACCACTGTGGGTACTGCAACAAAAAATCCCATGGGGCCTCAAAAGCAATTTTCCCATTGACCGCAATAGATAAAGAGACGTCTGTAAAAGTGTCCACAGGACACCTCGAGACATGGACACGGGCTTTTATATATCGTTATATTCAATATTTTTAATTCATGGAGTTTCATATTTAAAAAAAAAAAAAAGCCCAGACAAATCTTAATTCCCAGAGTGACGTCACAGCTGTGTACGAGCACAGCCAAGCGCGGTCATGTGGCGTCTCGAAACGGCGCGTTCATAAAGTTACTGTTAAATGTGATGAACACGCGAATTAGAGTTGAATACAAACAGATTGAGTGAAATAACCCGGAGTTATACAACTACTTCAACACATTGTTATTGTTCCTAATAATAATTATACAATCATATAAGGGAAATCAGACAAAAACAACATGAGTGTGATTCCAGGGGGACACGTGTGACCCCGGGAAAATTCAATTTGTGTCGTACTAGAATAAAGTGTAATTGCACATCCACATCCACAAATTGATGCTGATCTGTTACAGACTAAAAAAAAAAAGTGCACAATGTTATGCAGAGGTGTACTTACAACAATGTTATAGACATATTATACTAGCTAACAACTAACTAACATTACATTTTTAAATTTAAATTTTATGTTAAAAACAATGTGGTCCAATATTTCTACTAAATTTCTAATAAATTCTACCATATGGAAATTATTACACCTAAATGCTATGTGCTGGACCTTTGTATTTGCAATTATGGTGAATTCTTTAGGATTAGCATTGAACTTATGTCCTAAATCATTTTTGGTGGTGGTGGGATGTTTACTGCTCTATTATTACCATTTTAGTAAATAATTGAGGATGAGAGTAACTGCTCTGCATCACTGTAAATGTAAATATGTTGGTTACTAATCATTGACAAATATCAGAAATGTTGGTATGGCTGAATGACCATTTTAGAATATATTTGTTTTTCTCACAGGTGCAATCTGTAGCTTTTCAGCTTTGAGGATCTGATGCTTTTGTTTTTTCCCATGGTTAAACATGCTCCTATGTTCCTATGCTTCAGTGCCCTTGAGCCCATGTTTGTGTTAGTGTGTGTGAGACAGATAAATGTTGTCAATGTTTAAGCTTTGGAAGATTAGTTCTCACAGACCAGCTTGTTATCACCTGGATTCTGCGAGATTCCCCTTAAACGTAAGATACGATTTGTGCTGAACGCAGTATCTGTATTTATGATGGCCGTTTTGCTGATATATATTTTTTTAAATGAGATAAGAACTCATTTGGGGCCTTCGAAACTGGGGCAATGCTTGATGGGTGATTTAGTGATTTAAGTGACCAATTAAGGTAAGGTAAAGGTTTATACTTAACCAGTGTTTCTCACTCCTGGTCCTGGGGAGCCACTGTCCTGCATGTTCCGAATTTCTCTGCTCAAACACACATCGTCAGTAAGCTCTGCTGAAGCCTGATAACGACCCATTTATTTGAATCAGGTGTGGTGGAACAGGGAAACACCCAAAACATGCAGGGCAGTGGCTCCCCAGGACCAGGAGTGAGAAACCCTGTATTAAACTGATAAACTTTTTTTCATTCTTAAAAACAAATTAAAAAGAGAAAATATATCCTCATATGAATTGATAACTTTCATTAAGCCTCACATTTTTTAAAAATTCACAGCACATGCTGTGTATGTGAGTTCAATTTTCATTCAAATTGACCTAAACCATTAATTCAAATTGATTCATTACATTGATTAATGGCCAAGCCCTAATTTATTATATTACATTATTACATGTAATAGAATAACTTATTCTATTTCAATTATTAAAATGTTGAATGTCCTGAGTTGGAGTGGGCGAAAAAACGATTTAGCATATATTCTTTAACTGATACAAATAAACATTTAACTTTTTGTGGATTAGCAATAAATTAGCATTAGCACTAGATGGTGCCAAATGCTCACTCTCACTCAAGCTGTTATGTGACTATATCGCAATATATGATTTCAATTTACATGATTTTCGGAAATAAGTATTTTTGCAATATCGTATCAATATCAATTCTGTTTGACTACCTAATTCTGAATCGTTAGTCTGGAGGGAGATGATTAGCCAAAGGTGCTAACAGACAGAATCGAGCTGAATCTCGATCTAAAGTTGAATTCTCAAGACCCTGAATGTCCCGAAAGAAAAGGTTGTTACAAATATAGACGAGTAAACACAGGCGGTTTTAAAAAACTGATAAAAAAGTTTATCAGTTTAATACAGGGTTTCTCACTCCTGGTCCTGGGGAGCCACTGCCCTGCATGTTTGGGTGTTTCCCTGTTCCAGCACACCTGATTCAAATAAATGGGTCGTTATCAGGCTTCAGCAGAGCTTACTGACGATGTGTGTTTGAGCAGAGAAATTCGGATGTGATCTTAAATCAGCTGGAGCCGTGGCCTTGGGCTTGTGTGACATACATTGTGTGTGGACTGTGAACCACTGACCTTCTTGATGTATTTTATGGTGGGGTAGGTTTGTGAGGTGAAGTTGTATCCTTCGGTCAGCAGGGTGACGATGTATGTGCCAGAGAAGCAGTATTCAGCCAGGTACTTTAAGTCTCCGTACCGCTGCTTTAGCTGTACAAACAGTTTGAAACCAGTGAAAGCATTAGTTTTCAGCATATGCACACTGAAGGACATGGAAGTAGGACATTATTTTCTTCTGTGTGTAATTGAGCACTGAATATACACCAACCTCAGCCCAAGGTGTAGCACAGAAACGCTTTAGCTTTTCCTTGACATCTTCCAGAGGGATGGACGTATCAGTCAGATTGAGGAAGTTCATCACAAAGTAGTAAGCAGAGAAAGCCTACAATGAGAGGGGAGGGGAGATCAAGAGGTGAGGCCAAAGGAACTGAACTTTTGTCTGAGGATACGTTCTCAGTATTTGACTCGTATGGCCTTTTATGAGTTAAAGTTGGAGCCAATGTTTCTTTGAACACATTCCGGTTATTGGTAACACATTGAAGACTTGGCTTATCGAGTAAGTGAGACACTGTCTGAAAAATGTCCACATGCTACAGTAAAGTGTGTATGTGCACCACAAAAATGCCATATAATAATATTTGAGATTTAATAAACAAACATGAAAAGTATCTGACGCTGAAGCATTGACTTTAGGAGGTAAGTGTGTATACTGAACATTATATGAACATTTTGGTGAATAATTGCACAGCATCTTTGATATACATTGATATCCTACCCCATATTGCCCCTGCAAAAATGGCTGGAAGATCCCATTGAAGGAGCACTGGCTGTATTTGCAGTGTGTGAAGTTGAAGTTTCTTTTGATGACATCTTGGCATTGGAGGAAGTCTCCTCTCCCCTTGTGAGCAAAGGTTGGGGTAGCATGTTGGGGTTTCATTTTTGACACACACGGACTGTCGTAGATGACTGAGTAGTTCTTTGTGTCAGTGTAGCCACTA
Source organism: Microchirus variegatus (assembly GCF_963457635.1). Taxonomy (NCBI): domain Eukaryota; kingdom Metazoa; phylum Chordata; class Actinopteri; order Pleuronectiformes; family Soleidae; genus Microchirus; species Microchirus variegatus. Next base: position 13,476,813 of record NC_139818.1, on the reverse strand, counting down.
TTGAAACAAGGGTCCAGTATTGATCCTGGACCTGACTAGGAGAGAGTGAGATAATGGTGTGTAATAGACAAAAAGGAATTCAAAGTTAGTATTGTTGCACACTTAGTCATATATACAGCTCTGGAATAATCTCAGATTTAAGTAACATGAGTGTGAAGAGAACTTGAGTCTATTGTGTACCAAGGTCTGTTGTGCCAGCGTCATTCTTAGTGCCTGGTCTTTCCCGTAACACAGGAAGCTGTGAGTGTACAGGTTATAGTCATTCCCGTAGAGTCGGAAGTTCACGGCATTGTCAGGGGACTCTGAGCCGTCAAAATGATCGGATACGAAGCTAATTTGTGTGGAAGCCCCACCAAGGTCAAGAGCGCCTTTTGTTTTCAAGCCCTGCAGCAGAGACAAAAAGGCCCCGACATTAGTTCACAGCAGGGACACACTAAAATCGTGTAAATGTATGGACAAACAGCCTGTGGGTGTACACACACCTGTTTCAACCGATCATCCAAATAGTTGACTGTGACCCAACCAAAAGCTCCTTCTTGCTGGCCAGTTAGGATTTTTGCTCCCTGAAAGGAAAAGGGGAACTTTTGCAGAGCTCCCTCCACAGCTTGAAAGACGTTGTCTGACGCCGAGCTGTCCTCCAAACTGCATTGACACGCAGCACAAATGTGTTAGATTGCGTCACTTTCATATAAATAAATATAGCTACACATAAATAATATGCAATAGCTTTTCCATGTGCCATATGGATTTGACAGTAACATATTGGCTTCTCTGGTAGTAAAATTGATATGCGTATAAATCACACAATAGATTGTTGTAAAAGGCTACACGTGGCAAGCACATTACAGAGTTGAGGCTTGAGATATATGGCACTTCTATATGTCAGCACAAAATGGCCTACTGTGGCTGTTTTTATATACATTTGATGATGCGGCTGCGTGTGCAGATGTGTACCGTACTTAAGCAATCTCATTCCCGCAGTAGCACCCAGATAAAGTGGTGTCTCGCTATGGTGAATTGCAGGGACTTGCTGCTTGGCCTCCTCCATGCAGTCTCTCAGAGACTCCCCTGCTTTCGATGGGGTAGATGCATAGCTGGAGATACCTGGACCTACAAGAGCAATAAATAGTCGTCAAGAGGCATTTTCGCATACATTTAGTGACCAAAAAACATTGTTTGCTCTCTACTAAAGGTAGGGTTGAACTGTTGGTTCACATTGCCAGTCAGACTCATTCCTGGTAAAGATTTGACTTTGTAACTGGTTTTGTTCATAACTTTTATGGACAGAATTTCTAGGTGTGGACAGGAGGCAGTGGTTGTCAGATTTGGTGGCCTTAGGATTCCTCTACTTTTGGCAGATGATGTCCGTGATCGAACAGTGACCTCCAACTTGCATTGGGTTGATTTACAAGTGAGTGTGAAGTGGCCGGGATGAGAATCAACATTCCAGGTGTGGTGTGCTCACTCCTGTCCCAAGTGGAGGAATTTAAGTATCTCTGGTTCTTGTTCATGAGAGAGCGGAGAATGGAGCGGGAGCTGGACAGACGTATTGGGTAAGCATCAACAGTGATGTTGTTGCCTTACTGGTCTTACTGCCTTACATCAGAGTAGAGCCGCTGTGCCTCCTCATTGAGAGAAGCCAGCTGAGGTGGTGCGGGCAAAGCAAGTTCTTAATCTAGAATTAATCTGTTGAATATTTACTATTGTAATGTCTTCTTTCCCTTTTGAATTTAAAAGTAATTCACAGCTCACGCAAATGCAGAAAAGCCACGGTAAGGTGCCTTGAAAGCATTTTGCTGAACTATAAATGCGTTGATAGTTTGAAATGCGGTCGTTAAATCAGCTTGCACAAGAGAAGCTAACAGCAGGAGTCTGTCAGACAGGCCAGTCAGTTATGTGGCGTGGTTGCATAAGAAAGTTCCTCTTTTGTGGAACCACTTCCAACAAACAGATTTGGATTGCAACACTAGTTCAAGTACAAAAGTTATATGTCATGGTAGTATGCTGATGTGGTAAATAATAGTCTTTCGTTCTCTGAGAATTTAATCAAATGGACTCTTAAATGTGGAGTAAATGTAGCTGCACCTTCTACAGATCACAAATTAACAACCAGTAATCAAGTGTTTGCATAAAAATTTCGAGCTAAACTAGGTTAATTATCACCAGCGGGCTCTGTATTCATATTTATGAAAACTTCAGGCTATCATCTTAAGAAGTTAATTTGTATCCAGCAAACTGAAAAAAATAAATCGCTGCATCGTTATGCCTGAAGAGTTATACATTTATCTGTGAGGCCTGTGTGCGACATACAGTACCTTTGACTTTACAGGAATGTGTCTGTTCCACTCTGCCCGTGTTGTTATCTTTCTCAGCTGGCCACGTGTAGATATACAGTGCTGTGTGGGAGGATCCGGCGTCCATCACAATCCCATACTGTAGAGGATACGGACAGAGGAATCCCAGTTCAGTGACACTGACTGTGTCTGACTTCAGTCCAGACATAAAGACAACACATTCAGTGTCAATGTGATGGAGGTTAACCTCCATTTCATGGTGCATGTCATGCTGCATGTGTTTCTTTAGATTTGGATTTATCAGACTCCAGCAGCCATGCAAGTTAGTCCTACACAATGCATGAAACTAAACACCATGATATGGAGGAAAATATCCATTACAATACCCAATTGACAATGTTTCCAAAACTAATTTGTGTCAGACATGTATTAATTATTGGTTTTTAGCGCTGGAACTGTTGAGGAAGACAGCAGCCCCCAGAGAGACTCTAAGTGGCTCTGCATTTATGACAAAACAAGTCGTTTACTATCCTTATCAACAGCCACTGGCCATATTAGGAGATTGGTTTCTAGACTCTGCACTACAGATTCAGGTCATTGAGACATGTGACCATATTTGGCTTGTGGCTTTGTGTAATAGTTTAGTGCTTCTGTGTGCCGTACCTTATACTTTTGGGAGAGAGGCTTGTTCTGCAAAACTGCTACCGTCACCAAGGCAACAATCGCCATGACACCAATCACAGTGATGATGATGGTCACAGGCTTGTGCCAGTGGTTCTTCTCTTTCATCTCTGAGAGCGGGGGCGTAAAGACAGGCAGACAGGAAGGAAAGGCAAGAGGGTTGCCGGGGGGTTGGAAATGGGAAGATGGGGACACAGTGGATATGAGAAAGATCGTTAGCCAAGTCTTGCATCCAGATGTGAGTGATGTCACAGCATGTGTTTGTATGTTTGTAAGTATGTCAGTACCGGGGCTGCTGAGAATGTTTAACTGTATTATTGTGTAACTAAGGACGGCAGATGAATTTATGGGTAATTGTCTGAAGTGATTCCAACTATTATTTCAGCCACAGGGAGTTTGAATGGGTCTTTCCTTCTAGCAACACCAAAGTACTTTATCTAAACGGTCAACAAGACTTCCTTTTTCGAAGAATGATTTAAAGAAAACCAGCTGAGTTGTTTATACAAAACAGTCACTTTGATAAACAAGATACCCTGTTCAATGTGGAAAGGTTGAATTGCTACGTATAGAAATGAGTCGGTGTTGACAAATTGTCATTACTGATTTCAACATCCTGTCAAAACTTTCAAGTATCACTTTAAGTTAAGTTTAATTGTGTTGCTGTGTGTTCTGCTGTTTTCTTTAGTCCTCATTTTTTAAGTGTTTGAGTTTCCACTGTTTATTAATGGGAATACAAAAGCGCGGTTGTTGCTGCTTCTATATAACCTTTTTAGAGAGGGACAAATAAAGGTGTAGCACGCTGTCTGTTTTTACAAGTCTGTGGTTATAGGAAAGTCAGATGAATGCGATACCAGTTTTAATTGTAAAACACAAGCACACATGCCGTTTCTGTCTCTCTCTCTCGCGCACAGACACACAAACACACACACAGCTGTTTGATCATTACCAAGGTTAGTAAAAAGTAAATACACACTGTCAAAACGGGCTGGTCTGTGAAGTACAATACACGATTCATGAGGGCACACAGAGTTGTGTGCTTTGCGAGTTGCAACAACAGTTGCAGTGAACCTGACATTCACCCACTGTGAGAGAACACAGACGAGCTGAAACGTACAACAGCTAACCGACAATGAACTGAGCAGAAAATAGAGCACTTACCTCTGTTGTCTACTTCAATGAACTTACTGACGGGGGAGGGAGAAAGAGACAGAGAGAAATGGTGTGGGAGAGGGACAGAGGGAAGGAGAGTGTTAGAAAGAGAGAGTGGAAATGAAAGAGGGAGGAAATATGGGAGAACAGCGAGATGATAGAATGAGCAGATGGGAGGTAGAGGAGTGATAAGATGAAGATAACTTTTTTCTTTTTTTTTTCCCCGTCGTGGCCGGACAGAGGAACAGAATGGAGCAATGTGGAGTGACTCTGTAGCACCGAGTTTGGCATTTCCTCCCCAAGCTGGGGGAGCAAAGCTGGTCACTATGGAGACGCAGCCAAAGTGTGTTTCTGCGTGTGTCGGTGCACTCTCTTGTGCATGTGAATCCCTCCTTTTCTCTCTGAACTAATGAGAGTCACTTGCCCCTCAGCGCTACTCTCTCTGTTCTTTCTGTGGGATATGTAGGAGGGAGGGGAAGTGGGGACTCCCTTGTTTAGCTGGTTTTCAGTACTTGCAGGCTGTGATGTCACGTCTGTGACGGATCGGGATCCCCTGTTTTTCTCAGTTTGTGTGTGTGCGCGCAAGTGAATAGAAAGGCGTCGTCAGAGAACAAGTGGAGACCCAAACATGACCAGACTGCAAAATGGCTGATCCATTCACAATTTTTTTTTCTCTCTTTTTCCTGTCTGGTTACACTCTGGTTACAAATGCAGAAATACAAATATGAAATCTTGCACTTAGAGCATTGTTATTACGTTTTTTTTTTTTTTTTTTAAAGATCTCTGACGTAAAGCCTTCCACATTAAGCTCGCCTGCATGCAGCAACTAGAAAGTAATTACTGTAATTGTTGGACCATGACTGTCATTTCCAAGTAAAAACAAGCAAACAGTAGAGGTTCATAGCTATTTTTTCCCTTTAAAAACATGACGGCGGTGCTGCATAAACCAGATAAGGTCTGACTGTCAAATTGCCTGTGTGACCTCATAGTGAGAATAACAATGTCCCTTGTCTAAAATACTAGCATCTCTCATTTTCATATGGAAATTATAGTCAGGCTAATGTATTGTCTGTGTGGCAAGACACCTAACCCCAAATTACACCTGGACCAGGCTGTGAATGCTCTAATAGAACGACTGCTGCCTATAGATGCACTGTATGAATGTGAATGGTCAAACTTTAGTGTTAAGTACTTTTGAGTGGTCATCGAGACTAGAAAACTAGACTGAATAAATATAGGCCCATTAACACTCTCTGCTGATTTATTATATGAAATTTCCTCAACTGTAAGAACTAAAAGGGAGAAAGAGAGACATGTTTGTATTTGTGTAGTTTTACTGTTTCAGGCGCAAATGCTCCTGTGACACAATGTCTTTGACCTATAAAGATGTAAACACTGGTATGTTTTTGTGATGTGACTTCCAGGCTTTTAATGGGGTGTTTTGTAATTGGATTTGGTTCAATGCTGGTATCCACTGTTGACACATAAATGAATTAAGTCAGGGCAAAGCAGAGGGAACCAGGGTGGAGCTTGTAGGACAAACAAGAGACACTGATAAGAGCTGACCTGTGTCGGGCTCAGAAACCGGACAGTCAAATTAATATGCCCTAATTTGAGATTAGTGTCAAAACTTGGAGTAAAGGGTTTTAAGTGTGAAATCAAGGTCAAACTGATTGTGTACATTATATATTATATTATATATATATGTATTACATTAAATGGAAAAAGATACATTATATAAATAACCCATTTATTAACTGTTTTTGTTCTGTATAAGTATACATATTTTATTTTACTATTAAAATGTGGTTAAATTGAATTGAAAGCTTGCACTACAAACCAAGTTAGCGGACATGACACACATGGATTTAATTTATTTAATCTATGAGCATGACAAATCAGGAATTCATCAACAGTCGGCACAAAACAAGATACTGCCATATTGATGTCCTTTCTTTCAAACCACGACATCAAACATTTCCTTGAAGACCAGCTGCAAAGAAGTACAATTACTGCACACTATGTGCACTTGTATAATGACATCTTTACAGGCATTTTCCTCACCACATGTAAAATATACGAGTGCAATCTGTTATGTGAATGCTGCTTGAAGTAAACAACAATACTTACAAACAGTTAGATTCCACTGATCACAGCTGACTGTAGTTACAGAGAAACACCTGTTTTTGGCACAAATTAAAGTCTATGAGGGAAGTGCTTAAACTTGAGCTGAGAAAAACTGAAACACGTTTAGTTTCCGCTGTTTTTTTTTTCTTTATTTTCTTTACGACAAGTCAGTCTAATCCCTGAGGCCATGACGGTGTTGGCAGCCACCAATAGCAATACAGCCACACAGACACAAACACGTGTTGAGACAGAACAGCAGGGCCTCCCCAAAATACCAAATTAAGAACATGAAGTCATTCGGCGACTTTCTTTGAACATCAACACAGACTGTAACACAGACTGTAACACAGTATCCTACCACACCAACACACAGTTTTGTACATCTGTATTTGGGGAATTCTGATGACGTAATACGTTTCTTAATTAAACCCAGCTTCATGTCCAACCCCATCCCTTGCTTGGCCTTTCCCAAACTTGGCCTTTACTCTAATCCTACCCGTAAAAACCAAGTCAAATGAAAACAAAAAAAGTGGTGGATCAAGGTGTTGTCAGTGCACACACACATTGGCCAACACATGCAACATTGGCCAACACATGCAGACACACAATTAATCTTCAAACATGTGCAGACACGTGCACAAGCTGAACACAAGTAATGTAATTGATTCAAGCAACATCTGGTGTCCACACACAGTCATTAAAGCCGTGCAGCCATATGAAGGCAGCAGGACACATAAATGTAGCCTCCACATAAATCCTCTCTAACTTTGTCTTGTTTAAAGTTGCTTTCTTGGAATGACTTATGGCATTGTGAGTGTAGCATGATGATTCAAAACTCCCTCAGGTACCACCCGCTGTTCATTTTTAGCTTCTCCATTAACATCGTGCTGGCGCCGCCTATAATCAACAGACACCTGATTCCACTCACTGTCTTTCCATCTTTGACCCTCTGTAAACACATGTACTGTGAGATGAGGTCAGGGTTCACTTGATGACAGGATGGTGGGAAGAGCAGCGCGGGGAAACAGTAGTACTCAACATAACATCTGCTTTCAGTCAATCCTAGACCTTTTGGAGTTAGATATACTCTGCATTTACAATCTGTTATTAAGCCAACTAAAAAAAAAAGTTTTATCTCACTTCTATCTCATGCACAGACAGTCAGGATTCAACATTTCTTATGTTGTTTCATTTCATTTGTATACTTTACATTAAAAGAACAGCTTTCATGAAATGAACAGATAATCCCCTATGTATTGATGCACCACCAACTATGATTCTAAAACTAGCTTTAGAGGTGCCATATGTAAGAATGTGGCCCAAAACAGTTACTACATTCAAATTCAAAATACTGACGTCTTTTAGATTTTGTTTTCTGACGTAACTGGCAACCCGTGGTTGCTCGGCAGCTGAGACTCCACTGTCTGCAATGATTGGTAGACGGCGGTAGGTGGTGCCACATGCCAAAACATGATTTCAAATCATAAACATGATTTGCAGTCTGCAAAAGATTTTTTTAATGCAAATATTTTGGCTGTACTGTTGTTGTTGGTGAGTTCAGTTTGTTATATGAACATTATTCCTGAGTCTCTGTGACATATTAAGAGGATTTTATGGCCAGTTGCTTGAGATTTATTACATAATGCACCTTTAAGAAGAGACATCCAGTGTAATCTTAGTCCACGTAAATCGAAGGGCATCTGGTGTTAAAAACTCACTGCCAAATCATAAATATGGATGGTAAAAAAAAGCTTTTGTTCATTGTACAGGTCAGGCACAAAAAAAAGTCTGTCTTACCTAAATGTTAAGAGAGACATAGGTGCTGTTACAGGTTGGCCAGCTTTTTGAAGCATTATTCACAGTTGCTAAGATAGCCAAAGGTCTGGTCTTAGGGTTAGGCCTCTTCTTCCATTATACTTAACCCCCTGGACCTGGGCGGCAAAGAGTTTAATGCACCAACGCCCTGTACTCACCAGGCCGCTCTTTCCACCACTCCGCAAATAATCCGTGATCTTGTGTTTAGTACTTACTTAAAGTTTCATTAGGGTTTGTCCTGTTTGTTGTGAAAGGATGACCTGTGACTCAGGTCAGTTACCACACACAGTGGATTGTACACTTCCTCTACATGGTTGTTACTTTGACTTCAGGGATGAGTCAAAGAGTGACGATGTCTGGTATCAACGGTGTGGTTTCATGATGACGGGAGAACAAGACGACAATGTCCCTGTGAGGCATGTTGTCACTTTGTTGTGCTGCTCTGGTGGTTCTGATAAATCACATTTAATTATCTGCATGTGTTACATCATTGTACTCTCTAAAACCATAAAACAAGCATATGTGTCCTGAAAGAGAAATCACTAAGACTATAGTGGAAGAAATACTTGTTACAAATAATCATGTGTGAAATTATTTTCAAAGTAAGTCTGCTATAAAATTTGACTAGTATCCAAAGATAAACCGCCAATGGTTCCAGGTCTAGATTTTCAAGTGCAGCTTGAGATTAAAAGTTAAGAAAGACATTTAAAATGTCTTTTTTTTCATAATGACAAACAACAGCTTTCAAATTTATGGAGTCAAAAGTGCCACATTTCTTTCTGAAGTGTGAACTAAACATCTGACCTCTCACAATGTACAGTAATAGTACTCAACGATGTCTTAAACACCTTAAGACATCCTTGTTCACATTCTCCAGACTGTTAGTGTAATCTAATGATCACCGTTCATTTTTCAATAAGCATAACAAGAAGCAATTCACGCCGCGACGGCTTCAACACTTGTGTGTTAAATGCCTACAGTATATAGCCACATTATTTCCACCCATTGACAAACACATCTGTCACTCACTGTTGTTATTCAGAACACCGTTCTGCAGCAGTGAGCTTTTTGTTTCAGTACTTCCCTTTTGATCAGACAAGAGTACACGAACTTTACAGTTTTATAAATAGTCTTGTCCGCGCTATTGTGAAACCCAGCCTGCCACTTCCTGTAAAAAGAGAACCTCTGGCCGCATCATATGATAAGAAAGGAAGCATTTCTGCTCACCATAGGGAAGTGGGCTTCCTTGAAGCACTGTGTCGTCAGGGCTGACCTGCAGTGAAGTAAAATTGACATTTTCTGTTTTGGATTTTAGTGTTTAGTCATTTTAGTCTTTAGTTTGAGGGCATATGGCTAAATAGCTGGGATGAAATGATGGCCACAGATACCCCCCCCCCTCCCCCCATGCTGACTTGATGTTCACTTGTGTTCATAGAAAGGTTTATCTTGACAGTTCAGGGTTAGAGATCCATCATTTGGGTTAAGCTAATTTGGCTTTTAATATAAACAAAACTGCTTTTAGGTGGGTGTGGCTTTGTCAAAGGGTCAAGTCTCATAAATTACATAAAGGGGTCTGGTGGTTTGAAACAACCAAGGAATCACCTTTTATTGTACACACACACACACACACACACACACACATATATATAGTGGAGAGATATGTTAAAGTACAATGTCATACATAATTATTGGTGACCTGAATAATTAAAAAACAGCCTTGCCTTGTTCTGACAGTTTAGATGCCACGTAGAATAACCACATTTAACTGTATTAGAATTAATTGTTAGAATATTATTTTCACAGTTTTTAGTTACCCAGGCAAAGTCATCTCTTACCACTAATCAGCCACTGAGCCATTGAAACTGGTGTTTAAATTTAAATGATAATTTGCTGTATTTGGTGAGAGGTTAAATGAAAAGTTGAGACAAGCAGAGTGTCAAACTGTCCGCAGGCTGTGGTGTGGATGTGTCATTGCAAGCAGGAAGAACTTGTGGCTTGTTTTTCTGGGGTAACATCGAAACCTTGCAGGAGGTGTGAAACGGTTTGCAAACCAATAAGTAAAGGTCTTGCAGCTTCTTGGAATCAATGTCACGTGTCTTATATATAGGTCTATATATAATATATCTGGTCTATGTCTATATCTGGTTTTGCTGTTCTCATCTGACCAACAAGATCTAATAATTAAACGTTTAAAGTGACATTACTAATGGTTCACAATAAACACAGATATTCAATAACAATTCAACATGAATCACTGCATATATTGCAGTAAGCTGATGCATATATATATATATATATTGTATGCATTAGAACGTCAACAAATACACCGTCTAGTCTGGTTCATGCTGTGCGTGAAATCTGAATCAGAATTACATTTTTAACCAACCCTCCTAAACACTCCGTTTATCAGATTATAATGCACAATGGCCCTCAGTCATATACACTTTGCCTTAAAATGAGAACAATCCTCACATGATCATAAGAGAGCCTCTGTGTAAGTTTTGCTTGTCCTCAAAGAAATAAGAACACAGACTCCTTCAACTCTCTGCTCCATCCCACGTGCATAGACGCACTCACACATGCACACTCACACACACAGAAGCACCTGCTTGTGTTGACTGTAGGCACAAAAAGTCAAACACCTGCCCAGCACTGCTGCACAGCTGATACATGCAGTAAGGCCAGTGAAGACACACTCACCTGATTATTGTTCAGCACACTCCTGGTACATCATACTGATGGAAACAGTGGCTGACAAGGATTTCCTGTGTGAGTGCGCGTGTGTGTATGTGTGTAAATGTATGTGTGTGTGCCAGTCATAGACACCTACCTCTTTGTGCGGACATGGGTTCTTTCTCAGCAGCAACACAATGCTCTTTCTATTCTTTGCCCCTCTCTCTCTGTCTCCCCTACTCTCTCACTCTTCTACTCTCTCTCTGTGGTAACACAGCTCTCTCCCCAGTGTAACGTTTTTCAGCACCTCCTTTCACATACACTCGCTTTATTAGGAGAAGCAGAGCTTCCCTCCTCCCTCCTGCTCAGCCCACTCCCCTCCTTCCCAGGCGCATTAAGCTGTGCCTTCTGTTCACCCCTTCTTTCTCTCTCTCTCTCTCTGTACCTTTCTCTTTTCCACTGTCACTTTTTTTTACTCACGAGTTCTGCATTTTCTTCTTCTTTTTTTCACCCACTCGTCTTTTTCTGGTATTTAAAAGAAAATTCATTGTGCCTTTCTTTCCTACTGTTATTGTCTCAGTCTTGTAAATTGGGTCAAACATGAAAGCAGTGTTACATCTGAATTGGAGCTGGAGCTGAAGCTGGAGGGGAAATTAGAGGAAAAGCCAGGGGGGGAACTCCTCCTCCAGCTGAAGTTGTTGATGCTTGTTTTTTTGTGAGGGGGAACAAGTCTCTTGGTGCATCTACTGTTGTCTTTAACATCAAACAGCGCCATGCTTAAGACTTCATGTAAGGTTTATGCGTGCAGAGCAGCAGGAACCTTTCAAGTTGATGGGTTCCAGTGACATGACATGGACAAGGTCACTTCAGGGGAGGCTCCTATTGGAATGCACACACCAGGGTACATTTTAACTCTGACCATAAACCTCCGCTCCATAGTATCAACTAATATGAGGAAACAATATGCCAGCATCAGCAGAGAACAGTTAATATATGGGTGTGATCAGTATGTATGCTGATGTGTGTAGAGCAATCAGTACAAGTCATTTTCGAGGAATGCTTTGTTTTGTTTTTTACTTTATGGTGGTGGAACTGCAGATGTATCATTTGGAAGCTCTTTGTGTGGTGATGTTTTTTACTGATTCTAAAGGACATAGAGAATATCTCCTTCAAGATATTCTCTATGTCATCTCGTTGTGTCCTATTGCGCCGTTTGAATTTATTAACGCTCCGTCAGTCTGTCTCTGAGTGTGAAAATCATCATTAGTCACAGTAAATATCTATCTCTAGAGTGGTCGACACAGTGAGAGGCAGACGCTTGTCTGCCTATGCTACTTAGGCTCCGAGTGCTCCAGTCTTATCACTTGTAGTTGGTCCATGTGTCTCTGTTGGTACAGTAAGATGCTAACTGGTTGTTATAATGGATTTATTGGGTGTACATTAACAATCCACTAGTTGTTGTACAGTGGGTTTTTTTTTTCAATCTCCGTGGCTTAGATCACAATAATAGTTTGCACACTGACATTTTTTAATGAGATAATGGATTCATCATTGGAACTCGGTGGATTCTGCCAGTCAGAGTCTGCCGTGCAATCCAATTAGTTTTCACATTAACACGCTAATTTTCACTGACATGTAAAACTAGGATGATGGGTCATTTGGGAGCACAGAGCTGCAACTCTTGCAGGCAGATGTCGACAGGAATCCACTGTTCTGACTTGTTCAGACAGACTGCCAATATTGATAATCTTTATCATTATGAAGCTGCATGACAGTGATCATCCAATCATGCGCTGGCTTTATTGTCACCAACAGTAAATAACAATATTTGAGTGTAAGACTGTATTGATTGTATATTGAAGTATTGACGGAAAAAAATTATATTTGGAAAACCATTGGTATGAAAGAGAGTAAAAACACTGCAAAAAGTCTAACAGTATTACCATTTGAAAGCCATCAGGTTTGGTTGTCGCATGTTGCGGTATTCATTTAACAGAGCATAAGAAGTGGTTTGGCATAATGAGACACAGTGGTCATTGTTTCCTCATTTTCTAAATTGCCGACTGATGCAAAATCCTCAAGACAACAGGAATGCAGACGGATATACAAGAAGGTTGCCAGGCACAGGTCAAGAAGTCTGTGGAACCACATGCAGAACTGAAACATGTGAATCGTAAATCAAAGTTGCAATTCCAATGGCCTTTCTCCCTGACCCAGCAGGCTTTTAGTTAAAGAGCAATTGTCTAATGAAATGCTCCCACAACAATATTTCATGTTGAGCAACAGTTGTTCATCTATGCTGACCTTTTATAAATAAGAACCAAGGTTCATTTTTCAGGTCGTATATTTTGTCACTGATGATCACATCTCAACATGCTGCATTGTGGGGGGAATGCTTCCGCTTATTTTATTTACTGACTGACATGTTGTGGATGTTTCTCACCGAACAGATTGTACTTATTGTTACAAGTGCTTCTATCACGGTCGATGAGTATTGATGCTGATCACCACCTCTATTTTCAGAATTATTGGGGTGTGTGCGCGCGAGTGTGTATATGTACAGTATATGAACAGGCATTAAGATAAGATAAGATAGAACTTTATTAATCTTTATTACCACACCAAGCTCGCAATGTAAAAGCAGTATTTATTCTTCAACATCTAACCACTTCATATACTAATTGTAATTACACACACTCATATATACATACATATATATTTATATTTATATGTAGTTTTTTATTGTTGTTGTTTTAAGTGTAATTACACAGTTCAGTGAACGGAGTCAACTTCCCTGTCTGTGCAAGGCCGATAAAGCTGCCATAACACTTTATGTATTTGAATGACTTAACCACACACACACAGATAGAGTTTTCACAGTAATGGTATACAGGTGTTCTGGCTGAATGTCATGGAATCTGCTCTGTTTTCCTTCAGTTTTTCTTTATGGTCCCTGCAGTTTTTCAGGAAGACACTTTGTCCTTGAGGCTGTCAGAATGTGTAACTGTGTCAGGCATATCAGTGAGTGTAATGTAGTCCACAGCAGAGACTGGTGTTGCAGTGTTATATGTTACTGACGGCGGAGGTGAGGGGCAATTCAGCTGTTAAAGGTGCCCTGATCTTTCTCTGCTCAGGTCTAACTTTGAAAACATGTACTTTACATGAAACCCCCCTCATATGACTGATGTTTGTAGTGATTTATATTTTGGTTGCTTTCCTTCAGATTTTCAAGAATCACACAAATTATAATTCTGTTGACCAGACACCTGAAACAACATTACAATTGAACCTGAAATAACAATTGGTGGATGATTGATAGAAGCATGTGAGCCTAGACATTGCTAACCTAATTTTTTTTTAGACCATAAAATGGCCAGAAAACTTCCTGTGAGTAACTTTCAATATCTGGCAGTTATTTACAATTTACTGCATATTAAAATAGTGTATGAAAATGAAGCAAAACAAAAAGTTTTATTTAATAAACCCAAACACTATAGTTGTAAGTGAACACCAGATTTTGTGTGTTAAATTAGACATTTGAACAGTATAAAACACATTTAAAGTAACATTTGTTTTAGTCTTTGTCTCAATGTCCAAAAACAGGCAAAAAAAGAGGAAACTATGTACAGGCCTTTTTCCAACTCTCTCCTCTCTGGTGTCAAAGACACTGATTCTCTGGCTTCCTGCAACAGCGTGAGTGAAATTACGGTAATAACTTCTCAGCTGTCAGAAAGCATTGGAATTTTTCTGATGGCACAAACCGTTGTGTAATTACGGTAATACGAAGTGTGCCTGCACAAACGTGTCGTCTGTGATACACTCAGTGTTAAAGGGTTAAGTTGTCTCTTGGCAATGGGTGAAACAATTCCTTATCAAAGAATCTATTGTGGTGGATTTCCATTCCTCTGTGTTTCTTAGGAAGTTTTAATTCACGTTTATAGTTTCTCAATTGAGTTAACAATGACAGCTGCTAAATACTGCTGAAGGAAAGAAGGGGTGGACAGGGTTTTTGTAAAGCATCTCAGCTTGGAGTCTTGCCCTGTTTCCTCCCTTGATGACATACATTGAAGAGACATGCTCCCTCTCTTGTCACTGACCTCTGACTCTGATGTCTGACTATTAGTCTGACTATTAATCGGTCTCTATTCTGATGCTGTTTGGCTGTTCCAGATTTCAGATACACAGGGGGGAATGTGTAAGACGGTTTGAAGAAGTCTTGAAGTATTCATACACTGACCAAATTAGGATCAGCCACACTGTCTTACTTATGACAAATAAATTGAGATTTAGATTAGAGTCGTGTTGTTTACTACTCTAGTATGTCCTATTGTTTGCTTTTATGGGGCGTCGTTGCAACCATGCAAACATTCATTTTGTGATAAATAATGAGGGACTTATTTTTGGCCTTGTATTTCTTGGAAATATTTTGTCCTCCAGCTGCAATAACTGGTTGTTAATCAGTCAGGGAGTGTTTGGCCTAAAGGCTGTATGACTTGAAAGACAGTTTCAAAGAACTTCACAAATACATACACACATGAAAGACGAGATTGTAAAATAATGGACCAACAGCAGACAGCAACAGGCTATGTTTGGGTGAACACAACCCAATAAGAAGAAAGTTAAAAGTCACGGTAAAGCACGTAATGTTATCTTCTAGAACACAATTATCCAGATTCAGATTCTATTTCATGAGGCACAAAGCAACACATGCTTCCTCTTTTAAAGTCGCATCAATCTGTCAATCGACCTTTCCAAAGGTAAACAATCGACGAATGGTGCCTTAGAAATAATCCATCATTACCCTTAAGAAGTGCACTCATCTGTCAAGTGAAAACAGACCGTAAATCTCCCCGTAGCACAGAGTCAATACGGGTGACAATTAAGTAAAAGACCAGTCACTGTGCCAAGTGTGTGGGAATACACTCTCATGGGGCAAATGCTTGAGGCTCATTAATATCCAATGAAACATGAAACGGGCAATGTATTAGATAATGTGAAAACTCCATAGAAGATGTGAGAGATGGTTTTACTCAGAAGTTTTTTGCTTCTGTTCAGCTGTGAGTAGCATCACCATCACTGCCATTTAATATAAGATGTTAAACCAAAGAGAACTGACTTTATTTCTGTGTCTATGTATCCTATGTGGATACAGACATTTTTAAATCAGATTTGTGTCACTTCACTGTGCACGGTCCTAGATATAGATCACATAATGTGGCCATGCAACATGAGTGAGAGCTGTCAGATCACTATCCATGTCACTTTTTTCCCCCTATATTATATGTGTTCAACATTGATGTCATACAGCGAGGCAAAAATCAAACAGCAGTAGAGGACAGTTAGTTAGACCCATGGTTCTCAAACTGTGGTACATGTACCGCCAGTGGTACACAAGCTTCCCCTGGTGGTAATTGGAGGAAAATCAGAAATACTGTTCTGCTGTATATACCAGGGTATGTGATCAGAGGGGAGCTGAGAAATGTTATCTCTCGCTCCATCTTAATCTAATTTTGCTATATCAGTGTCTGAATTATGTGTGAGGAAGAGGAGGATGATGAGAGAGCAAACTATCTTACTGGGAATAAATCTGCCTCCTGTGAAAAGTCTGTAGCTGACTTTGCTTGACCTATTTACACCATTGCATTTTAACGTTTGCGATAATAGGGTTAATTGTAGGGATGGGACCACTTTTTTGTGTCCGATACAATATCACAAACTCATACTACTGTTACCGATGTTACTCCGATGCATGTCATTTTAGACCATTTATGAGCTATGAAGCTGTTAGCAACACATTTGTGCTGAGTCATTTTAAAGGCATAATTCTGTCTATAAATCACATCCAGGATCAGACGGATACTGACACCGATGGGAAGTTGGTATAAAATGCACGCAAACAAATCCATTGTCATTGGTTCCATGTTTTAGCTTTCCCTATAGGAAAAGGTAAGATAAGCTGAGATGGAACTTTATTCCATCTCAGCACAATTGGTCACACAATTATGACGTTTTCTGTTGATTTTGCTGACGCATGCAAAAAAGGTATCAATGCATGTGCGTTTGAAGTTTGAAGGACAGTTGGGTTTAGATGTAAACCACTTGTAGATATGGATGTGAACTGCAAAATCTGATCTGTAATAAATCAGATTTGAGTGGCTGGTAATTTGAACATAACATTAATATGGTTCTTGAAGCATAATATAAAAGTTAAAATAACCCTCGACAGGAAAACATTTTCCCACCCCTGCTGTACAGATGCTCCTGCCTATGGGTCCACTACTTTGATTCAGATTAAAATATGATGTATACATGTATACCAGCAATTTGATGGATATCAGTAAATTTCAACACAGATGCTCTTTAAACCGTAAACATGTACTGTCTGCTGATTAAAGTCACCAACAGGCCCTCAATTTCCCCTGTTCAGTTATATCTGAAGATTTATGAAAATTGATTCACACAGTCCTCTTTTTCTTCTTCATCAAATCATTTTCGCCAAGCTGTTCACGGAGAACTGCCCTCCACAGTTTGAAGTTCTTAATCACAGTTTGAATTTTGCAATCACAGCTCAAAGTTCTTTATCGCAGGCCTTCAATGCAGCCCAAAGCTCCCCAACACAGTTCCACATGTAATGTAGTATTCATGGTCCTTGGAGGATGTTTCCCTCAACAACTTTGATGGTGCTCTGATACAGTATATCCTCTTTGATCCTCTTGTTCCCACCATGAATCTAATGTCACAACTTATGGATGGGTTGCCAGTGGCATTTACTCAGCTATCATATTATCATACTAGTTTAAAAAATAAACAATAATAAATATCTTTAACACATTTTAAAAGGTCTGTCTATTCAGTTTGAGTCTATGACATTGTGGCTAAGAGCCACATGGATGGCAAGGCAGTTGAAAACCATCGAGTGATGGACCAGTGCTTAGTTTTTGAGCTTTTCATTAAAGTTGATGGCAACAACAAGACTGTATAATTGCCTCATGCTTATTTTATAAGCTGCATTAGAGTAAACCACATCATGCATTTTCCATGAATGACAGTCATGATGGCTCTTTTGTGGTCATGTCATTAAACTGTTACTTTGAACCATTTGTATTATTATATATTTGTTCCGAGGGAAGCACTTGCATCCAGTGGAGGTTTCCTGAGTACAAAAAAAGCCTGAAAGCATAGAAGCCTGATGGAACAAGAGGAATAGGATAACACTCCTAATGCATTTTGCGGGCATCGTGTCATATTAACATCCCGGTAAGAGTTGTTGGATTGAATTATGGCGAGTCTTTAAGTGTCTGTTGAGATTGTTTTCAGAGCAGCTGTGCTGCACCGTGAAAGAGAGACGGGAAAGAGAGAAGGTTAACAAATCTAACAATAAGTAATTATCAAGACAATAAGCACTCACTGAGACGTGAAGCAGACAACATCAGACCGACGGAAAGACAGAGAGAGACGCATGGATTTCCGGTTCATACCCAGGATATTAATGGTTATCTTCACGGCCTTGTCTCTCTTTCAACCACAACCCACAACGAGGCAAATGTGTGCTAAGGTGGTTGTGTTGACATCTTAGAAACCATGCTTTTATCGAATAGCGGATGTGTCCTCTTCATTCCTTCCTATATTAATGCAGATAAAGGCAGGTTTTCAGCCATGTCCGCAGCATCTCTTTGGTCATGTTTTTCAAAATGGCTTGTTGTGGCTAAGTGATATGCATCAGCACTAAAGTATTGCTAACAGTATGGTATCATCATATTGGTATTAAAGGTGGTATTGAGCCATACTGAACATGCATTATTATAACATTATACTTGTGTAAAATCAGATTGTTACGAAGCATGTTAGCTCCAAGTAATGTTGCACCCAAACAGCCACTGAGGTGTAGAAACTTGTAGTAACCAGTGGAAATGAAAAAAAAAACATATGGAGAAAGTGTGTACTGATTAATTTTAAGACAAGTACCTCAACAGAAAATGACTTGCGTAGACATTGTCACTTATTTTATTAATACTTGTATAATATGACATACTATAAGATTACTTTTTGTCAGATTTTTGGACTACACTGTTGACGTTTAAGGGTGATTTTGGAAGGGTGACGCTTTTGGCCAATTTCGACCATTTTTGGACGACATACTATACTATGATGTTTTTGACCATTTTGGATGACATACTATACTATGACGCTTTTGTCCAATTTGGACAATTTTTGGACGATATACTATACTATGACGTTTTTGACCATTTTTGGACGACATACTATACTATGACATTTTTGACCAGCACCCCCAGCGAAAGGGTGTTCTCTCTGGCCGGGAATACCATCACCGGAAAGTGTGCAAGCCTTCATCCAGCACATGTGGATACTCTGATCTTTTCTCTTCACATGAAAACCTGCAGCACAAGTGCGCCAGGACTGTGAAAGAGGAATATGAGGGCGACTCCGAATAGGGTTACTTTGCTGTCAAGCAAGTGTGTTTTAATTTTTCTGTTAATTTTCGTTATATATACAAAAGAACGCATTTTCGTTATATGTGCTATTTTGTTAACATTGTTACCATGTTTTCTTTTGTTCAAATGTCTTTGAGAATGCATGTTGATTCTTGTTTTTCGAAAGTGCTTCCGCTGTGTCAATGTGATGACGTCATCAAACGACTTGTCGACTCGACTTTAACTTTATTGACAGAGAAGTTGAACTGAGAAAAACTGAAGTCATTAATGCCATTTATGATCAATTTTGACCATTTTTGGACGACACTATGACGTTTTTGACCATTTCGGA
Source organism: Microchirus variegatus (assembly GCF_963457635.1). Classification (NCBI taxonomy): domain Eukaryota; kingdom Metazoa; phylum Chordata; class Actinopteri; order Pleuronectiformes; family Soleidae; genus Microchirus; species Microchirus variegatus. Next base: position 13,457,290 of record NC_139818.1, on the reverse strand, counting down.
CGACATACTATACTATGACGTTTTTGACCATTTCGGACGACATACTATACTATGACGTTTTTGACCATTTCGGACGACATACTATACTCTGACGTTTTTGACCATTTTTGGACAACATACTATACTATGGGCCTGATTTACTAAAGCTTTGTGCGGGTTAAGGCAACCCATTTAGCGTTCTTGCCTTAATGCATATGCAATATGGGGCGTTTACACGCTATTTTGCGTGTGATGGGAGGAGAAAATGTAAATATGTTATTTTAGCACGCCCAAAGTGATTTATCAAACCTGAAACTGATTGCGATGGTTATTTTTGCGTCTATATTTAGCATGTTTGAAAGGCAGGTCTTAACTGGCACAGCGGTGCACGGCGCACACATGGCTGCGGTTATTTATAGTTATATTATATTTGTAAATCAGGAAACTACGCTTTTCCAGAGCATGTTCAACTACGCGTTCACAGATGACGCACATTCATTTCTTATTTGGTATCTCTGAATAAATTAAATAGAATAAAATAATTAGATATCCATAGAAGAAATGCGTGTTTGTACTGGTATGGGCTTACCTTGGTCTGCAGTTTGTGGTTCAAGGAGGGGTCGTACCTATGTTACCCGGTTAAGACCGGAGGAACGGGGAACCCTTAACGGGTCCAGCTCTAACCTGGTCTACTCTCGGTGCACGGTGAAGCGCTGGCGGCACAGTGCACGAACGTCACTAAAACCTCACAGGCAGGTTACCCTAACCCTTCCAGTTCCAGGCACATTTAAATGCAATAAATAATCACAACAATCACTATTTAATGTAAATACCTGAATCAGCTATAGATATATCATCTATATCGATTGTCCCGTCGCCTCTGACGTCAGATCAAAGGCTGTTGGCACGCGTAATGGAAACTCAGCCTGACTGAATTAACACAGATGAAACCAGGGACGGACTGGGACTAAAAAGCCGTTGTGATGATCTGCTTTATTTATATATTTACTTATTGACAAAAAAGTCACTCATACATTGAAATTAGACCTATGTGTAATCTTGAGAGAAACAGCAGAACTCGCTCCCTGGCAGCTGTCAGTGAGCTGCAGGTGAGTCAAATTTTGGACCAAATTTTTTTTATCAAAAAATTGTCACATTTTGGACGACATATATAGTATGACGTACTACATAGTATAGTATGACGTTTTGTCAAGTTTTGGACCAAAACATTTTTTTCAAAAAAATTGTCAAACTTTGGACGACAAAGTATAGTATGTTGTTTTTGTCAAATTTTGGACCAAATTTTTTTTTCAAAAAATTGTCACATTTTGGACGACATAGTATAGTATGACATACTACATGGTATAGACTGACGTTTTTGTCAAGTTTTGGACCAAAAAAATGTTTTCCAAAAAAATTGTCAGATATTGGACGACATAGAAAAGTATGTCGTTTTTGTCAAATTTTGGACCAAAGGTTTTTTTTCCAAAAATGGTCACATTTTGGAGACATAGTATAGTATGACGTACTACATAGTATAGTATGACGTTTTTGTCAAGTTTTGGACCAAAACAACGTTTTTCAAAAAAGAATTCAGATTTTGGACGACATAGTATAGTATGTCGTTTTTGTCAAATTTTGGACCAAAGGTTTTTTTTCCAAAAATGGTCACATTTTGGAGACATAGTATAGTATGATGTACTACATAGTATAGTATGACGTTTTTGTCAAGTTTTGGACCAAAAAAAGTTTTTCAAAAAAATTGTCAGATCTTGGACAACATAGTATAGTATGTCGTTTTTGTCCAATTTTGGACCAAATTTTTTTTCTCCAAAAATGGTCACATATTGGAGATATAGTACAGTATGACGTACTACATAGTATAGTATGACGTTTTTGTCAAGTTTTGGACCAAAAAAACGTTTTTCAAAAAAATTGTCAGATCTTGGACGACATAGTATGGTATGTCGTTTTTGTCCAATTTTGGACCAAATTTCTTTTCTCCAAAAATGGTCACATATTGGAGATATAGTATAGTATGACGTAATACATAGTATAGTATGACGTTTTTGTCAAGTTTTGGACCAAAAAAACGTTTTTCAAAAAAATTGTCGGATCTTGGACGACATAGCATAGTATGTCGTTTTTGTCCAATTATGAACCAAATTTTTTTTCTCCAAAAATGGTCACATATTGGAGATATAGTATAGTATGACGTACTACATAGTATAGTATGACGTTTTTGTCAAGTTTTGGACCAAAAAAACGTTTTTCAAAAAAATTGTCAGATCTTGGACGACATAGTATAGTATGTCGTTTTTGTCCAATTTTGGACCAAATTTTTTTTCTCCAAAAATGGTCACATATTGGAGATATAGTATAGTATGACGTACTACATAGTATAGTATGACGTTTTTGTCAAGTTTTGGACCATAAAAACGTTTTTCAAAAAAATTGTCAGATCTTGGACGACATAGTATAGTATGTCGTTTTTTTCCAATTTTGGTCCAAATTTTTTTTCTCCAAAAATGGTCACATATTGGAGATATAGTATAGTATGACGTACTACATAGTATAGTATGACGTTTTTGTCAAGTTTTGGACCAAAAAAACGTTTTTCAAAAAAATTGTCAGATCTTGGACGACATAGTATGTCGTTTTTGTCCAATTTTGGACCACATTTTTTTTCTCCAAAAATGGTCACATATTGGAGATATAGTATAGTATGACGTACTACATAGTATAGTATGACGTTTTTGTCAAGTTTTGGACCAAAAAAACGTTTTTCAAAGAAATTGTCAGATCTTGGACGACATAGTATAGTATGTCGTTTTTGTCCAATTTTGGTCCAAATTTTTTTTCTCCAAAAATTGTCACATATTGGAGATATAGTATAGTATGACGTACTACATAGTATAGTATGTCGTTTTTGTCAAATTTTGGACCAAATTTTTTTTTCTCCAAAAATGGTCACATATTGGAGATATAGTATAGTATGACCTACTACATAGTATAGTATGACGTTTTTGTCAAGTTTTGGACCAAAAAAACGTTTTTCAAAAAAATTGTCAGATCTTGGACGACATAGTATAGTATGTCGTTTTTGTCCAATTTTGGACCAAATTTTTTTTCTCCAAAAATGGTCACATATTGCAGATATAGTATAGTATGACGTACAACATAGTATAGTATGACGTTTTTGTCAAGTTTTGGACCAAAAAAACGTTTTTCAAAAAAATTGTCAGATCTTGGACGACATAGTATAGTATGTCGTTTTTGTCCAATTTTGGACCACATTTCTTTTTTCTCCAAAAATGGTCACATGTTGGAGATATAGTATAGTATGACGTACTACATAGTATAGTATGACGTTTTTGTCAAGTTTTCGACCAAAAAAACGTTTTTCAAAAAAAATTTCAGATCTTGGACGACATAGTATAGTATGTCGTTTTTGTCCAATTTTGGTCCAAAGTTTTTTTTCTCCAAAAATGGTCACATATTGGAGATATAGTATAGTATGACGTACTACATAGTATAGACTGACGTTTTTGTCAAGTTTTGGACCAAAAAAATGTTTTTCAAAAAAATTGTCAGATCTTGGACGACATAGTATAGTATGTCGTTTTTGTCCAATTTTGGACCAAATTTCTTTTCTCCAAAAATGGTCACATATTGGAGATATAGTATAGTATGACGTACTACATAGTATAGTATGACGTTTTTGTCAAGTTTTGGACCAAAAAAACGTTTTTCAAAAAAATTGTCAGATCTTGGACGACATAGTATAGTATGTCGTTTTTGTCCAATTTTGGACCAAATTTTTTTTCTCCAAAAATGGTCACATATTGGAGATATAGTATAGTATGACGTACTACATAGTATAGTATGACGTTTTTGTCAAGTTTTGGACCAAAAAAACGTTTTTCAAAAAAATTGTCAGATCTTGGACGACATAGTATAGTATGTCGTTTTTGTCCAATTTTGGACCAAATTTTTTTTCTCCAAAAATGGTCACATATTGGAGATATAGTATAGTATGACGTACTACATAGTATAGTATGACGTTTTTGTCAAGTTTTGGACCAAAAAAACGTTTTTCAAAAAAATTGTCAGATCTTGGACGACATAGCATAGTATGTCGTTTTTGTCCAATTATGAACCAATTTTTTTTTCTCCAAAAATGGTCACATATTGGAGATATAGTATAGTATGACGTACTACATAGTATAGTATGACGTTTTTGTCAAGTTTTGGACCAAAAAAACGTTTTTCAAAAAAATTGTCAGATCTTGGACGACATAGTATAGTATGTCGTTTTTGTCCAATTTTGGACCAAATTGTTTTTTCTCCAAAAATGGTCACATATTGGAGATATAGTATAGTATGACGTACTACATAGTATAGTATGACGTTTTTGTCAAGTTTTGGACCAAAAAAACGTTTTTCAAAAAAATTGTCAGATCTTGGACGACATGTCGTTTTTGTCCAATTTTGGTCCAAATTTTTTTTCTCCAAAAATGGTCACATATTGGAGATATAGTATAGTATGACGTACTACATAGTATAGTATGACGTTTTTGTCAAGTTTTGGACCAAAAAAACGTTTTTCAAAAAAATTGTCAGATCTTGGACGACATAGTATAGTATGTCGTTTTTGTCCAATTTTGGACCAAATTTTTTTTCCCCAAAAATGGTCACATATTGGAGATATAGTATAGTATGACGTACTACATAGTATAGTATGACGTTTTTGTCAAGTTTTGGACCAAAAAAACGTTTTTCAAAAAAATTGTCAGATCTTGGACGACATAGTATAGTATGTCGTTTTTGTCCAATTTTGGACCAAATTTTTTTTCTCCAAAAATGGTCACATATTGGAGATATAGTATAGTAAGACGTACTACATAGTATAGTATGACGTTTTTGTCAAGTTTTGGACCAAAAAAACTTTTTTCAAAAAAATTGTCAGATCTTGGACGACATAGTATAGTATGTCGTTTTTGTCCAATTTTGGACCAAATTTTTTTTCTCCAAAAATGGTCACATATTGGAGATATAGTATAGTATGACGTACTACATAGTATAGTATGACGTTTTTGTCAAGTTTTGGACCAAAAAAACGTTTTTCAAAAAAATAGTCAGATCTTGGACGACATAGTATATAGTATGTCGTTTTTGTCCAATTTTGGTCCAAATTTTTTTTCTCCAAAAATGGTCACATATTGGAGATATAGTATAGTATGACGTACTACATAGTATAGTATGACGTTTTTGTCAAGTTTTGGACCAAAAAAACGTTTTTCAAAAAAATTGTCAGATCTTGGACGACATAGTATAGTATGTCGTTTTTGTCCAATTTTGGCCAAAAAAATTTTTCTCCAAAAATGGTCACATATTGGAGATATAGTATAGTATGACGTACTACATAGTATAGACTGACGTTTTTGTCAAGTTTTGGACCAAAAAAAGTTTTTCAAAAAAATTGTCAGATCTTGGACGACATAGTATAGTATGTCGTTTTTGTCCAATTTTGGACCACATTTCTTTTTTCTCCAAAAATGGTCACATGCTGGAGATATAGTATAGTATGACGTACTACATAGTATAGTATGACGTTTTTGTCAAGTTTTGGACCAAAAAAACGTTTTTCAAAAAAATTGTCAGGTCTTGGACGACATAGCATCGTATGTCGTTTTTGTCCAATTATGAACCAAATTTTTTTTCTCCAAAAATGGTCACATATTGGAGATATAGTATAGTATGACGTACTACATAGTATAGTATGACGTTTTTGTCAAGTTTTGGACCAAAAAAACGTTTTTCAAAAAAATTGTCAGATCTTGGACGACATAGTATAGTATGTCGTTTTTGTCCAATTTTGGACCAAATTGTTTTTTCTCCAAAAATGGTCACATATTGGAGATATAGTATAGTATGACGTACTACATAGTATAGTATGACGTTTTTGTCAAGTTTTGGACCAAAAAAACGTTTTTCAAAAAAATTGTCAGATCTTGGACGACATGTCGTTTTTGTCCAATTTTGGACCACATTTTTTTTCTCCAAAAATGGTCACATATTGGAGATATAGTATAGTATGACGTACTACATAGTATAGTATGACGTTTTTGTCAAGTTTTGGACCAAAAAAACGTTTTTCAAAAAAATTGTCAGATCTTGGACGACATAGTATAGTATGTCGTTTTTGTCCAATTTTGGACCAAATTTTTTTTCCCCAAAAATGGTCACATATTGGAGATATAGTATAGTATGACGTACTACATAGTATAGTATGACGTTTTTGTCAAGTTTTGGACCAAAAAAACGTTTTTCAAAAAAATTGTCAGATCTTGGACGACATAGTATAGTATGTCGTTTTTGTCCAATTTTGGACCAAATTTTTTTTCCCCAAAAATGGTCACATATTGGAGATATAGTATAGTATGACGTACTACATAGTATAGTATGACGTTTTTGTCAAGTTTTGGACCAAAAAACTTTTTTCAAAAAAATTGTCAGATCTTGGACGACATAGTATAGTATGTCGTTTTTGTCCAATTTTGGACCAAATTTTTTTTCTCCAAAAATGGTCACATATTGGAGATATAGTATAGTATGACGTACTACATAGTATAGTATGACGTTTTTGTCAAGTTTTGGACCAAAAAAAGTTTTTCAAAAAAATTGTCAGATCTTGGACGACATAGTATAGTATGTCGTTTTTGTCCAATTTTGGTCCAAATTTTTTTTCTCCAAAAATGGTCACATATTGGAGATATAGTATAGTATGACGTACTACATAGTATAGTATGACGTTTTTGTCAAGTTTTGGACCAAAAAACGTTTTTCAAAAAAATTGTCAGATCTTGGACGACATAGTATAGTATGTCGTTTTTGTCCAATTTTGGACCACATTTCTTTTTTCTCCAAAAATGGTCACATGCTGGAGATATAGTATAGTATGACGTACTACATAGTATAGTATGACGTTTTTGTCAAGTTTTGGACCAAAAAAACGTTTTTCAAAAAAAATTTCAGATCTTGGACGACATAGTATAGTATGTCGTTTTTGTCCAAATTTGGTCCAAATTTTTTTTCTCCAAAAATGGTCACATATTGGAGATATAGTATAGTATGACGTACTACATAGTATAGTATGACGTTTTTGTCAAGTTTTGGACCAAAAAAACGTTTTTCAAAAAAATTGTCAGATCTTGGACGACATGGCATAGTATGTCGTTTTTGTCCAATTATGAACCAAATTTTTTTTCTCCAAAAATGGTCACATATTGGAGATATAGTATAGTATGACGTACTACATAGTATAGTATGACGTTTTTGTCAAGTTTTGGACCAAAAAAACGTTTTTCAAAAAAATTGTCAGATCTTGGACGACATAGTATAGTATGTCGTTTTTGTCCAATTTTGGACCAAATTTTTTTTCTCCAAAAATGGTCACATATTGGAGATATAGTATAGTATGACGTACTACATAGTATAGTATGACGTTTTTGTCAAGTTTTGGACCAAAAAAACGTTTTTCAAAAAAATTGTCAGATCTTGGACGACATGTCGTTTTTGTCCAATTTTGGACCACATTTTTTTTCTCCAAAAATGGTCACACATTGGAGATATAGTATAGTATGACGTACTACATAGTATAGTATGACGTTTTTGTCAAGTTTTGGACCAAAAAAAGTTTTTCAAAAAAATTGTCAGATCTTGGACGACATAGTATAGTATGTCGTTTTTGTCCAATTTTGGACCAAATTTCTTTTCCCCAAAAATGGTCACATATTGGAGATATAGTATAGTATGACGTACTACATAGTATAGTATGACGTTTTTGTCAAGTTTTGGACCAAAAAAACGTTTTTCAAAAAAATTGTCAGATCTTGGACGACATAGTATAGTATGTCGTTTTTGTCCAATTTTGGACCACATTTCTTTTTTCTCAAAAAATGGTCACATGTTGGAGATATAGTATAGTATGACGTACTACATAGTATAGTATGACGTTTTTGTCAAGTTTTTCGACCAAAAAAACGTTTTTCAAAAAAAATTTCAGATCTTGGACGACATAGTATAGTATGTCGTTTTTGTCCAATTTTGGTCCAAAGTTTTTTTTCTCCAAAAATGGTCACATATTGGAGATATAGTATAGTATGACGTACTACATAGTATAGACTGACGTTTTTGTCAAGTTTTGGACCAAAAAAATGTTTTTCAAAAAAATTGTCAGATCTTGGACGACATAGTATAGTATGTCGTTTTTGTCCAATTTTGGACCACATTTTTTTTCTCCAAAAATGGTCACATATTGGAGATATAGTATAGTATGATGTACTACATAGTATAGTATGACGTTTTTGTCAAGTTTTGGACCAAAAAAACGTTTTTCAAAAAAATTGTCAGATCTTGGACGACATAGTATAGTATGTCGTTTTTGTCCAATTTTGGACCAAATTTTTTTTCTCCAAAAATGGTCACATATTGTAGATATAGTATAGTATGACGTACTACATAGTATAGTATGACGTTTTTGTCAAGTTTTGGACCAAAAAAACGTTTTTCCAAAAAATTGTCAGATCTTGGACGACATAGTATGGTATGTCGTTTTTGTCCAATTTTGGACCAAATTTCTTTTCTCCAAAAATGGTCACATATTGGAGATATAGTATAGTATGACGTACTACATAGTATAGTATGACGTTTTTGTCAAGTTTTGGACCAAAAAAACGTTTTTCAAAAAAATTGTCAGATCTTGGACGACATGTCGTTTTTGTCCAATTTTGGACCACATTTTTTTTCTCCAAAAATGGTCACATATTGGAGATATAGTATAGTATGACGTACTACATAGTATAGTATGACGTTTTTGTCAAGTTTTGGACCAAAAAAACGTTTTTCAAAAAAATTGTCAGATCTTGGACGACATAGTATAGTATGTCGTTTTTGTCCAATTTTGGACCAAATTTTTTTTCCCCAAAAATGGTCACATATTGGAGATATAGTATAGTATGACGTACTACATAGTATAGTATGACGTTTTTGTCAAGTTTTGGACCAAAAAAACGTTTTTCAAAAAAATTGTCAGATCTTGGACGACATAGTATAGTATGTCGTTTTTGTCCAATTTTGGACCAAATTTTTTTTCCCCAAAAATGGTCACATATTGGAGATATAGTATAGTATGACGTACTACATAGTATAGTATGACGTTTTTGTCAAGTTTTGGACCAAAAAACTTTTTTCAAAAAAATTGTCAGATCTTGGACGACATAGTATAGTATGTCGTTTTTGTCCAATTTTGGACCAAATTTTTTTTCTCCAAAAATGGTCACATATTGGAGATATAGTATAGTATGACGTACTACATAGTATAGTATGACGTTTTTGTCAAGTTTTGGACCAAAAAAACGTTTTTCAAAAAAATTGTCAGATCTTGGACGACATAGTATAGTATGTCGTTTTTGTCCAATTTTGGTCCAAATTTTTTTTCTCCAAAAATGGTCACATATTGGAGATATAGTATAGTATGACATACTACATAGTATAGTATGACGTTTTTGTCAAGTTTTGGACCAAAAAAACGTTTTTCAAAAAAATTGTCAGATCTTGGACGACATAGTATAGTATGTCGTTTTTGTCCAATTTTGGACCAAAATTTTTTTCTCCAAAAATGGTCACATATTGGAGATATAGTATAGTATGACGTACTACATAGTATAGTATGACGTTTTTGTCAAGTTTTGGACCAAAAAAACGTTTTTCAAAAAAATAGTCAGATCTTGGACGACATAGTATAGTATGTCGTTTTTGTCCAATTTTGGTCCAAATTTTTTTTCTCCAAAAATGGTCACATATTGGAGATATAGTATAGTATGACGTACTACATAGTATAGTATGACGTTTTTGTCAAGTTTTGGACCAAAAAAACGTTTTTCAAAAAAATTGTCAGATCTTGGACGACATAGTATAGTATGTCGTTTTTGTCCAATTTTGGCCAAAAATTTTTTTCTCCAAAAATGGTCACATATTGGAGATATAGTATAGTATGACGTACTACATAGTATAGACTGACGTTTTTGTCAAGTTTTGGACCAAAAAAAGTTTTTCAAAAAAATTGTCAGATCTTGGACGACATAGTATAGTATGTCGTTTTTGTCCAATTTTGGACCACATTTCTTTTTTCTCCAAAAATGGTCACATGCTGGAGATATAGTATAGTATGACGTACTACATAGTATAGTATGACGTTTTTGTCAAGTTTTCGACCAAAAAAATGTTTTTCAAAAAAAATTTCAGATCTTGGACGACATAGTATAGTATGTCGTTTTTGTCCAATTTTGGACCAAATTTCTTTTCTCCAAAAATGGTCACATATTGGAGATATAGTATAGTATGACGTACTACATAGTATAGTATGACGTTTTTGTCAAGTTTTGGACCAAAAAAAACGTTTTTCAAAAAAATTGTCAGATCTTGGACGACATAGTATAGTATGTCGTTTTTGTCCAATTTTGGACCAAATTTTTTTTCTCCAAAAATGGTCACATATTGGAGATATAGTATAGTATGACGTACTACATAGTATAGTATGACGTTTTTGTCAAGTTTTGGACCAAAAAAACGTTTTTCAAAAAATTGTCAGATCTTGGACGACATAGTATAGTATGTCGTTTTTGTCCAATTTTGGACCAAATGTTTTTTTCCCCAAAAATGGTCACATATTGGAGATATAGTATAGTATGACGTACTACATAGTATAGTATGACGTTTTTGTCAAGTTTTGGACCAAAAAAACGTTTTTCAAAAAAATTGTCAGATCTTGGACGACATGTCGTTTTTGTCCAATTTTGGACCACATTTTTTTTCTCCAAAAATGGTCACATATTGGAGATATAGTATAGTATGACGTACTACATAGTATATAGTATGACGTTTTTGTCAAGTTTTGGACCAAAAAAAGTTTTTCAAAAAAATTGTCAGATCTTGGACGACATAGTATAGTATGTCGTTTTTGTCCAATTTTGGACCAAATTTCTTTTCCCCAAAAATGGTCACATATTGGAGATATAGTATAGTATGACGTACTACATAGTATAGTATGACGTTTTTGTCAAATTTTGGTCCAAAAAATTTTTCTCCAAAAATGGTCACATATTGGAGATATAGTATAGTATGACGTACTACATAGTATAGTATGACGTTTTTGTCAAGTTTTGGACCAAAAAAAGTTTTTCAAAAAAATTGTCAGATCTTGGACGACATAGTATAGTATGTCGTTTTTGTCCAATTTTGGTCCAAAAAAATTTTCTCCAAAAATGGTCACATATTGGAGATATAGTATAGTATGACGTACTACATAGTATAGTATGACGTTTTTGTCAAGTTTTGGACCAAAAAAAGTTTTTCAAAAAAATTGTCAGATCTTGGACGACATAGTATAGTATGTCGTTTTTGTCCAATTTTGGTCCAAATTTTTTTTCTCCAAAAATGGTCACATATTGGAGATATAGTATAGTATGACGTACTACATAGTATAGTATGACGTTTTTGTCAAGTTTTGGACCAAAAAAACGTTTTTCAAAAAAATTGTCAGATCTTGGACGACATAGTATAGTATGTCGTTTTTGTCCAATTTTGGTCCAAATTTTTTTTCTCCAAAAATGGTCACATATTGGAGATATAGTATAGTATGACGTACTACATAGTATAGTATGACGTTTTTGTCAAGTTTTGGACCAAAAAAACGTTTTTCAAAAAAATTGTCAGATCTTGGACGACATAGTATAGTATGTCGTTTTTGTCCAATTTTGGCCAAAAAATTTTTTCTCCAAAAATGGTCACATATTGGAGATATAGTATAGTATGACGTACTACATAGTATAGACTGACGTTTTTGTCAAGTTTTGGACCAAAAAAAGTTTTTCAAAAAAATTGTCAGATCTTGGACGACATAGTATAGTATGTCGTTTTTGTCCAATTTTGGACCACATTTCTTTTTTCTCCAAAAATGGTCACATGCTGGAGATATAGTATAGTATGACGTACTACATAGTATAGTATGACGTTTTTGTCAAGTTTTCGACCAAAAAAATGTTTTTCAAAAAAAATTTCAGATCTTGGACGACATAGTATAGTATGTCGTTTTTGTCCAATTTTGGACCAAATTTCTTTTCTCCAAAAATGGTCACATATTGGAGATATAGTATAGTATGACGTACTACATAGTATAGTATGACGTTTTTGTCAAGTTTTGGACCAAAAAAACGTTTTTCAAAAAAATTGTCAGATCTTGGACGACATAGTATAGTATGTCGTTTTTGTCCAATTTTGGACCAAATTTTTTTTCTCCAAAAATGGTCACATATTGGAGATATAGTATAGTATGACGTACTACATAGTATAGTATGACGTTTTTGTCAAGTTTTGGACCAAAAAAACGTTTTTCAAAAAAATTGTCAGATCTTGGACGACATAGTATAGTATGTCGTTTTTGTCCAATTTTGGACCAAATGTTTTTTTCCCAAAAATGGTCACATATTGGAGATATAGTATAGTATGACGTACTACATAGTATAGTATGACGTTTTTGTCAAGTTTTGGACCAAAAAAACGTTTTTCAAAAAAATTGTCAGATCTTGGACGACATGTCGTTTTTGTCCAATTTTGGACCACATTTTTTTTCTCCAAAAATGGTCACATATTGGAGATATAGTATAGTATGACGTACTACATAGTATATAGTATGACGTTTTTGTCAAGTTTTGGACCAAAAAAAGTTTTTCAAAAAAATTGTCAGATCTTGGACGACATAGTATAGTATGTCGTTTTTGTCCAATTTTGGACCAAATTTCTTTTCCCAAAAATGGTCACATATTGGAGATATAGTATAGTATGACGTACTACATAGTATAGTATGACGTTTTTGTCAAATTTTGGTCCAAAAAATTTTTCTCCAAAAATGGTCACATATTGGAGATATAGTATAGTATGACGTACTACATAGTATAGTATGACGTTTTTGTCAAGTTTTGGACCAAAAAAAGTTTTTCAAAAAAATTGTCAGATCTTGGACGACATAGTATAGTATGTCGTTTTTGTCCAATTTTGGTCCAAAAAAATTTTCTCCAAAAATGGTCACATATTGGAGATATAGTATAGTATGACGTACTACATAGTATAGTATGACGTTTTTGTCAAGTTTTGGACCAAAAAAAGTTTTTCAAAAAAATTGTCAGATCTTGGACGACATAGTATAGTATGTCGTTTTTGTCCAATTTTGGTCCAAATTTTTTTTCTCCAAAAATGGTCACATATTGGAGATATAGTATAGTATGACGTACTACATAGTCTAGTATGACGTTTTTGTCAAGTTTTGGACCAAAAAAACGTTTTTCAAAAAAATTGTCAGATCTTGGACGACATAGTATAGTATGTCGTTTTTGTCCAATTTTGGTCCAAATTTTTTTTCTCCAAAAATGGTCACATATTGGAGATATAGTATAGTATGACGTACTACATAGTATAGTATGACGTTTTTGTCAAGTTTTGGACCAAAAAAACGTTTTTCAAAAAAATTGTCAGATCTTGGACGACATAGTATAGTATGTCGTTTTTGTCCAATTTTGGACCAAATTTTTTTCTCCAAAAATAGTCACATATTGGAGATATAGTATAGTATGACGTACTACATAGTATAGTATGACGTTTTTGTCAAGTTTTGGACCAAAAAAACGTTTTTCAAAAAAATTGTCAGATCTTGGACGACATAGTATAGTATGTCGTTTTTGTCCAATTTTGGACCAAATTGTTTTTTCTCCAAAAATGGTCACATATTGGAGATATAGTATAGTATGACGTACTACATAGTATAGTATGACGTTTTTGTCAAGTTTTGGACCAAAAAAACGTTTTTCAAAAAAATTGTCAGATCTTGGACGACATAGTATAGTATGTCGTTTTTGTCCAATTTTGGACCAAATTGTTTTTTCTCCAAAAATGGTCACATATTGGAGATATAGTATAGTATGACGTACTACATAGTATAGTATGACGATTTTGTCAAGTTTTGGACCAAAAAAACGTTTTTCAAAAAATTGTCAGATCTTGGACGACATAGTATAGTATGTCGTTTTGTCCAATTTTGGACCAAATTGTTTTTTTCTCCAAAAATGGTCACATATTGGAGATATAGTATAGTATGACGTACTACATAGTATAGTATGACGTTTTTGTCAAGTTTTGGACCAAAAAAACGTTTTTCAAAAAAATTGTCAGATCTTGGACGACATGTCGTTTTTGTCCAATTTTGGACCACATTTTTTTCTCCAAAAATGGTCACATATTGGAGATATAGTATAGTATGACGTACTACATAGTATAGTATGACGTTTTTGTCAAGTTTTGGACCAAAAAAAGTTTTTCAAAAAAATTGTCAGATCTTGGACGACATAGTATAGTATGTCGTTTTTGTCCAATTTTGGACCAAATTTCTTTTCCCCAAAAATGGTCACATATTGGAGATATAGTATAGTATGACGTACTACATAGTATAGTATGACGTTTTTGTCAAGTTTTGGACCAAAAAACGTTTTTCAAAAAATTGTCAGATCTTGGACGACATAGTATAGTATGTCGTTTTTGTCCAATTTTGGACCAAATTTTTTTTCTCCAAAAATGGTCACATATTGGAGATATAGTATAGTATGACGTACTACATAGTATAGTATGACGTTTTTGTCAAGTTTTGGACCAAAAAAACGTTTTTCAAAAAAATTGTCAGATCTTGGACGACATAGTATAGTATGTCGTTTTTGTCCAATTTTGGACCAAATTTTTTTTCTCCAAAAATGGTCACATATTGGAGATATAGTATAGTATGACGTACTACATAGTATAGTATGACGTTTTTGTCAAGTTTTGGACCAAAAAAACGTTTTTCAAAAAAATTGTCAGATCTTGGACGACATAGTATAGTATGTCGTTTTTGTCCAATTTTGGACCAAATGTTTTTTTCCCCAAATATGGTCACATATTGGAGATATAGTATAGTATGACGTACTACATAGTATAGTATGACGTTTTTGTCAAGTTTTGGACCAAAAAACGTTTTTCAAAAAAATTGTCAGATCTTGGACGACATGTCGTTTTTGTCCAATTTTGGACCACATTTTTTTTCTCCAAAAATGGTCACATATTGGAGATATAGTATAGTATGACGTACTACATAGTATATAGTATGACGTTTTTGTCAAGTTTTGGACCAAAAAAAGTTTTTCAAAAAAATTGTCAGATCTTGGACGACATAGTATAGTATGTCGTTTTTGTCCAATTTTGGACCAAATTTCTTTTCCCCAAAAATGGTCACATATTGGAGATATAGTATAGTATGACGTACTACATAGTATAGTATGACGTTTTTGTCAAATTTTGGTCCAAAAAATTTTTCTCCAAAAATGGTCACATATTGGAGATATAGTATAGTATGACGTACTACATAGTATAGTATGACGTTTTTGTCAAGTTTTGGACCAAAAAAAGTTTTTCAAAAAAATTGTCAGATCTTGGACGACATAGTATAGTATGTCGTTTTTGTCCAATTTTGGTCCAAAAATTTTTTCTCCAAAAATGGTCACATATTGGAGATATAGTATAGTATGACGTACTACATAGTATAGTATGACGTTTTTGTCAAGTTTTGGACCAAAAAAAGTTTTTCAAAAAATTGTCAGATCTTGGACGACATAGTATAGTATGTCGTTTTTGTCCAATTTTGGTCCAAATTTTTTTTCTCCAAAAATGGTCACATATTGGAGATATAGTATAGTATGACGTACTACATAGTATAGTATGACGTTTTTGTCAAGTTTTGGACCAAAAAAACGTTTTCAAAAAATTGTCAGATCTTGGACGACATAGTATAGTATGTCGTTTTGTCCAATTTTGGTCCAAATTTTTTTTCTCCAAAAATGGTCACATATTGGAGATATAGTATAGTATGACGTACTACATAGTATAGTATGACGTTTTTGTCAAGTTTTGGACCAAAAAAACGTTTTTCAAAAAAATTGTCAGATCTTGGACGACATAGTATAGTATGTCGTTTTTGTCCAATTTTGGACCAAATTTTTTTCTCCAAAAATGGTCACATATTGGAGATATAGTATAGTATGACGTACTACATAGTATAGTATGACGTTTTTGTCAAGTTTTGGACCAAAAAAACGTTTTTCAAAAAAATTGTCAGATCTTGGACGACATAGTATAGTATGTCGTTTTTGTCCAATTTTGGACCAAATTGTTTTTTCTCCAAAAATGGTCACATATTGGAGATAAAGTATAGTATGACGTACTACATAGTATAGTATGACGTTTTTGTCAAGTTTTGGACCAAAAAAACGTTTTTCAAAAAAATTGTCAGATCTTGGACGACATAGTATAGTATGTCGTTTTTGTCCAATTTTGGACCAAATTGTTTTTTCTCCAAAAATGGTCACATATTGGAGATATAGTATAGTATGACGTACTACATAGTATAGTATGACGTTTTTGTCAAGTTTTGGACCAAAAAAACGTTTTTCAAAAAATTGTCAGATCTTGGACGACATGTCGTTTTTGTCCAATTTGGACCACATTTTTTTTTCTCCAAAAAATGGTCACATATTGGAGATATAGTATAGTATGACGTACTACATAGTATAGTATGACGTTTTTGTCAAGTTTTGGACCAAAAAAAGTTTTTCAAAAAAATTGTCAGATCTTGGACGACATAGTATAGTATGTCGTTTTTGTCCAATTTTGGACCAAATTTCTTTTCCCCAAAAATGGTCACATATTGGAGATATAGTATAGTATGACGTACTACATAGTAATAGTATGACGTTTTTGTCAAGTTTTGGACCAAAAAACGTTTTTCAAAAAAATTGTCAGATCTTGGACGACATAGTATAGTATGTCGTTTTTGTCCAATTTTGGACCAAATTTTTTTTCTCCAAAAATGGTCACATATTGGAGATATAGTATAGTATGACGTACTACATAGTATAGTATGACGTTTTTGTCAAGTTTTGGACCAAAAAACGTTTTTCAAAAAAATTGTCAGATCTTGGACGACATAGTATAGTATGTCGTTTTTGTCCAATTTTGGACCAAATTTTTTTTCTCCAAAAATGGTCACATATTGGAGATATAGTATAGTATGACGTACTACATAGTATAGTATGACGTTTTTGTCAAGTTTTGACCAAAAAAACGTTTTTCAAAAAAATTGTCAGATCTTGGACGACATAGTATAGTATGTCGTTTTTGTCCAATTTTGGACCAAATTTTTTTTCCCCAAAAATGGTCACATATTGGAGATATAGTATAGTATGACGTACTACATAGTATAGTATGACGTTTTGTCAAGTTTTGGACCAAAAAAACGTTTTTCAAAAAAATTGTCAGATCTTGGACGACATAGTATAGTATGTCGTTTTTGTCCAATTTTGGACCAAATTTTTTTTCTCCAAAAATGGTCACATATTGGAAATATAGTATAGTATGACGTACTACATAGTATAGTATGACGTTTTTGTCAAGTTTTGGACCAAAAAAACGTTTTTCAAAAAAATTGTCAGATCTTGGACGACATAGTATAGTATGTCGTTTTTGTCCAATTTTGGACCAAATTTTTTTTCTCCAAAAATGGTCACATATTGGAGATATAGTATAGTATGACGTACTACATAGTATAGTATGACGTTTTTGTCAAGTTTTGGACCAAAAAACGTTTTTCAAAAAATAGTCAGATCTTGGACGACATAGTATAGTATGTCGTTTTTGTCCAATTTTGGTCCAAATTTTTTTTCTCCAAAATGGTCACATATGGAGATATAGTATAGTATGACGTACTACATAGTATAGTATGACGTTTTTGTCAAGTTTTGGACCAAAAAACGTTTTTCAAAAAATTGTCAGATCTTGGACGACATAGTATAGTATGTCGTTTTTGTCCAATTTTGGACCAAATTTCTTTTCCCAAAAATGGTCACATATTGGAGATATAGTATAGTATGACGTACTACATAGTATAGTATGACGTTTTTGTCAAGTTTTGGACCAAAAAACGTTTTTCAAAAAAATTGTCAGATCTTGGACGACATAGTATAGTATGTCGTTTTTGTCCAATTTTGGACCAAATTTTTTTCTCCAAAAATGGTCACATATTGGAGATATAGTATAGTATGACGTACTACATAGTATAGTATGACGTTTTTGTCAAGTTTTGGACCAAAAAAAACGTTTTTCAAAAAAATTGTCAGATCTTGGACGACATAGTATAGTATGTCGTTTTGTCCAATTTTGGACCAATTTTTTTTCTCCAAAAATGGTCACATATTGGAGATATAGTATAGTATGACGTACTACATAGTATAGTATGACGTTTTTGTCAAGTTTTGGACCAAAAAAACGTTTTTCAAAAAAATTGTCAGATCTTGGACGACATAGTATAGTATGTCGTTTTTGTCCAATTTTGGACCAAATTTTTTTTCCCCAAAAATGGTCACATATTGGAGATATAGTATAGTATGACGTACTACATAGTATAGTATGACGTTTTGTCAAGTTTTGGACCAAAAAAACGTTTTTCAAAAAAAATTGTCAGATCTTGGACGACATAGTATAGTATGTCGTTTTTGTCCAATTTTGGACCAAATTTTTTTTCTCCAAAAATGGTCACATATTGGAAATATAGTATAGTATGACGTACTACATAGTATAGTATGACGTTTTTGTCAAGTTTTGGACCAAAAAAACGTTTTTCAAAAAAATTGTCAGATCTTGGACGACATAGTATAGTATGTCGTTTTTGTCCAATTTTGGACCAAATTTTTTTTCTCCAAAAATGGTCACATATTGGAGATATAGTATAGTATGACGTACTACATAGTATAGTATGACGTTTTTGTCAAGTTTTGGACCAAAAAAACGTTTTCAAAAAAATAGTCAGATCTTGGACGACATAGTATAGTATGTCGTTTTTGTCCAATTTTGGTCCAAATTTTTTTCTCCAAAAATGGTCACATATTGGAGATATAGTATAGTATGACGTACTACATAGTATAGTATGACGTTTTTGTCAAGTTTTGGACCAAAAAAACGTTTTCAAAAAAATTGTCAGATCTTGGACGACATAGTATAGTATGTCGTTTTTGTCCAATTTTGGACCAAATTTTTTTTCCCAAAAATGGTCACATATTGGAGATATAGTATAGTATGACGTACTACATAGTATAGACTGACGTTTTTGTCAAGTTTTGGACCAAAAAAACGTTTTTCAAAAAAATTGTCAGATCTTGGACGACATAGTATAGTATGTCGTTTTTGTCCAATTTTGGACCAATTTTTTTCTCCAAAAATGGTCACATATTGGAGATATAGTATAGTATGACGTACTACATAGTATAGTATGACGTTTTTGTCAAGTTTTGGACCAAAAAGCGTTTTTCAAAAAATTGTCAGATCTTGGACGACATAGTATAGTATGTCGTTTTTGTCCAATTTTGGTCCAAAAATTTTTCTCCAAAAATGGTCACATATTGGAGATATAGTATAGTATGACGTACTACATAGTATAGTATGACGTTTTTGTCAAGTTTTGGACCAAAAAAGTTTTTCAAAAAAATTGTCAGATCTTGGACGACATAGTATAGTATGTCGTTTTTGTCCAATTTTGGTCCAAATTTTTTTTTCTCCAAAAATGGTCACATATTGGAGATATAGTATAGTATGACGTACTACATAGTATAGTATGACGTTTTTGTCAAGTTTTGACCAAAAAAACGTTTTTCAAAAAAATTGTCAGATCTTGGACGACATAGTATAGTATGTCGTTTTTGTCCAATTTTGGTCCAAATTTTTTTTCTCCAAAAATGGTCACATATTGGAGATATAGTATAGTATGACGTACTACATAGTATAGTATGACGTTTTTGTCAAGTTTTGGACCAAAAAAACGTTTTTCAAAAAAATTGTCAGATCTTGGACGACATAGTATAGTATGTCGTTTTTGTCCAATTTTGGACCAAATTTTTTTTCTCCAAAAATGGTCACATATTGGAGATATAGTATAGTTGATGTACTACATAGTATAGACTGACGTTTTTGTCAAGTTTTGGACCAAAAAAGTTTTTCAAAAAAATTGTCAGATCTTGGACGACATAGTATAGTATGTCGTTTTTGTCCAATTTTGGACCACATTTCTTTTTTCTCCAAAAATGGTCAGATGCTGGAGATATAGTATAGTATGACGTACTACATAGTATAGTATGACGTTTTTGTCAAGTTTTCGACCAAAAAAACGTTTTTCAAAAAAAATTTCAGATCTTGGACGACATAGTATAGTATGTCGTTTTTGTCCAATTTTGGACCAAATTTCTTTTCTCCAAAAATGGTCACATATTGGAGATATAGTATAGTATGACGTACTACATAGTATAGTATGACGTTTTTGTCAAGTTTTGGACCAAAAAACGTTTTTCAAAAAATTGTCAGATCTTGGACGACATAGCATAGTATGTCGTTTTTGTCCAATTATGAACCAAATTTTTTTCTCCAAAAATGGTCACATATTGGAGATATAGTATAGTATGACGTACTACATAGTATAGTATGACGTTTTTGTCAAGTTTTGGACCAAAAAAACGTTTTTCAAAAAAATTGTCAGATCTGGACGACATAGTATAGTATGTCGTTTTTGTCCAATTTTGGACCAAATTTTTTTTCTCCAAAAATGGTCACATATTGGAGATATAGTATAGTATGACGTACTACATAGTATAGTATGACGTTTTTGTCAAGTTTTGGACCAAAAAAACGTTTTTCAAAAAAATTGTCAGATCTTGGACGACATAGTATAGTATGTCGTTTTTGTCCAATTTTGGACCAAATTTTTTTCTCCAAAAATGGTCACATATTGGAGATATAGTATAGTATGACGTACTACATAGTATAGTATGACGTTTTTGTCAAGTTTTGGACCAAAAAAACGTTTTTCAAAAAAATTGTCAGATCTTGGACGACATAGTATAGTATGTCGTTTTTGTCCAATTTTGGACCAAATTTTTTTTCCCCAAAAATGGTCACATATTGGAGATATAGTATAGTATGACGTACTACATAGTATAGTATGACGTTTTTGTCAAGTTTTGGACCAAAAAAAACGTTTTTCAAAAAAATTGTCAGATCTTGGACGACATAGTATAGTATGTCGTTTTTGTCCAATTTTGGACCAAATTTTTTTTCTCCAAAAATGGTCACATATTGGAGATATAGTATAGTATGACGTACTACATAGTATAGTATGACGTTTTGTCAAGTTTTGGACCAAAAAAACGTTTTTCAAAAGAATTGTCAGATCTTGGACGACATAGTATAGTATGTCGTTTTTGTCCAATTTAGGACCAAAATTTTTTTCTCCAATTAGGACCAAAATTTTTTTCTCCAAAAATGGTCACATATTGGAGATATAGTATAGTATGACGTACTACATAGTATAGTATGACGTTTTTGTCAAGTTTTGGACCAAAAAAACGTTTTTCAAAAAAATTGTCAGATCTTGGACGACATAGTATTGTATGTCGTTTTTGTCCAATTTTGGACCAAATTTTTTTTCTCCAAAAATGGTCACATATTGGAGATATAGTATAGTATGACGTACTACATAGTATAGTATGACGTTTTTGTCAAGTTTTGGACCAAAAAAACGTTTTTCAAAAAAATTGTCAGATCTTGGACGACAGAGTATGTCGTTTTTGTCCAATTTTGGACCACATTTCTTTTTTCTCCAAAAATGGTCACATGCTGGAGATATAGTATAGTATGACGTACTACATAGTATAGTATGACGTTTTTGTCAAGTTTTCGACCAAAAAAACGTTTTTCAAAAAAAATTTCAGATCTTGGACGACATAGTATAGTATGTCGTTTTTGTCCAATTTTGGACCAAATTTCTTTTCTCCAAAAATGGTCACATATTGGAGATATAGTATAGTATGACGTTTTTGTCAAGTTTTGGACCAAAAAAACGTTTTTCAAAAAAATTGTCAGATCTTGGACGACATAGCATAGTATGTCGTTTTTGTCCAATTATGAACCAAATTTTTTTTTCTCCAAAAATGGTCACATATTGGAGATATAGTATAGTATGACGTACTACATAGTATAGTATGACGTTTTTGTCAAGTTTTGGACCAAAAAAACGTTTTTCAAAAAAATTGTCAGATCTTGGACGACATAGTATAGTATGTCGTTTTTGTCCAATTTTGGACCAAATTGTTTTTTCTCCAAAAATGGTCACATATTGGAGATATAGTATAGTATGACGTACTACATAGTATAGTATGACGTTTTTGTCAAGTTTTGGACCAAAAAAACGTTTTTCAAAAAAATTGTCAGATCTTGGACGACATGTCGTTTTTGTCCAATTTTGGACCACATTTTTTTTCTCCAAAAATGGTCACATATTGGAGATATAGTATAGTATGACGTACTACATAGTATAGTATGACGTTTTTGTCAAGTTTTGGACCAAAAAAACGTTTTTCAAAAAAATTGTCAGATCTTGGACGACATAGTATAGTATGTCGTTTTTGTCCAATTTTGGACCAAATTTTTTTTCCCCAAAAATGGTCACATATTGGAGATATAGTATAGTATGACGTACTACATAGTATAGTATGACGTTTTTGTCAAGTTTTGGACCAAAAAAACGTTTTTCAAAAAAATTGTCAGATCTTGGACGACATAGTATAGCATGTCGTTTTTGTCCAATTTTGGACCAAATTTTTTTTCTCCAAAAATGGTCACATATTGGAGATATAGTATAGTATGACGTACTACATAGTATAGTATGACGTTTTTGTCAAGTTTTGGACCAAAAAAACGTTTTTCAAAAAAATTGTCAGATCTTGGACGACATAGTATAGTATGTCGTTTTTGTCCAATTTTGGACCAAATTTTTTTTCCCCAAAAATGGTCACATATTGGAGATATAGTATAGTATGACGTACTACATAGTATAGTATGACGTTTTTGTCAAGTTTTGGACCAAAAAAACGTTTTTCAAAAAAATTGTCAGATCTTGGACGACATAGTATAGTATGTCGTTTTTGTCCAATTTTGGACCAAATTTTTTTTCTCCAAAAATGGTCACATATTGGAGATATAGTATAGTATGACGTACTACATAGTATAGTATGACGTTTTTGTCAAGTTTTGGACCAAAAAAACGTTTTTCAAAAAAATTGTCAGATCTTGGACGACATAGTATTGTATGTCGTTTTTGTCCAATTTTGGACCAAATTTTTTTTCTCCAAAAATGGTCACATATTGGAGATATAGTATAGTATGACGTACTACATAGTATAGTATGACGTTTTTGTCAAGTTTTGGACCAAAAAAACGTTTTTCAAAAAAATTGTCAGATCTTGGACGACATAGTATAGTATGTCGTTTTTGTCCAATTTAGGACCAAAATTTTTTTCTCCAAAAATGGTCACATATTGGAGATATAGTATAGTATGACGTACTACATAGTATAGTATGACGTTTTTGTCAAGTTTTGGACCAAAAAAACGTTTTTCAAAAAAATTGTCAGATCTTGGACGACATAGTATAGTATGTCGTTTTTGTCCAATTATGAACCAAATTTTTTTTCTCCAAAAATGGTCACATATTGGAGATATAGTATAGTATGACGTACTACATAGTATAGTATGACGTTTTTGTCAAGTTTTGGACCAAAAAAACGTTTTTCAAAAAAATTTCAGATCTTGGACGACATAGTATAGTATGTCGTTTTTGTCCAATTTTGGACCAAATTTCTTTTCTCCAAAAATGGTCACATATTGGAGATATAGTATAGTATGACGTTTTTGTCAAGTTTTGGACCAAAAAAACGTTTTTCAAAAAAATTGTCAGATCTTGGACGACATAGCATAGTATGTCGTTTTTGTCCAATTATGAACCAAATTTTTTTTCTCCAAAAATGGTCACATATTGGAGATATAGTATAGTATGACGTACTACATAGTATAGTATGACGTTTTTGTCAAGTTTTGGACCAAAAAAACGTTTTTCAAAAAAATTGTCAGATCTTGGACGACATAGTATAGTATGTCGTTTTTGTCCAATTTTGGTCCAAATTGTTTTTTCTCCAAAAATGGTCACATATTGGAGATATAGTATAGTATGACGTACTACATAGTATAGTATGACGTTTTTGTCAAGTTTTGGACCAAAAAAACGTTTTTCAAAAAAATTGTCAGATCTTGGACGACATGTCGTTTTTGTCCAATTTTGGACCACATTTTTTTTCTCCAAAAATGGTCACATATTGGAGATATAGTATAGTATGACGTACTACATAGTATAGTATGACGTTTTTGTCAAGTTTTGGACCAAAAAAACGTTTTTCAAAAAAATTGTCAGATCTTGGACGACATAGTATAGTATGTCGTTTTTGTCCAATTTTGGACCAAATTTTTTTTCTCCAAAAATGGTCACATATTGGAGATATAGTATAGTATGACGTACTACATAGTATAGTATGACGTTTTTGTCAAGTTTTGGACCAAAAAACGTTTTTCAAAAAAATTGTCAGATCTTGGACGACATAGTATAGTATGTCGTTTTTGTCCAATTTTGGTCCAAATTTTTTTTCTCCAAAAATGGTCACATATTGGAGATATAGTATAGTATGACGTACTACATAGTATAGTATGACGTTTTTGTCAAGTTTTGGACCAAAAAAACGTTTTTCAAGAAAATTGTCAGATCTTGGACGACATAGTATAGTATGTCGTTTTTGTCCAATTTTGGACCAAATTTTTTTTCCCCAAAAATGGTCACATATTGGAGATATAGTATAGTATGACGTACTACATAGTATAGTATGACGTTTTTGTCAAGTTTTGGACCAAAAAAACGTTTTCCAAAAAAATTGTCAGATCTTGGACGACATAGTATAGTATGTCGTTTTTGTCCAATTTTGGACCAAATTTTTTTTCTCCAAAAATGGTCACATATTGGAGATATAGTATAGTATGACGTACTACATAGTATAGTATGACGTTTTTGTCAAGTTTTGGACCAAAAAAACGTTTTTCAAAAAAATTGTCAGATCTTGGACGACATAGTATTGTATGTCGTTTTTGTCCAATTTTGGACCAAATTTTTTTTCTCCAAAAATGGTCACATATTGGAGATATAGTATAGTATGACGTACTACATAGTATAGTATGACGTTTTTGTCAAGTTTTGGACCAAAAAAACGTTTTTCAAAAAAATTGTCAGATCTTGGACGACATAGTATAGTATGTCGTTTTTGTCCAATTTAGGACCAAAATTTTTTTCTCCAAAAATGGTTACATATTGGAGATATAGTATAGTATGACGTACTACATAGTATAGTATGACGTTTTTGTCAAGTTTTGGACCAAAAAAACGTTTTTCAAAAAAATTGTCAGATCTTGGACGACATAGTATAGTATGTCGTTTTTGTCCAATTTTGGACCAAATTTTTTTTCTCCAAAAATGGTCACATATTGGAGATTTAGTATAGTATGACGTACTACATAGTATAGTATGACGTTTTTGTCAAGTTTTGGACCAAAAAAACGTTTTTCAAAAAAATTGTCAGACCTTGGACGACATAGTATAGTATGTCGTTTTTGTCCAATTTTGGTCCAAATTTTTTTTCTCCAAAAATGGTCACATATTGGAGATATAGTATAGTTGATGTACTACATAGTATAGACTGACGTTTTTGTCAAGTTTTGGACCAAAAAAGTTTTTCAAAAAAATTGTCAGATCTTGGACGACATAGTATAGTATGTCGTTTTTGTCCAATTTTGGACCACATTTCTTTTTTCTCCAAAAATGGTCACATGCTGGAGATATAGTATAGTATGACGTACTACATAGTATAGTATGACGTTTTTGTCAAGTTTTGGACCAAAAAAACGTTTTTCAAAAAAATTGTCAGATCTTGGACGACATAGTATAGTATGTCGTTTTTGTCCAATTTTGGACCAAATTTTTTTTCTCCAAAAATGGTCACATATTGGAGATATAGTATAGTATGACGTACTACATAGTATAGTATGACGTTTTTGTCAAGTTTTGGACCAAAAAAACGTTTTTCAAAAAAATTGTCAGATCTTGGACGACATGTCGTTTTTGTCCAATTTTGGACCACATTTTTTTTCTCCAAAAATGGTCACATATTGGAGATATAGTATAGTATGACGTACTACATAGTATAGTATGACGTTTTTGTCAAGTTTTGGACCAAAAAAACGTTTTTCAAAAAAATTGTCAGATCTTGGACGACATAGTATAGTATGTCGTTTTTGTCCAATTTTGGACCAAATTTTTTTTCTCCAAAAATGGTCACATATTGGAGATATAGTATAGTATGACGTACTACATAGTATAGTATGACGTTTTTGTCAAGTTTTGGACCAAAAAAACGTTTTTCAAAAAAATAGTCAGATCTTGGACGACATAGTATAGTATGTCGTTTTTGTCCAATTTTGGACCAAATTTTTTTTCTCCAAAAATGGTCACATATTGGAGATATAGTATAGTATGACGTACTACATAGTATAGTATGACGTTTTTGTCAAGTTTTGGACCAAAAAAACGTTTTTCAAAAAAATTGTCAGATCTTGGACGACATAGTATAGTATGTCGTTTTTGTCCAATTTTGGACCAAATTGTTTTTTCTCCAAAAATGGTCACATATTGGAGATATAGTATAGTATGACGTACTACATAGTATAGTATGACGTTTTTGTCAAGTTTTGGACCAAAAAACGTTTTTCAAAAAAATTGTCAGATCTTGGACGACATGTCGTTTTTGTCCAATTTTGGACCACATTTTTTTTCTCCAAAAATGGTCACATATTGGAGATATAGTATAGTATGACGTACTACATAGTATAGTATGACGTTTTTGTCAAGTTTTGGACCAAAAAAACGTTTTTCAAAAAAATTGTCAGATCTTGGACGACATAGTATAGTATGTCGTTTTTGTCCAATTTTGGACCAAATTTTTTTTCCCCAAAAATGGTCACATATTGGAGATATAGTATAGTATGACGTACTACATAGTATAGTATGACGTTTTTGTCAAGTTTTGGACCAAAAAAACGTTTTTCAAAAAAATTGTCAGATCTTGGACGACATAGTATAGTATGTCGTTTTTGTCCAATTTTGGTCCAAATTTTTTTTCTCCAAAAATGGTCACATATTGGAGATATAGTATAGTATGACGTACTACATAGTATAGTATGACGTTTTTGTCAAGTTTTGGACCAAAAAAACGTTTTTCAAAAAAATTGTCAGATCTTGGACGACATAGTATAGTATGTCGTTTTTGTCCAATTTTGGACCAAATTTTTTTTCTCCAAAAATGGTCACATATTGGAGATATAGTATAGTATGACGTACTACATAGTATAGTATGACGTTTTTGTCAAGTTTTGGACCAAAAAAACGTTTTTCAAAAAAATTGTCAGATCTTGGACGACAGTATAGTATGTCGTTTTTGTCCAATTTTGGCCAAAAAATTTTTTCTCCAAAAATGGTCACATATTGGAGATATAGTATAGTATGACGTACTACATAGTATAGACTGACGTTTTTGTCAAGTTTTGGACCAAAAAAAGTTTTTCAAAAAAATTGTCAGATCTTGGACGACATAGTATAGTATGTCGTTTTTGTCCAATTTTGGACCACATTTCTTTTTTCTCCAAAAATGGTCACATGCTGGAGATATAGTATAGTATGACGTACTACATAGTATAGTATGACGTTTTTGTCAAGTTTTGGACCAAAAAAACGTTTTTCAAAAAAATTGTCAGATCTTGGACGACATAGTATAGTATGTCGTTTTTGTCCAATTTTGGACCAAATTTTTTTTCTCCAAAAATGGTCACATATTGGAGATATAGTATAGTATGACGTACTACATAGTATAGTATGACGTTTTTGTCAAGTTTTGGACCAAAAAAACGTTTTTCAAAAAAATTGTCAGATCTTGGACGACATAGTATAGTATGTCGTTTTTGTCCAATTTTGGACCACATTTCTTTTTTCTCCAAAAATGGTCACATGCTGGAGATATAGTATAGTATGACGTACTACATAGTATAGTATGACGTTTTTGTCAAGTTTTCGACCAAAAAAACGTTTTTCAAAAAAAAATTCAGATCTTGGACGACATAGTATAGTATGTCGTTTTTGTCCAATTTTGGACCAAATTTCTTTTCTCCAAAAATGGTCACATATTGGAGATATAGTATAGTATGACGTACTACATAGTATAGTATGACGTTTTTGTCAAGTTTTGGACCAAAAAAACGTTTTTCAAAAAAATTGTCAGATCTTGTCGTTTTTGTCCAATTATGAACCAAATTTTTTTTCTCCAAAAATGGTCACATATTGGAAATATAGTATAGTATGACGTACTACATAGTATAGTATGACGTTTTTGTCAAGTTTTGGACCAAAAAAAGTTTTTCAAAAAAATTGTCAGATCTTGGACGACATAGTATAGTATGTCGTTTTTGTCCAATTTTGGACCAAATTTTTTTTCTCCAAAAATGGTCACATATTGGAGATATAGTATAGTATGACGTACTACATAGTATAGTATGACGTTTTTATCAAGTTTTGGACCAAAAAAACGTTTTTCAAAAAAATAGTCAGATCTTGGACGACATAGTATAGTATGTCGTTTTTGTCCAATTTTGGTCCAAATTTTTTTTCTCCAAAAATGGTCACATATTGGAGATATAGTATAGTATGACGTACTACATAGTATAGACTGACGTTTTTGTCAAGTTTTGGACCAAAAAAACGTTTTTCAAAAAAATTGTCAGATCTTGGACGACATAGTATAGTATGTCGTTTTTGTCCAATTTTGGACCAAATTTTTTTTCTCCAAAAATGGTCACATATTGGAGATATAGTATAGTATGACGTACTACATAGTATAGTATGACGTTTTTGTCAAGTTTTGGACCAAAAAACGTTTTTCAAAAAAATTGTCAGATCTTGGACGACATAGTATAGTATGTCGTTTTTGTCCAATTTTGGTCCAAAATTTTTTTCTCCAAAATGGTCACATATTGGATATATAGTATAGTATGACGTACTACATAGTATAGTATGACGTTTTTGTCAAGTTTTGGACCAAAAAAACGTTTTTCAAAAAAATTGTCAGATCTTGGACGACATAGTATAGTATGTCGTTTTTGTCCAATTTTGGTCCAAATTTTTTTTCTCCAAAAATGGTCACATATTGGAGATATAGTATAGTATGACGTACTACATAGTATAGTATGACGTTTTTGTCAAGTTTTGGACCAAAAAACGTTTTTCAAAAAAATTGTCAGATCTTGGACGACATAGTATAGTATGTCGTTTTTGTCCAATTTTGGACCAAATTTTTTTTCTCCAAAAATGGTCACATATTGGAGATATAGTATAGTATGACGTACTACATAGTATAGTATGACGTTTTTGTCAAGTTTTGGACCAAAAAAACGTTTTTCAAAAAAATTGTCAGATCTTGGACGACATAGTATAGTATGTCGTTTTTGTCCAATTTTGGACCAAATTTTTTTTCTCCAAAAATGGTCACATATTGGAGATATAGTATAGTATGACGTACTACATAGTATAGTATGACGTTTTGTCAAGTTTTGGACCAAAAAAACGTTTTTCAAAAAAATTGTCAGATCTTGGACGACATAGTATAGTATGTCGTTTTTGTCCAATTTTGGACCACATTTCTTTTTTCTCCAAAATGGTCACATATTGGAGATATAGTATAGTATGACGTACTACATAGTATAGTATGACGTTTTTGTCAAGTTTTGGACCAAAAAAGTTTTTCAAAAAAATTGTCGGATCTTGGACGACATAGCATAGTATGTCGTTTTTGTCCAATTATGAACCAAATTTTTTTTCTCCAAAAATGGTCACATATTGGAGATATAGTATAGTATGACGTACTACATAGTATAGTATGACGTTTTTGTCAAGTTTTGGACCAAAAAAACGTTTTTCAAAAAAATTGTCAGATCTTGGACGACATAGTATAGTATGTCGTTTTTGTCCAATTTTGGACCAAATTTTTTTTCTCCAAAAATGGTCACATATTGGAGATATAGTATAGTATGACGTACTACATAGTATAGTATGACGTTTTTGTCAAGTTTTGGACCAAAAAAACGTTTTTCAAAAAAATTGTAAGATCTTGGACGACATAGTATAGTATGTCGTTTTTGTCCAATTTTGGACCAAATTTTTTTTCCCCAAAAATGGTCACATATTGGAGATATAGTATAGTATGACGTACTACATAGTATAGTATGACGTTTTTGTCAAGTTTTGGACCAAAAAAACGTTTTTCAAAAAAATTGTCAGATCTTGGACGACATAGTATAGTATGTCGTTTTTGTCCAATTTTGGTCCAAATTTTTTTTCTCCAAAAATGGTCACATATTGGAGATATAGTATAGTATGACGTACTACATAGTATAGTATGACGTTTTTGTCAAGTTTTGGACCACATTTCTTTTTTCTCCAAAAATGGTCACATGTTGGAGATATAGTATAGTATGACGTACTACATAGTATAGTATGACGTTTTTGTCAAGTTTTGGACCAAAAAAACGTTTTTCAAAAAAAATTTCAGATCTTGGACGACATAGTATAGTATGTCGTTTTTGTCCAATTTTGGACCAAATTTCTTTTCTCCAAAAATGGTCACATATTGGAGATATAGTATAGTATGACGTACTACATAGTATAGTATGACGTTTTTGTCAAGTTTTGGACCAAAAAAACGTTTTTCAAAAAAATTGTCGGATCTTGGACGACATAGCATAGTATGTCGTTTTTGTCCAATTATGAACCAAATTTTTTTTCTCCAAAAATGGTCACATATTGGAGATATAGTATAGTATGACGTACTACATAGTATAGTATGACGTTTTTGTCAAGTTTTGGACCAAAAAAACGTTTTTCAAAAAAATTGTCAGATCTTGGACGACATAGTATAGTATGTCGTTTTTTTGTCCAATTTTGGACCAAATTGTTTTCTCTCCAAAAATGGTCACATATTGGAGATATAGTATAGTATGACGTACTACATAGTATAGTATGACGTTTTTGTCAAGTTTTGGACCAAAAAACGTTTTTCAAAAAAATTGTCAGATCTTGGACGACATAGTATAGTATGTCGTTTTTGTCCAATTTTGGACCAAATTTTTTTTCTCCAAAAATGGTCACATATTGGAGATATAGTATAGTATGACGTACTACATAGTATAGTATGACGTTTTTGTCAAGTTTTGGACCAAAAAAACGTTTTTCAAAAAAATTGTCAGATCTTGGACGACATAGTATAGTATGTCGTTTTTGTCCAATTTTGGACCAAATTTTTTTTCCCCAAAAATGGTCACATATTGGAGATATAGTATAGTATGACGTACTACATAGTATAGTATGACGTTTTTGTCAAGTTTTGGACCAAAAAAACGTTTTTCAAAAAAATTGTCAGATCTTGGACGACATGTCGTTTTTGTCCAATTTTGGACCACATTTTTTTTCTCCAAAAATGGTCACATATTGGAGATATAGTATAGTATGACGTACTACATAGTATAGTATGACGTTTTTGTCAAGTTTTGGACCAAAAAAACGTTTTTCAAAAAAATTGTCAGATCTTGGACGACATAGTATAGTATGTCGTTTTTGTCCAATTTTGGACCAAATTTTTTTTCCCCAAAAATGGTCACATATTGGAGATATAGTATAGTATGACGTACTACATAGTATAGTATGACGTTTTTGTCAAGTTTTGGACCAAAAAAACGTTTTTCAAAAAAATTGTCAGATCTTGGACGACATAGTATAGTATGTCGTTTTTGTCCAATTTTGGACCAAATTTTTTTTCTCCAAAAATGGTTACATATTGGAGATATAGTATAGTATGACGTACTACATAGTATAGTATGACGTTTTTGTCAAGTTTTGGACCAAAAAAACGTTTTTCAAAAAAATTGTCAGATCTTGGACGACATAGTATAGTATGTCGTTTTTTTGTCCAATTTTGGACCAAATTGTTTTCTCTCCAAAAATGGTCACATATTGGAGATATAGTATAGTATGACGTACTACATAGTATAGTATGACGTTTTTGTCAAGTTTTGGACCAAAAAACGTTTTTCAAAAAAATTGTCAGATCTTGGACGACATAGTATAGTATGTCGTTTTTGTCCAATTTTGGACCAAATTTTTTTTCTCCAAAAATGGTCACATATTGGAGATATAGTATAGTATGACGTACTACATAGTATAGTATGACGTTTTTGTCAAGTTTTGGACCAAAAAAACGTTTTTCAAAAAAATTGTCAGATCTTGGACGACATAGTATAGTATGTCGTTTTTGTCCAATTTTGGACCAAATTTTTTTTCCCCAAAAATG
This sequence comes from Microchirus variegatus, assembly GCF_963457635.1. Taxonomy (NCBI): domain Eukaryota; kingdom Metazoa; phylum Chordata; class Actinopteri; order Pleuronectiformes; family Soleidae; genus Microchirus; species Microchirus variegatus. The sequence goes on along the minus strand of NC_139818.1, from coordinate 13,424,757 downwards.
GTCACATATTGGAGATATAGTATAGTATGACGTACTACATAGTATAGTATGACGTTTTTGTCAAGTTTTGGACCAAAAAAACGTTTTTCAAAAAAATTGTCAGATCTTGGACGACATAGTATAGTATGTCGTTTTTGTCCAATTTTGGACCAAATTTTTTTTCTCCAAAAATGGTCACATATTGGAGATATAGTATAGTATGACGTACTACATAGTATAGTATGACGTTTTTGTCAAGTTTTAGACCAAAAAAACGTTTTTCAAAAAAATTGTCAGATCTTGGACGACATAGTATAGTATGTCGTTTTTGTCCAATTTTGGACCAAATTTTTTTTCTCCAAAAATGGTCACATATTGGAGATATAGTATAGTATGACGTACTACATAGTATAGTATGACGTTTTTGTCAAGTTTTGGACCAAAAAAACGTTTTTCAAAAAAATTGTCGGATCTTGGACGACATAGCATAGTATGTCGTTTTTGTCCAATTATGAACCAAATTTTTTTTCTCCAAAAATGGTCACATATTGGAGATATAGTATAGTATGACGTACTACATAGTATAGTATGACGTTTTTGTCAAGTTTTGGACCAAAAAAACGTTTTTCAAAAAAATTGTCAGATCTTGGACGACATAGTATAGTATGTCGTTTTTGTCCAATTTTGGACCAAATTTTTTTTCCCCAAAAATGGTCACATATTGGAGATATAGTATAGTATGACGTACTACATAGTATAGTATGACGTTTTTGTCAAGTTTTGGACCAAAAAAACGTTTTTCAAAAAAATTGTCAGATCTTGGACGACATAGTATAGTATGTCGTTTTTGTCCAATTTTGGACCAAATTTTTTTTCTCCAAAAATGGTCACATATTGGAGATATAGTATAGTATGACGTACTACATAGTATAGTAGGACGTTTTTGTCAAGTTTTAGACCAAAAAAACGTTTTTCAAAAAAATTGTCAGATCTTGGACGACATAGTATAGTATGTCGTTTTTGTCCAATTTTGGACCAAATTTTTTTCCTCCAAAAATGGTCACATATTGGAGATATAGTATAGTATGACGTACTACATAGTATAGTATGACGTTTTTGTCAAGTTTTGGACCAAAAAAACGTTTTTCAAAAAAATTGTCAGATCTTGGACGACATAGTATAGTATGTCGTTTTTGTCCAATTTTGGTCCAAATTTTTTTTCTCCAAAAATGGTCACATATTGGAGATATAGTATAGTATGACGTACTACATAGTATAGTATGACGTTTTTGTCAAGTTTTGGACCAAAAAAACGCTTTTCAAAAAAATAGTCAGATCTTGGACGACATAGTATAGTATGTCGTTTTTGTCCAATTTTGGACCAAATTTTTTTTCTCCAAAAATGGTCACATATTGGAGATATAGTATAGTATGACGTACTACATAGTATAGTATGACGTTTTTGTCAAGTTTTGGACCAAAAAAACGTTTTTCAAAAAAATAGTCAGATCTTGGACGCCATAGTATAGTATGTCGTTTTTGTCCAATTTTGGTCCAAATTTTTTTTCTCCAAAAATGGTCACATATTGGAGATATAGTATAGTATGACGTACTACATAGTATAGTATGACGTTTTTGTCAAGTTTTGGACCAAAAAAACGTTTTTCAAAAAAATTGTCAGATCTTGGACGACATAGTATAGTATGTCGTTTTTGTCCAATTTTGGTCCAAATTTTTTTTCTCCAAAAATGGTCACATATTGGAGATATAGTATAGTATGACGTACTACATAGTATAGTATGACGTTTTTGTCAAGTTTTGGACCAAAAAAACGTTTTTCAAAAAAATTGTCAGATCTTGGACGACATAGTATAGTATGTCGTTTTTGTCCAATTTTGGACCAAATTGTTTTTTCTCCAAAAATGGTCACATATTGGAGATATAGTATAGTATGACGTACTACATAGTATAGTATGACGTTTTTGTCAAGTTTTGGACCAAAAAAACGTTTTTCAAAAAAATTGTCAGATCTTGGACGACATAGTATAGTATGTCGTTTTTGTCCAATTTTGGACCAAATTTTTTTTCTCCAAAAATGGTCACATATTGGAGATATAGTATAGTATGACGTACTACATAGTATAGACTGACGTTTTTGTCAAGTTTTGGACCAAAAAAACGTTTTTCAAAAAAATTGTCAGATTTTGGACGACATAGTATAGTATGTCGTTTTTGTCCAATTTTGGACCACATTTCTTTTTTCTCCAAAAATGGTCACATGTTGGAGATATAGTATAGTATGACGTACTACATAGTATAGTATGACGTATTTGTCAAGTTTTCGACCAAAAAAACGTTTTTCAAAAAAAATTTCAGATCTTGGACGACATAGTATAGTATGTCGTTTTTGTCCAATTTTGGACCAAATTGTTTTTTCTCCAAAAATGGTCACATATTGGAGATATAGTATAGTATGACGTACTACATAGTATAGTATGACGTTTTTGTCAAGTTTTGGACCAAAAAAACGTTTTTCAAAAAAATTGTCGGATCTTGGACGACATAGCATAGTATGTCGTTTTTGTCCAATTATGAACCAAATTTTTTTTCTCCAAAAATGGTCACATATTGGAGATATAGTATAGTATGACGTACTACATAGTATAGTATGACGTTTTTGTCAAGTTTTGGACCAAAAAAACGTTTTTCAAAAAAATTGTCAGATCTTGGACGACATAGTATAGTATGTCGTTTTTGTCCAATTTTGGACCAAATTGTTTTCTCTCCAAAAATGGTCACATATTGGAGATATAGTATAGTATGACGTACTACATAGTATAGTATGACGTTTTTGTCAAGTTTTGGACCAAAAAACGTTTTTCAAAAAAATTGTCAGATCTTGGACGACATAGTATAGTATGTCGTTTTTGTCCAATTTTGGACCAAATTTTTTTTCTCCAAAAATGGTCACATATTGGAGATATAGTATAGTATGACGTACTACATAGTATAGACTGACGTTTTTGTCAAGTTTTGGACCAAAAAAACGTTTTTCAAAAAAATTGTCAGATCTTGGACGACATAGTATAGTATGTCGTTTTTGTCCAATTTTGGACCACATTTCTTTTTTCTCCAAAAATGGTCACATGTTGGAGATATAGTATAGTATGACGTACTACATAGTATAGTATGACGTTTTTGTCAAGTTTTCGACCAAAAAAACGTTTTTCAAAAAAAATTTCAGATCTTGGACGACATAGTATAGTATGTCGTTTTTGTCCAATTTTGGACCAAATTGTTTTTTCTCCAAAAATGGTCACATATTGGAGATATAGTATAGTATGACGTACTACATAGTATAGTATGACGTTTTTGTCATGTTTTGGACCAAAAAAACGTTTTTCAAAAAAATTGTCAGATCTTGGACGACATGTCGTTTTTGTCCAATTTTGGACCACATTTTTTTCTCCAAAAATGGTCACATATTGGAGATATAGTATAGTATGACGTACTACATAGTATAGTATGACGTTTTTGTCAAGTTTTGGACCAAAAAAACGTTTTTCAAAAAAATTGTCAGATCTTGGACGACATAGTATAGTATGTCGTTTTTGTCCAATTTTGGACCAAATTTTTTTTCCCCAAAAATGGTCACATATTGGAGATATAGTATAGTATGACGTACTACATAGTATAGTATGACGTTTTTGTCAAGTTTTGGACCAAAAAAACGTTTTTCAAAAAAATTGTCAGATCTTGGACGACATAGTATAGTATGTCGTTTTTGTCCAATTTTGGACCAAATTTTTTTTCCCAAAAAATGGTCACATATTGGAGATATAGTATAGTATGACGTACTACATAGTATAGTATGACGTTTTTGTCAAGTTTTGGACCAAAAAACGTTTTTCAAAAAAATTGTCAGATCTTGGACGACATAGTATAGTATGTCGTTTTTGTCCAATTTTGGACCAAATTTTTTTTCTCCAAAAATGGTCACATATTGGAGATATAGTATAGTATGACGTACTACATAGTATAGTATGACGTTTTTGTCAAGTTTTGGACCAAAAAAACGTTTTTCAAAAAAATTGTCAGATCTTGGACGACATAGTATAGTATGTCGTTTTTGTCCAATTTTGGACCAAATTTTTTTTCTCCAAAAATGGTCACATATTGGAGATATAGTATAGTATGACGTACTACATAGTATAGTATGACGTTTTTGTCAAGTTTTGGACCAAAAAAACGTTTTTCAAAAAAATTGTCAGATCTTGGACGACATAGTATAGTATGTCGTTTTTGTCCAATTTTGGACCAAATTTTTTTTCTCCAAAAATGGTCACATATTGGAGATATAGTATAGTATGACGTACTACATAGTATAGTATGACGTTTTTGTCAAGTTTTGGACCAAAAAAACGTTTTTCAAAAAAATTGTCAGATCTTGGACGACATAGTATAGTATGTCGTTTTTGTCCAATTTTGGACCAAATTTTTTTTCTCCAAAAATGGTCACATATTGGAGATATAGTATAGTATGACGTACTACATAGTATAGTATGACGTTTTTGTCAAGTTTTGGACCAAAAAAACGTTTTTCAAAAAAATTGTCAGATCTTGGACGACATAGTATAGTATGTCGTTTTTGTCCAATTTTGGACCAAAATTTTTTTCTCCAAAAATGGTCACATATTGGAGATATAGTATAGTATGACGTACTACATAGTATAGTATGACGTTTTTGTCAAGTTTTGGACCAAAAAAACGTTTTTCAAAAAAATTGTCAGATCTTGGACGACATAGTATAGTATGTCGTTTTTGTCCAATTTTGGACCAAAGGTTTTTTTTCTCCAAAAATGGTCACATATTGGAGATATAGTATAGTATGACGTACTACATAGTATAGTATGACGTTTTTGTCAAGTTTTGGACCAAAAAACGTTTTTCAAAAAAATTGTCAGATCTTGGACGACATAGTATAGTATGTCGTTTTTGTCCAATTTTGGACCAAATTTTTTTTCTCCAAAAATGGTCACATATTGGAGATATAGTATAGTATGACGTACTACATAGTATAGTATGACGTTTTTGTCAAGTTTTGGACCAAAAAAACGTTTTTCAAAAAAATTGTCAGATCTTGGACGACATAGTATAGTATGTCGTTTTTGTCCAATTTTGGACCAAATTTTTTTTCTCCAAAAATGGTCACATATTGGAGATATAGTATAGTATGACGTACTACATAGTATAGTATGACGTTTTTGTCAAGTTTTGGACCAAAAAAACGTTTTTCAAAAAAATTGTCAGATCTTGGACGACATAGTATAGTATGTCGTTTTTGTCCAATTTTGGACCAAATTTTTTTCTCCAAAAATGGTCACATATTGGAGATATAGTATAGTATGACGTACTACATAGTATAGTATGACGTTTTTGTCAAGTTTTGGACCAAAAAACGTTTTTCAAAAAAATTGTCAGATCTTGGACGACATAGTATAGTATGTCGTTTTTGTCCAATTTTGGACCAAATTTTTTTTCTCCAAAAATGGTCACATATTGGAGATATAGTATAGTATGACGTACTACATAGTATAGTATGACGTTTTTGTCAAGTTTTGGACCAAAAAAACGTTTTTCAAAAAAATTGTCAGATCTTGGACGACATAGTATAGTATGTCGTTTTTGTCCAATTTTGGACCAAATTTTTTTTCTCCAAAAATGGTCACATATTGGAGATATAGTATAGTATGACGTACTACATAGTATAGTATGACGTTTTTGTCAAGTTTTGGACCAAAAAAACGTTTTTCAAAAAAATTGTCAGATCTTGGACGACATAGTATAGTATGTCGTTTTTGTCCAATTTTGGACCAAATTTTTTTTCTCCAAAAATGGTCACATATTGGAGATATAGTATAGTATGACGTACTACATAGTATAGTATGACGTTTTTGTCAAGTTTTGGACCAAAAAAACGTTTTTCAAAAAAATTGTCAGATCTTGGACGACATAGTATAGTATGTCGTTTTTGTCCAATTTTGGACCAAATTTTTTTCCTCCAAAAATGGTCACATATTGGAGATATAGTATAGTATGACGTACTACATAGTATAGTATGACGTTTTTGTCAAGTTTTGGACCAAAAAAACGTTTTTCAAAAAAATTGTCAGATCTTGGACGACATAGTATAGTATGTTGTTTTTGTCCAATTTTGGTCGAAATTTTTTTTCTCCAAAAATGGTCACATATTGGAGATATAGTATAGTATGACGTACTACATAGTATAGTATGACGTTTTTGTCAAGTTTTGGACCAAAAAAACGTTTTTCAAAAAAATTGTCAGATCTTGGACGACATAGTATAGTATGTCGTTTTTGTCCAATTTTGGAACAAAATTTTTTTCTCCAAAAATGGTCACATATTGGAGATATAGTATAGTATGACGTACTACATAGTATAGTATGACGTTTTTGTCAAGTTTTGGACCAAAAAAACGTTTTTCAAAAAAATTGTCAGATCTTGGACGACATAGTATAGTATGTCGTTTTTGTCCAATTTTGGACCAAATTTTTTTCTCCAAAAATGGTCACATATTGGAGATATAGTATAGTATGACGTACTACATAGTATAGTATGACGTTTTTGTCAAGTTTTGGACCAAAAAAACGTTTTTCAAAAAAATAGTCAGATCTTGGACGACATAGTATAGTATGTCGTTTTTGTCCAATTTTGGTCCAAATTTTTTTTCTCCAAAAATGGTCACATATTGGAGATATAGTATAGTATGACGTACTACATAGTATAGTATGACGTTTTTGTCAAGTTTTGGACCAAAAAAACGTTTTTCAAAAAAATTGTCAGATCTTGGACGACATAGTCGTATGTCGTTTTTGTCCAATTTTGGACCAAATTTTTTTTCTCCAAAAATGGTCACATATTGGAGATATAGTATAGTATGACGTACTACATAGTATAGTATGACGTTTTTGTCAAGTTTTGGACCAAAAAAACGTTTTTCAAAAAAATTGTCAGATCTTGGACGACATAGTATAGTATGTCGTTTTTGTCCAATTTTGACCAAATTTTTTTTCTCCAAAAATGGTCACATATTGGAGATATAGTTTAGTATGACGTAGTGCATAGTATAGTATGACGTTTTTGTCAAGTTTTGGACCAAAAAAACGTTTTTCAAAAAAATTGTCAGATCTTGGACGACATAGTATAGTATGTCGTTTTTGTCCAATTTTGGACCAAACTTTTTTTTCTCCAAAAATGGTCACATATTGGAGATATAGTATAGTATGACGTACTACATAGTATAGTATGACGTTTTTGTCAAGTTTTGGACCAAAAAAACGTTTTTCAAAAAAATTGTCAGATCTTGGACGACATAGTATAGTATGTCGTTTTTTGTCCAATTTTGGTCCAAATTTTTTTTCTCCAAAAATGGTCACATATTGGAGATATAGTATAGTATGACGTAGTACATAGTATAGTATGACGTTTTTGTCAAGTTTTGGACCAAAAAAACGTTTTTCAAAAAAATTGTCAGATCTTGGACGACATAGTATAGTATGTTGTTTTTGTCCAATTTTGGTCCAAATTTTTTTTCTCCAAAAATGGTCACATATTGGAGATATAGTATAGTATGACGTACTACATAGTATAGTATGACGTTTTTGTCAAGTTTTGGACCAAAAAAACGTTTTTCAAAAAAATTGTCAGATCTTGGACGACATAGTATAGTATGTCGTTTTTGTCCAATTTTGGAACAAAATTTTTTTCTCCAAAAATGGTCACATATTGGAGATATAGTATAGTATGACGTACTACATAGTATAGTATGACGTTTTTGTCAAGTTTTGGACCAAAAAAACGTTTTTCAAAAAAATTGTCAGATCTTGGACGACATAGTATAGTATGTCGTTTTTGTCCAATTTTGGACCAAATTTTTTTTCTCCAAAAATGGTCACATATTGGAGATATAGTATAGTATGACGTACTACATAGTATAGTATGACGTTTTTGTCAAGTTTTGGACCAAAAAAACGTTTTTCAAAAAAATAGTCAGATCTTGGACGACATAGTATAGTATGTCGTTTTTGTCCAATTTTGGTCCAAATTTTTTTTCTCCAAAAATGGTCACATATTGGAGATATAGTATAGTATGACGTACTACATAGTATAGTATGACGTTTTTGTCAAGTTTTGGACCAAAAAAACGTTTTTCAAAAAAATTGTCAGATCTTGGACGACATAGTCGTATGTCGTTTTTGTCCAATTTTGGACCAAATTTTTTTTCTCCAAAAATGGTCACATATTGGAGATATAGTATAGTATGACGTACTACATAGTATAGTATGACGTTTTTGTCAAGTTTTGGACCAAAAAAACGTTTTTCAAAAAAATTGTCAGATCTTGGACGACATAGTATAGTATGTCGTTTTTGTCCAATTTTGACCAAATTTTTTTTCTCCAAAAATGGTCACATATTGGAGATATAGTTTAGTATGACGTAGTGCATAGTATAGTATGACGTTTTTGTCAAGTTTTGGACCAAAAAAACGTTTTTCAAAAAAATTGTCAGATCTTGGACGACATAGTATAGTATGTCGTTTTTGTCCAATTTTGGACCAAACTTTTTTTTCTCCAAAAATGGTCACATATTGGAGATATAGTATAGTATGACGTACTACATAGTATAGTATGACGTTTTTGTCAAGTTTTGGACCAAAAAAACGTTTTTCAAAAAAATTGTCAGATCTTGGACGACATAGTATAGTATGTCGTTTTTGTCCAATTTTGGTCCAAATTTTTTTTCTCCAAAAATGGTCACATATTGGAGATATAGTATAGTATGACGTAGTACATAGTATAGTATGACGTTTTTGTCAAGTTTTGGACCAAAAAAACGTTTTTCAAAAAAATTGTCAGACCTTGGACGACATAGTATAGTATGTCGTTTTTGTCCAATTTTGGTCCAAATTTTTTTTCTCCAAAAATGGTCACATATTGGAGATATAGTATAGTATGACGTACTACATAGTATAGTATGACGTTTTTGTCAAGTTTTGGACCAAAAAAACGTTTTTCAAAAAAATTGTCAGATCTTGGACGACATAGTATAGTATGTCGTTTTTGTCCAATTTTGGTCCAAATTTTTATTTCTCCAAAAATGGTCACATATTGGAGATATAGTATAGTATGACGTACTACATAGTATAGTATGACGTTTTTGTCAAGTTTTGGACCAAAAAAAACGTTTTTCAAAAAAATTGTCAGATCTTGGACGACATAGTATAGTATGTCGTTTTTGTCCAATTTTGGTCCAAATTTTTTTTCTCCAAAAATGGTCACATATTGGAGATATAGTACAGTATGACGTAGTACATAGTATAGTATGACGTTTTTGTCAAGTTTTGGACCAAAAAAACGTTTTTCAAAAAAATTGTCAGATCTTGGACGACATAGTATAGTATGTCGTTTTTGTCCAATTTTGGTCCAAATTTTTTTTCTCCAAAAATGGTCACATATTGGAGATATAGTATAGTATGACGTACTACATAGTATAGTATGACGTTTTTGTCAAGTTTTGGACCAAAAAAACGTTTTTCAAAAAAATTGTCAGATCTTGGACGACATAGTATAGTATGTCGTTTTTGTCCAATTTTGGACCAAATTTTTTTTCTCCAAAAATGGTCACATATTGGAGATATAGTATAGTATGACGTACTACATAGTATAGTATGACGTTTTTGTCAAGTTTTGGACCAAAAAAACGTTTTTCAAAAAACTTGTCAGATCTTGGACGACATAGCATAGTATGTCGTTTTTGTCCAATTTTGGACCAAATTTTTTTTCTCCAAAAATGGTCACATATTGGAGATATAGTATAGTATGACGTACTACATAGTATAGTATGACGTTTTTGTCAAGTTTTGGACCAAAAAAACGTTTTTCAAAAAAATTGTCAGATCTTGGACGACATAGTATAGTATGTCGTTTTTGTCCAATTTTGGACCAAATTTTTTTTCTCCAAAAATGGTCACATATTGGAGATATAGTATAGTATGACGTACTACATAGTATAGTATGACGTTTTTGTCAAGTTTTGGACCAAAAAAACGTTTTTCAAAAAAATTGTCAGATCTTGGACGACATAGTATAGTATGTCGTTTTTGTCCAATTTTGGACCAAATTTTTTTCCTCCAAAAATGGTCACATATTGGAGATATAGTATAGTATGACGTACTACATAGTATAGTATGACGTTTTTGTCAAGTTTTGGACCAAAAAAACGTTTTTCAAAAAAATTGTCAGATCTTGGACGACATAGTATAGTATGTTGTTTTTGTCCAATTTTGGTCCAAATTTTTTTTCTCCAAAAATGGTCACATATTGGAGATATAGTATAGTATGACGTACTACATAGTATAGTATGACGTTTTTGTCAAGTTTTGGACCAAAAAAACGTTTTTCAAAAAAATTGTCAGATCTTGGACGACATAGTATAGTATGTCGTTTTTGTCCAATTTTGGAACAAAATTTTTTTCTCCAAAAATGGTCACATATTGGAGATATAGTATAGTATGACGTACTACATAGTATAGTATGACGTTTTTGTCAAGTTTTGGACCAAAAAAACGTTTTTCAAAAAAATTGTCAGATCTTGGACGACATAGTATAGTATGTCGTTTTTGTCCAATTTTGGACCAAATTTTTTTTCTCCAAAAATGGTCACATATTGGAGATATAGTATAGTATGACGTACTACATAGTATAGTATGACGTTTTTGTCAAGTTTTGGACCAAAAAAACGTTTTTCAAAAAAATAGTCAGATCTTGGACGACATAGTATAGTATGTCGTTTTTGTCCAATTTTGGTCCAAATTTTTTTTCTCCAAAAATGGTCACATATTGGAGATATAGTATAGTATGACGTACTACATAGTATAGTATGACGTTTTTGTCAAGTTTTGGACCAAAAAAACGTTTTTCAAAAAAATTGTCAGATCTTGGACGACATAGTCGTATGTCGTTTTTGTCCAATTTTGGACCAAATTTTTTTTCTCCAAAAATGGTCACATATTGGAGATATAGTATAGTATGACGTACTACATAGTATAGTATGACGTTTTTGTCAAGTTTTGGACCAAAAAAACGTTTTTCAAAAAAATTGTCAGATCTTGGACGACATAGTATAGTATGTCGTTTTTGTCCAATTTTGACCAAATTTTTTTTCTCCAAAAATGGTCACATATTGGAGATATAGTTTAGTATGACGTAGTGCATAGTATAGTATGACGTTTTTGTCAAGTTTTGGACCAAAAAAACGTTTTTCAAAAAAATTGTCAGATCTTGGACGACATAGTATAGTATGTCGTTTTTGTCCAATTTTGGACCAAACTTTTTTTTCTCCAAAAATGGTCACATATTGGAGATATAGTATAGTATGACGTACTACATAGTATAGTATGACGTTTTTGTCAAGTTTTGGACCAAAAAAACGTTTTTCAAAAAAATTGTCAGATCTTGGACGACATAGTATAGTATGTTGTTTTTGTCCAATTTTGGTCCAAATTTTTTTTCTCCAAAAATGGTCACATATTGGAGATATAGTATAGTATGACGTACTACATAGTATAGTATGACGTTTTTGTCAAGTTTTGGACCAAAAAAACGTTTTTCAAAAAAATTGTCAGATCTTGGACGACATAGTATAGTATGTCGTTTTTGTCCAATTTTGGAACAAAATTTTTTTCTCCAAAAATGGTCACATATTGGAGATATAGTATAGTATGACGTACTACATAGTATAGTATGACGTTTTTGTCAAGTTTTGGACCAAAAAAACGTTTTTCAAAAAAATTGTCAGATCTTGGACGACATAGTATAGTATGTCGTTTTTGTCCAATTTTGGACCAAATTTTTTTTCTCCAAAAATGGTCACATATTGGAGATATAGTATAGTATGACGTACTACATAGTATAGTATGACGTTTTTGTCAAGTTTTGGACCAAAAAAACGTTTTTCAAAAAAATAGTCAGATCTTGGACGACATAGTATAGTATGTCGTTTTTGTCCAATTTTGGTCCAAATTTTTTTTCTCCAAAAATGGTCACATATTGGAGATATAGTATAGTATGACGTACTACATAGTATAGTATGACGTTTTTGTCAAGTTTTGGACCAAAAAAACGTTTTTCAAAAAAATTGTCAGATCTTGGACGACATAGTCGTATGTCGTTTTTGTCCAATTTTGGACCAAATTTTTTTTCTCCAAAAATGGTCACATATTGGAGATATAGTATAGTATGACGTACTACATAGTATAGTATGACGTTTTTGTCAAGTTTTGGACCAAAAAAACGTTTTTCAAAAAAATTGTCAGATCTTGGACGACATAGTATAGTATGTCGTTTTTGTCCAATTTTGACCAAATTTTTTTTCTCCAAAAATGGTCACATATTGGAGATATAGTTTAGTATGACGTAGTGCATAGTATAGTATGACGTTTTTGTCAAGTTTTGGACCAAAAAAACGTTTTTCAAAAAAATTGTCAGATCTTGGACGACATAGTATAGTATGTCGTTTTTGTCCAACTTTGGACCAAACTTTTTTTTCTCCAAAAATGGTCACATATTTGAGATATAGTATAGTATGACGTACTACATAGTATAGTATGACGTTTTTGTCAAGTTTTGGACCAAAAAAACGTTTTTCAAAAAAATTGTCAGATCTTGGACGACATAGTATAGTATGTCGTTTTTGTCCAATTTTGGTCCAAATTTTTTTTCTCCAAAAATGGTCACATATTGGAGATATAGTATAGTATGACGTAGTACATAGTATAGTATGACGTTTTTGTCAAGTTTTGGACCAAAAAAACGTTTTTCAAAAAAATTGTCAGATCTTGGACGACATAGTATAGTATGTCGTTTTTGTCCAATTTTGGTCCAAATTTTTTTTCTCCAAAAATGGTCACATATTGGAGATATAGTATAGTATGACGTACTACATAGTATAGTATGACGTTTTTGTCAAGTTTTGGACCAAAAAAACGTTTTTCAAAAAAATTGTCAGATCTTGGACGACATAGTATAGTATGTCGTTTTTGTCCAATTTTGGTCCAAATTTTTATTTCTCCAAAAATGGTCACATATTGGAGATATAGTATAGTATGACGTACTACATAGTATAGTATGACGTTTTTGTCAAGTTTTGGACCAAAAAAAACGTTTTTCAAAAAAATTGTCAGATCTTGGACGACATAGTATAGTATGTCGTTTTTGTCCAATTTTGGTCCAAATTTTTTTTCTCCAAAAATGGTCACATATTGGAGATATAGTACAGTATGACGTAGTACATAGTATAGTATGACGTTTTTGTCAAGTTTTGGACCAAAAAAACGTTTTTCAAAAAAATTGTCAGATCTTGGACGACATAGTATAGTATGTCGTTTTTGTCCAATTTTGGTCCAAATTTTTTTTCTCCAAAAATGGTCACATATTGGAGATATAGTATAGTATGACGTACTACATAGTATAGTATGACGTTTTTGTCAAGTTTTGGACCAAAAAAACGTTTTTCAAAAAAATTGTCAGATCTTGGACGACATAGTATAGTATGTCGTTTTTGTCCAATTTTGGACCAAATTTTTTTTCTCCAAAAATGGTCACATATTGGAGATATAGTATAGTATGACGTACTACATAGTATAGTATGACGTTTTTGTCAAGTTTTGGACCAAAAAAACGTTTTTCAAAAAACTTGTCAGATCTTGGACGACATAGTATAGTATGTCGTTTTTGTCCAATTTTGGACCAAATTTTTTTTCTCCAAAAATGGTCACATATTGGAGATATAGTATAGTATGACGTACTACATAGTATAGTATGACGTTTTTGTCAAGTTTTGGACCAAAAAAACTTTTTCAAAAAAATTGTCAGATCTTGGACGACATAGTATAGTATGTCGTTTTTGTCCAATTTTGGACCAAAGTTTTTTTTCTCCAAAAATGGTCACATATTGGAGATATAGTATAGTATGACGTACTACATAGTATAGTATGACGTTTTTGTCAAGTTTTGGACCAAAAAAACGTTTTTCAAAAAAATTGTCAGATCTTGGACGACATAGTATAGTATGTCGTTTTTGTCCAATTTTGGACCAAATTTTTTTTCACCAAAAATGGTCACATATTGGAGATATAGTATAGTATGACGTACTACATAGTATAGTATGACGTTTATGTCAAGTTTTGGACCAAAAAAACGTTTTTCAAAAAAAATTTGCAGGTCTTGGACGACATAGTATAGTATGTCGTTTTTGTCCAATTTTGGACCAAATTTTTTTTCTCCAAAAATGGTCACATATTGGAGATATAGTATAGTATGACGTACTACATAGTATAGTATGACGTTTTTGTCAAGTTTTGGACCAAAAAAACGTTTTTCAAAAAAATTGTCAGATCTTGGACGACATAGTATAGTATGTCGTTTTTGTCCAATTTTGGACCAAATTTTTTTTCACCAAAAATGGTCACATATTGGAGATATAGTATAGTATGACGTACTACATAGTATAGTATGACGTTTTTGTCAAGTTTTGGACCAAAAAACGTTTTTCAAAAAAATTGTCAGATCTTGGACGACATAGTATAGTATGTCGTTTTTGTCCAATTTTGGACCAAATTTTTTTTCTCCAAAAATTGTCACATATTGGAGATATAGTATAGTATGACATACAACATAGTATAGTATGACGTTTTTGTCAAGTTTTGGACCAAAAAAACGTTTTTCAAAAAAAATTTGCAGGTCTTGGACGACATAGTATAGTATGTCGTTTTTGTCCAATTTTGGACCAAATTTTTTTTCTCCAAAAATGGTCACATATTGGAGATATAGTATAGTATGACGTACTACATAGTATAGTATGACGTTTTTGTCAAGTTTTGGACCAAAAAAACGTTTTTCAAAAAAATTGTCAGATCTTGGACGACATAGTATAGTATGTCGTTTTTGTCCAATTTTGGACCAAATTTTTTTTCTCCAAAAATGGTCACATATTGGAGATATAGTATAGTATGACGTACTACATAGTATAGTATGACGTTTTTGTCGAGTTTTGGACCAAAAAAACGTTTTTCAAAAAACTTGTCAGATCTTGGACGACATAGTATAGTATGTCGTTTTTGTCCAATTTTGGTCCAAATTTTTTTTCTCCAAAAATGGTCACATATTGGAGATATAGTATAGTATGACGTACTACATAGTATAGTATGACGTTTTTGTCAAGTTTTGGACCAAAAAAACGTTTTTCAAAAAAAATTTGCAGGTCTTGGACGACATAGTATAGTATGTCGTTTTTGTCCAATTTTGGACCAAATTTTTTTTCTCCAAAAATGGTCACATATTGGAGATATAGTATAGTATGACGTACTACATAGTATAGTATGACGTTTTTGTCAAGTTTTGGACCAAAAAACGTTTTTCAAAAAAATTGTCAGATCTTGGACGACATAGTATAGTATGTCGTTTTTGTCCAATTTTGGTCCAAATTTTTTTTCTCCAAAAATGGTCACATATTGGAGATATAGTATAGTATGACGTACTACATAGTATAGTATGACGTTTTTGTCAAGTTTTGGACCAAAAAGACGTTTTTCAAAAAAATTGTCAGATCTTGGACGACATAGTATAGTATGTCGTTTTTGTCCAATTTTGGACCAAATTTTTTTTCTCCAAAAATGGTCACATATTGGAGATATAGTATAGTATGACGTACTACATAGTATAGTATGACGTTTTTGTCAAGTTTTGGACCAAAAAGACGTTTTTCAAAAAAATTGTCAGATCTTGGACGACATCGTATAGTATGTCGTTTTTGTCCAATTTTGGACCAAATTTTTTTTCTCCAAAAATGGTCACATATTGGAGATATAGTATAGTATGACATACTACATAGTATAGTATGACGTTTTTGTCAAGTTTTGGACCAAAAAAAGTTTTTCAAAAAAATTGTCAGATCTTGGACGACATAGTATAGTATGTCGTTTTTGTCCAATTTTGGACCAAATTTTTTTTCTCCAAAAATGGTCACATATTGGAGATATAGTATAGTATGACGTACTACATAGTATAGTATGACGTTTATGTCAAGTTTTGGACCAAAAAAACGTTTTTCAAAAAAAATTTGCAGGTCTTGGACGACATAGTATAGTATGTCGTTTTTGTCCAATTTTGGACCAAATTTTTTTTCACCAAAAATGGTCACATATTGGAGATATAGTATAGTATGACGTACTACATAGTATAGTATGACGTTTTTGTCAAGTTTTGGACCAAAAAACGTTTTTCAAAAAAATTGTCAGATCTTGGACGACATAGTATAGTATGTCGTTTTTGTCCAATTTTGGACCAAATTTTTTTTCTCCAAAAATGGTCACATATTGGAGATATAGTATAGTATGACGTACTACATAGTATAGTATGACGTTTTTGTCAAGTTTTGGACCAAAAAACGTTTTTCAAAAAAAATTTGCAGGTCTTGGACGACATAGTATAGCATGTCGTTTTTGTCCAATTTTGGACCAAATTTTTTTTCTCCAAAAATGGTCACATATTGGAGATATAGTATAGTATGACGTACTACATAGTATAGTATGACGTTTTTGTCAAGTTTTGGACCAAAAAAACGTTTTTTAAAAAACTTGTCAGATCTTGGACGACATAGTATAGTATGTCGTTTTTGTCCAATTTTGGACCAAATTTTTTTTCTCCAAAAATGGTCACATATTGGAGATATAGTATAGTATGACGTACTACATAGTATAGTATGACGTTTTTGTCAAGTTTTGGACCAAAAAAACGTTTTTCAAAAAAATTGTCAGATCTTGGACGACATAGTATAGTATGTCGTTTTTGTCCAATTTTGGACCAAATTTTTTCTCTCCAAAAATGGTCACATATTGGAGATAAAGTATAGTATGACGTACTACATAGTATAGTATGACGTTTTTGTCAAGTTTTGGACCAAAAAAATGTTTTTCAAAAAAATTGTCAGATCTTGGACGACATAGTATAGTATGTCGTTTTTGTCCAATTTTGGACCAAATTTTTTTTCTCCAAAAATGGTCACATATTGGAGATATAGTATAGTATGACGTACTACATAGTATAGTATGACGTTTTTGTCAAGTTTTGGACCAAAAAAACGTTTTTCAAAAAAATTGTCAGATCTTGGACGACATAGTATATAGTATGTCGTTTTTGTCCAATTTTGGACCAAATTTTTTTTCTCCAAAAATGGTCACATATTGGAGATATAGTATAGTATGACGTACTACATAGTATAGTATGACGTTTTTGTCAAGTTTTGGACCAAAAAAACGTTTTATCAAAAAAATTGTCAGATCTTGGACGACATAGTATAGTATGTCGTTTTTGTCCAATTTTGGACCAAATTCTTGTTTCTCCAAAAATGGTCACATATTGGAGGTATAGTATGACGTACTACATAGTATAGTATGACGTTTTTGTCAAGTTTTGGACCAAAAAAACGTTTTTCAAAAAAATTGTCAGATCTTGGACGACATAGTATAGTATGTCGTTTTTGTCCAATTTTGGACCAAATTTTTTTTCTCCAAAAATGGTCACATATTGGAGATATAGTATAGTATGACGTACTACATAGTATAGTATGACGTTTTTGTCAAGTTTTGGACCAAAAAAACGTTTTTCAAAAAAATTGTCAGATCTTGGACGACATAGTATAGTATGTCGTTTTTGTCCAATTTTGGACCAAATTTTTTTTTCTCCAAAAATGGTCACATATTGGAGATATAGTATAGTATGACGTACTACATAGTAAAGTATGACGTTTTTGTCAAGTTTTGGACCAAAAAACGTTTTTCAAAAGAAAATTCAGATTTTGGACGACATAGTATAGTATGTCGATTTTTCTCAAATTTTGGACCAAAGGTTTTTTTTCCAAAAATGGTCACATTTTGGAGACATAGTATAGTATGACGTACTACATAGTATAGTATGACGTCTTTGTCAAGTTTTGGACCAAAAACATTTTTTAATATAACAATTGTCGGATTTTGGACGACATGGTATAGTATGACGTTTTTTGTCAAGTTTTGGACCAAAAAAAGTTTTTAAAAAAATTTGTCACATTTTGGACAACATACTGTACTATGACGTTTTTGACAATTTTTGACAATTTTGACCATTTTTGGACGACATACTATACTATAACTTTTTGACAATTTTTGGAAAACATACAACACAATGACGTTTTTGACCATTTTGGACGATGTACAATACTACTATTTTTTTATCAGTTTTCACAAGTCAGTTGAAATGAGTAGAATATATATACCAGATATTTATTGCACGTCAACAGACAGCAAGATGTTTATCCTGCACTTCAAGTATTATCTTTGTAAGAAAAGTACAGTTACACCATATACACCGTGTTCCAAATTATTATGCAAATGACATTTTTCTCAGATTTTCCTAAATAGTGCAGCAAATGACAGTCTTAATAATTTTCAATTCATCAACCTTGAGAGTATAATTAAAATTTATTGAACAAACCTCCCAACAAAACAGCATCTTTTTCAAAAATAAAAATCTCAAAATGCACTGTTCCAAATTATTATGCACAACAGAGTTTCAAGACATATTATAGGTTATAAAAAAACCATTCTAAAAATGGTCATTTGTTGAAGTTGCAGTATTAGGAGGTCATAAAAATCAAATCAAACGTTATTTCAATCAAAAACATCTCAAAAGGCCAAGTTATAGGTTAACATAGGACCCCTTCATTGATATAACCTTCACAATTCTTGCAGAAGCAGAATCGGAATCTTTATTGTCATTGTTCAATTGCATCCATTGAACTTGTGAGTTTTTGGAGAGTTTCTGCTTTAATGCCTTTGCAGAATGTCAGAATAGTCAAACAGTTAAACACTTAAATCCAATTTGCATAATAATTTGGAACACGGTGTAAAGTGCATTTAACTCTAGCAAATTAAATCAAGCTAACAACCTGAGACAACTGGTCAAGTAAACAACCTATACTTCCAAGTGTTTTGGTAAAGTAAACTTTTAAACAACAAAAAGTTGCGTTATTCTTAATTAAATAAATCAAACTCCCACTCTCAGACAACTGGTCTGGTAGACATTCTGTACTTCAAGTATTTTCTTCAAAAGTAAACAGTTAAATAATATAAAGTGTGTTTGCAGTAACTGTAGCAAATTAAATAAATCTCTAACAACCTGAGACATAGACTGCTATATTTCTTTATCTTCATTAAAATTGCAAACAGTTTAACATGGATGGAGTGATGGAGTGCTTTTAAAGATTGAACTTTGGCTCCTAGATATTCATTTACCCATTCAAACACTGCTTCTAAAACATCTATTCATGTGTCCGTTGTGTATCGACTAACCCATGTAGCCTACCCTGAAGCAACTGATCGTATCTAAGAAGCAGCAGCATTTCAAACCTCTTTGGGGTGAAGACCAGCTTCCCCAGGCTAAATAGTCTCTCTACTGGGGCACTGGGTGGAGTGGCTGCATTGTATTTCAGTGAAATTTTCTTTATTAGTGGGAATCCGTTAAGAGTGTCCATTCCTTGTGCTCCTGATTTTAAATAGTCAGCGACTTGTCTTTCCAAAGAAGCAGAGGTATCCTCCTCATCCTCAAAGGAAAATAATTCATCCTCTAAGGCTGAGTTGGTGTTGAGGCTGTGCATTGGTGCATTGGTGCCTTGGTGTTGGCCTTCCTTTCCTGTGTCTGCAGCCAACGTAGTTTAAATCTGGGCAGTGTCACTGCAGCCAAGACGGCAGTCTCACTTTCCAGAAAATCTGGTTTTGATTGCCTGAAATGACACACACACACGCAAACACACACACAGCATTACACATTATGAGCTAAGATATATACATTTCATTTTACTTTGATTTCCTAATTAATACATATTTCATGTATGGGAGTATGTATTCAATGTATTTGAAGAAATACTAGCTCTTACCGTGACAACAGCCCCTGTAAGGTCACCAAGGATTTGGAGGCCAGTCTTCAAGTCCAGGGTCTTGGAGATCAATGTCTCCAGTGTGGGTAGCAGGGTGCCATAGAAACAGTTGTTTTCGCCCTGAAGAATGTCAAGGGCCACTGTTGGTGGCTTCATCACTGTGCAGTATTCTCTGAGGAACTGGTACTCCCTATATGTGATGGCCTTCAACCCAAAATTGTGACCATTTGACCAATGGTCCCAATTGTGACAATTTTTGGAATACATGATATTGAATGACTTTTTTGACCATTTTTGGACGACATACTATAAACTATGACGTGTTTGACCTATTTTTACCGTTTTTTGGATGACATACTATACTATGACGTTTTGACCAATTTGGGACAACATACTAAATTGTGATGTTTTTGACCATTTTTGGACATAAGTCAAAAGTCATACCACGTATGTCATCTAATTGTTCCAAATTTTGACAAAAACAATTAAAAAAAATTGGGTAAAAAAAAAGTTTTTGTCCAAAATTTTACAAAAAAGTCGAAACCCTCAGGGCTTCATAATCGAGGTAATGGCGCAGACACACACAAAAAAAACAGCGTTAATTGGAACGTCTGTTCTAGGTCCGCTTTAAGAAACAAAGAAACATGATTGTATTTAGGATGAAGAAACTGACTGAGCAAGTTTCCATGTCACACATGAAAGAATTTCATCAGAGGAGGTCATGGCTCAGGCCACCCTGCCAATAAATCGCTCATGTTCCATAATGTACCAGAGAGAAAATTGTGAATAGCAAAAGAGAATTAGCGAAGGGTAAATAAAAAATGAGGGCACCAGTTAGGGTTAATACATAATTCATATGACCTCTCCATTCGTGCTGACCTTTCACAGGCGACAGCCCCTCCCCTCGAAGGACTGTTGCCATGGGACCAGGTCATAGAGGAAGTGGAAATTGTCAACAAGAGTCTTTTTGTTACTCATATTTTTTTCCTGTAAGATAAGAAACATGATTGTTTGCCAAAAATAGCTCAAACATACTCCTCCCTGTTATTGACAGTGACAATCACATGGATGTTCTCTTTATCATGTGGTAAGGAAGGAGTGACTTTATTTATTGCCTGTCTTGATGATATATGTGCTTGTTTGCTCTCATCACTTTGTCTATTTAGTGGAAAGTTGTGTCTTTCACAGAAGTGGCCAATATGATTCACAAGGATGTGAAACTTGGGTTCAGTTCAATGTCATTAGTTGTGTCTGATGATACAAAGCAAGGAATTGTACCTCAGATGTGTTGTAAACTCACTTCGTTTGCTATAAAACAATCATCTTTTTATTTAAGGTCATGTGATATAGTTTATTAACTTTCAGTGAAATAACATTTTAATGTAATTTATAATCTTTTCACTCATTATTATATTATTACAGTGGCACAATCGAATTAAACCTAGACTGCAAACTTATATCATTATTACAAAGATTGTAAATGGTTCATTTTAACTTTTTAATAGTGTAAGTACATAAAGTCTGATGTACATCGCCCCCTGTTGACTTCAACATTTACCTACAGGAGTAAATAATTTTGTATGCTGTGGTCATTATTTGTACATTTTTCTGGGTGTTGAAGCCAATGATGAAACTCCGGGTATTTTAGGGGCTACTTTGTGGTGTTTTTACAGTAAACCGAATAGAAATGTGTGGAAATAGGTTGCTGGAGATATTTTGCAAATAATTTGTATGATGGCCCCTTGTGTTACTGCTTATTTATGTCATGAAACAAGTTGAACTTTAAATCCAAGGTTTGACCAAAACAATCCAGAGCAGAGGAGTTAATCTGATTTGACTATTAAACTAGAAGAAAGAAAAAAAATCTGAATAACTGAGGTCATCAGAGGCATTCAAGAGATCATATTGTGAATGGCCCTTTTGGACAATTTCGTTCTAATCAAGAAAATAGTTTTTAAAGTAGAGTCATTTATAACATTTATACTCGGCATGTGAGAGCACATGGTAACAAGCGAGGATTTAAATTAAGTTGTATGTTGTTTAGCCAAAGGACAAAGACACGAGATTGAGCTCTGATCAACTGCAAGAGCTGAACAAGTATTTTCTAATTATTACTGCGATGACATCAAAAATATGAACTTTGCTCTGCTTAGGATGTAATTTAGTGTCAAAAGTGACATGGAGTGTACAAAGGTTGTGAAATCCGAGCGACATCCCACTGTGGACATTGTGTAGTCATTCATAAAGACCATACTGTACGCGTAGTATAGCTTGAGCTTTCCCAGAAGTGCCCGCATAGAGTTAAAATGAATGTCACATGTTGCAGTGGTACAATATTTTTTTTTCCAACCGAGTCAAATAACCTTTCACTGACCAACAAAGCACTTTTAGATTAATTTAATATTGCAACTTGCATTTCAAAGACATTGCCAATCCAAAAAGGAGACAGGACACCCACAGAGAAAGAGCAAAGGCAAAGAGCTGTCGTCGTAACAGACCCTCTTTTATATTCTCAAAAGACGGAAGAGAAGCTAAAGGAAAGAAGACATGGGTTGTTTGAAGTCAGTTTTCTTCTTTTGCTCCATGGCACATCTCCCACAGACAGATTGTATAGAGAATATCACCTGACAGTTCCTCGCTGCTCAGCGACTTCAACAATGTTGGCATTTTTGTCATGTAGTATTTACATACGTCATTAACAAAATTACACATTTCACTGAGGCTTAAAGCAGAGCGGGGTCTGAATATTCCAAACGTTTGGTTTAATGTCCAAGAACCAGATGAAACGGGACTTAACTGCCTGAACAAAAATGCACAGAAAAGCTCTTTCACATTCAGATACCTGAATCTTAACCGATGCCATTTCTTCCAAAACAAACTCAAACAATGTTAGTATGCGGTGAAGTTTTTTGTTGTCACAACTCATCTAATGTCATGCCTTTTACGGACTCTTTTGCATTTAATGACCACTTAACCTCATCCTTGAATTACATGTCTATGCTCAGCCTTCCAATTAAGTGTTCCACGTAAAAAAAAAGGACATTGGCAATGATTTGTGAAATATCTCTTATCTATAATATAAATAAAGCAATACACATTGCATGTTCTTGGCAAAAGGCTTAGTTATGTGCTTTATGTTGTGCAGTCTTTTTAGCAAAATACTTTGTTGTCCACAGAGAAAAAAGGCAGACTGTTGTAACTTTACATCCATGTTAAATGCAGCTGCATACCACAAAACCAGATTAATGGTCTTCTGTGACCCAGTGATACGTTTAGCTTCAGCTACGTTGGAAACCGAACCCGAACATTGTCGTCTCAGCCTGTGGTGCATAACTTTGTTTCCTGCATTATGGCTGAGGTGTTTCCTTTTTTTCTGACATTTCCATTAGAAAAGCATCACATTGTCGTGATGGACATGTAGCTTGAGGATAATGGAAAAATGGTTTCATGTCACCTCTTATCTCGTAGAGAAATCATCAATAAATGTATTTTAAAACAACGACAAAATCAAACAAACCCAACTGTTAACATTCCTGTTGTGCTCTCCAAACGTGAAAGACCGGAATGTCATTGTCAATACATAAATACATTTACAGTAACTACAATTCTTTAAGTAAAATATATTATACAACAAAACTGAAGTAAGAGACCATGTTTAAAACACGCAATGACAAAATAATTAATTTACATGATGTGAAATATACATTATTAATCCAACCTATTTTTCCATTTACATTTTTCATTCACTGACATATGACTATATTACAGCAAGGATGGAGGAATTGGGAGTTAATTGTGGGACAAGTGCATAGCAAAATAGAAGATCATTTGACCAAGAAACACATACCAGCTTTAGAAAACAACATTAAAAACCGTGTTTAAGGCAAATCTCATCATTTAAAATTGGCATAGTCTGAGAAAATGTCAACAAAGTCTTGTACCACCCTGTAGCAGAAGTCGTATTGTTCCTGTGGGGGGGGAGGAAAGAAAAGCACATGGATTAGAAAATGTTTCCTATTGTTGAAGAGAAACAAAGCAATATTATTTGTATGCAGGGGCATGGAGCAGTAGAATTCACTTCTGAAACTTTGTGTGTGCGCTTCTGTGTGTTTTATATAGTACATATTAAAGGTCCCATATTATGCAAAATCAACTTTTTAATTATTTAAATCCTTATATTTGGGACTCTGGAGGTCCTACCAGTCGCCAAAGTGAGAAAAAAGATGATTCACTCATGTTTTTGTGGTCCTCCTCAGTCTAAGTACAAGAGATAAAACACGATGTTGACTTCCGCGCTCATTGGGACGACACAAGACGCTAAATACCTGGAATTGTTGTCTCGCGGAGCTCCGCTTTGTCCGTAAACCACAGTGCAGCACAGAGTCCTACACAAACTTCCAGCCTCAGAGGATTTATCTGTCCAGTCTGATACATGTTATATATGACAGCAATGTGCCTGCTACAGCCTGCAAATTATCACTTTTCCAAATGCTAACTGCTGTTAGCTCCCAGTAGCCTCTGTGGCTGATGTCATTTCCTGTCCCTGAAGCTTCGTTTTACTTTTTTTTTTAAATAAAATAGATACTTCTTAATAGAGCGTTCTGAACAGGGCTGTTTTGGCAGGGTGATTGAACTGCTGTGGTGCTTCATTCTTATGGTATTTTGACCAAAGCATGTCACAGACATGTTCATTGGGACACCAGGGAACTAGTCATGTGATATATAATGTACATATATATATATAATATAATATGGGACCTTTAAATGTCACTATGTACCTGTTGATCCTCTTGACAAAAGCGAATCATTTTCGGTGTGCAAAAACTGTAATGTCCCTTGTCATCACAAGATCTAAACAGTCATGTGAGGCTGATGGGCTTCATCAGTGTTGTGTGACCTCATCTGACAGTGGTTTGAATGTAACTACACTCACTACAGTTTAAAGGAGCTCAATACTCACCACCGTCTGGACCATATGAGGCCTCTGCATGCGTAAACTCTTCACAGTTTGGAACACGTCCAACAGACCTTCTGCCTTGACTCGCTCCAAGATATTGCTCAGTGCAATGAACGTACCTGTGCGCCCTGCACCAGCACTGCAGAAACAAAACTCTCATGTTAGTTTCTTGTAAATACAAAGCGAAAGAATTTCAACTGATAAAGATAATTCATTGTGTATGTCTTTGGACTACACATATTTCACTAATCTGATTGCATTGCTCATGCAATAACAGGGTCAAATTTAAGACTTTTTTAAGACCATAATGAATACAATTTAAGACCCATTTCAAATCCGTACTGGCAAAAAAGTACAAAAGACATGAAGGATGCCGTGCGGCGCATTAATCGTTTTTCTTCAATTATAATCTTTTTATGATCGTGAGAAGACAAAATCGATTAAAATTTGATTACCTTTTGTGAGATTTTAGGAGAATTTAAGACATTTTAAGGCCTTAATTTCAATTGATTGGATTTAAGACTTTTTAAGACCCCGCGGATACCCTGAATAATTATTGATTTATTGCCAGCCCTTAATTACGTTTTTTTGTGTGTCTAAAAGTGTACGTTTTTGTCTACCTGCAGTGTACGACAATGGGATGGTTCCCAGACTGCTGCTGCTGTCTCTGAACTGAGGCGATGATGTCGATCATGCCCTTCCCCTCAGCCGGGATGCCGATCTCTGGCCAGCCATGGAAGTGGAAGTGTCTGATCACCCTCGTCTGCTTCTCCTTTGGGAACGGAAATGCACAGGCAGACACACAATCAAGGTATCTCTTAAATATGATTTATTAGCAGCATAATGGCAGGTGCAATGTCGGTGTAGGTTAAGTGTGCGGCAGATAAGAGGCGGGATGATGAGTGCTGCTCTGGGAGGCAGGAACGTACTACCGAGCCTGTGAGAGGTGATGTGGGTCGAATTTAATGAAATATATGACAGGGGAGGCTCCTGCTTGCAAATCCTGAATACATCCTGCCCACCCAGCTTCCTCCAACAGCCAAGAGGTTGATGCACTCACTTGGGTATTGTTTCATTAAGAGGACGGTTGCATTACATCCTGTGAAGCCTTAAATGGGTGGAATCATCATCAGCACAGCTGCTTGAAACTGCGGTATACACACGAGTGACTTGTAAAGCAGTTTTTTTTCAGTGTCGGTTAATTAAAAATATTGGTTCAGTACGTCCTCCATGACCGTAGCACAGACTGAAAACAGTGGCAGGGTTTGTGATGCCTGTCGTGGAACAGACTCCTCTGTTAAATATTGAGATTTTAGACATTTCCCTGGTAGTTATTGGAGATTAACCCACGTTTCTTTTTAAAGATTTAAATAGTTTTAACTAATCTACAGTTCGGCGTGATCCTTGTGTACGACGTGTCTTCCTGTGACGGCACTCTAGCCAATCTAGCTGGCAGTGTGGCGACGTCACCCACAGTACGTACTCGGCACGCTTGGAACCTCGCCAGAGCAGGCACTATGCTAGTGGAAATGTGTAAATACAAACAGCATTTCACTGTTGCAGTTTGAGATTTCATGTTTAAAAAATCAAAACCTTTCCTCTTTAGACATCTGATTGTTTAAACACTTGACATAAAGATTGTTTATTAACTAGCTTTCCCTCTAAAAACAAATGTTAATAATGAAACTTACAGGAAGTGTTTTCTTAAGTTAATGTTTTTTTTAATACCTCGTCCTCTATAGTCTGTCATAATTAACCGACAAAACAAAATATAGAGAAACACAGATATACTTGATAGAGAAGAAAAACCTTTATTAGTATTAAACAGGCAAATGAAATGGTTGTTCATGCCACTGTAGCAGCTTATTTTTCGAAGTGAATTTACTCACCGGGACAAAGGTGAGTACCAAGTCTCGTAGACTGAAGGTGTCGCACAAAGTGTCTCCCTTCAGCTCCACTGTATAATCTCCATAGGTGACGGAGTCTTCTGTGGGCCAGTACTGGCAACATTTGTCCTGAAATATGAAAACAGAAATTATGATTTGTTTATTTGTGGTGATAAAACAGCAGCTTGCTATATGAAATGTAAATATTGTTAAGTAGTTCTGGCCCAGTATGAAATACTGTTAACTGTCATGGCTTGAGATTATCGGCTATCACGACTCACCTGCTCCCTCTCCTGGAGCTCAGTGAGCATTACAATGGAGTGACACTTCCATTCCCACACCATTCTCCAGAAATCCTCCACAGTGTGTGTCAGAGGGCCCTGTGTGGCAATGAAGTAGTCCTTCTGTCTGTATCCCTGTGTCAGACACAAAAACACTCCTTCAACTTTATAGGTCTGCCAGTACGAGCAAGCACATTGCTCAAGCTTACAGTAGATGCATTAGGTAATAAATTCTGCTTACATCTATGAATGATGCATTTATGTAATCCGTGAACTCCTGGCCTCTTCTCATGGAGAGAATAACTCTGTTGAAATCATCTGAAATGAAAAGAGAACAGTAAACTCCTCACAACATGTTCTCAGAGCCTCAGGTATTCAAAGACTGAGTGGATCTATAAAAATAGTGTTGAAATCATTGTTTGTTTAATACTTTACATGGGATAATTTGCAGCACTCTGTTCTTCTTCATGTTGGCAGGAAGGTTCCCCGTTCTCATGTTCTCCTTCATTATACGCATGTTGGTCAGTTTCTGGGCAGAGAACAAAAGCAGAGTTAAAGTTAAAACAACTGCACAAGTTCACCATCTAGTGCTTACACATATTAAGTTAGCAAATAAAATACATTGCTTATTTCTATGAATATTTAATGTGAAAGTGAGCTATATAGTCAACAATATTAGCCATTAGCAACATGTGAAACTAAACATATGCTTCAGTTCAGTAGTTCCATCGTTATGAGCATAAAACAGTTTAGCCCTCTTGTCCCAAATGTCATGCATACTTGCACCTTTACTGACTTAATTCGAGTGCTGTATTTTATTTTATGTTACAATACTTCAACATTGGTAGAATATATGTATAATTAATCCATTAATGATACACAGTTGACCTGTTTTTCCCTCAGTGGGCTGTTGAGGATGTCAGATTCAAAAATAATCAACCAGGAGAACTTGTGATGACCTGTGTGATTAAGAAGTGGAAAGGCACTCCCATTTCCTTTTGTACTGTACGCGGCCTGTACACTAAATGGAATGCAAGACATTGTGCTTCCCTAGTTTTGACAACCATGCAATGTACAGTACTTTCCCCAGTACATTCATATGACACGTACACTATATGCAGCTTTTATTCAGTCACATCATTTACACACTGCTGGTACAGCCACTAATATAATTAAGGGTTCAGTGTCTAACCAAAGACAATTTGCCAAATGACATTTCTTTCTCCTGACCCACCCCATATATGATGATTTTTCAATGGAATGGGTTTGACAAAACCTTAAATAATTTGTCCACAGATCTAACATTCAATGACTGACTGCATAATTTGCTGTCATTTAAATGTACAATTTTTTTTCCAAAAACCTGGTGAAGAAATCGGTCATCAGAATTAGTATTTCTAGTATAAGCAGCCTGTGGTATTTCTGTTATCTCTAATTTTGAATTATGTTGTAGATTGGAGGGTGGAGCGGGTCACCTTTGAACCAGAGATTTGAGGGTTTGACCCCCAGCTCCTGTAGTCTACGTGCTGCTTGTCCCTTGGACAAGATGCTCCTGGCAGCTGTGACTGCAGTGTAAAGCACTTTGAATGGTCATGAAAGCTAGAAAACTAAATCAGAATACATTAAAAAAGTTATTTTGACTCATGATTTTGTTTTTGGAAAGGCCAAGTGGATTGTGTACTAATAAAACTTATTAGTGTCCTATAAGCTTTTTATTAGATAACAATTTCTCTGTTTTTCACAGCATAACAAGATCGATATATGGCCAGACAGTAACTCGTCTTACCCTAAACTCTTCCTCTAGACCAACCCGGTCACCATTTGCAAAGGTGTTGTGGAGTTTGTGCAGATGTCCTTCCAGAGAAGACACGTCCAGCTCCGTGTCTCCATAGAGGTAGTATTCAAGCAGGGCCTGGTAGATGAATGAGTACTGCATCTGGGGTGAGAACACACACAAACACATCACATACAGACAAAAGAGGACCACAAATCAGTATTAAATAGAACATTATCAACATGTTTCACATTATGTGACAATGTGATGTCATAGCCTAACTGATGGGCACTTGTTCCACTCCCTACTCACATCTGTCTGGATGAGCTGTGAGCGCTGTTCCCGTATCTTGGAGACAAACCCAAACACATCAACCTTCTGCTCAGCATGCATCATGTCAATCATGCCATCTATAACAATGAAGGTTCCCGTCCTCCCAACACCAGCACTGCAGAGGAAAAAAAGCAAATGACAGACTCAATGAACCACTATCCTCAGCTGACACTTGCATGTTAATGGACAACAAGAATGAAAAAAAGAGGCATCTGTGCTTGTAAACATGTTTTGTTGACATCACTGGAGATGTTTCCAGCCACTGAGATGGCTTTGTTTACCCACAGACACACAAAGATGACATTTAAGCCTAAATATTTATCTCCATAGAAACCATGTGGATGAATTAAACCATTACATGTAAACATTCAAGTAAACAACAAAATAAACAACGAGTCCCATTTGTCCCCACTCTCTCGTACCTGCAGTGAACCACAATAGGCCCAGCGCAGGGCGGATTCACAGCCTTGACCTTCTTGAGGAACTTGAGCATGCCGATGGGGGAGAAGGGAACGCCAAAGTCAGGCCAACTGGTGAAGTGGAGCTGGGTCACCAGTCGAGGAGTCTTAGCAGCATCACTGGCTTGCTACAGAGGAACACAAACACAGTATCTTTGACAACATAACAGACGTGTTCTGACCCTAGGGCAGTATTATGTGTCTTTACAACAAAAGAGAACTTAACAACCTTCCATGTTTACAAATACAGAGAGAGAAAAAACAGAAGTACTGCTTTTAAACTTACATATTGTACACAGAACTTGCGTATGGTGTAATCCACAAGGACAGTGAAGTCTTCTACTGCCACCCTCACATTCCCGTATGTCCAACAGCCCTGATCTGGCCAGTACTGGCAGCACTTGTCCTAGGGAGAAAGAACAGCCATTATTCAGTGTATTAATTACTTGATACTCAGACCTTCTGGAACACATTCAAGGACTTTCCAGCGGAAGCGTAGTTCACATGCACAACGCACATGCTTCAATTTGACAGCCAGTCAGTGCAGATTAAGTAAGAAGGGCGACACCACTCAATACAATACAAGACTGTCCTGGGTGATTATGATATTGCCTTGCAGGACTTTATTACACATTATGTAGCCATTGATTTCAGCCCAACCTCACGCTGATTCAAATCTTCACCAATTCCCTTCTCATTGATTTCTTTAAGCCTTTCTCCCCCTCTCCTCTTGTTCAGTGAAATAGTTCAGGTTCACAGCAAAGACTGTGCAATTACAGGAGAACAACTGGTGTCAAAGGGGAGCTTACAGGTGTGAAATGAAGTTCAAACTCGAACCAAAAGCAGCTTAAATTCTTTTTGAACCACACTTCTTCTCAAATCTTTTTGTGATGCTCTATTAATCCCAACAATGAAATCTACTTCTTAGGAAAGTCAGAGCAGAAGCTTGGAGCTGGTATGGAGCCGACACACGGTAAGTACGGTAAAATAAGGCTGTAAAAATCACTCACTTCTTTCCTTTCTTTCAGATTTGTCAGCATGACAACAGTTGCTACTTTCTGCTCCCAAATCATTCTCCAGAATTCTGCGAGAGTGTCTTCTTTAGGGCCTGAGAGACAGCAAGGTTCAGCTTTATTTAAATATGAACTTACATTTTTTTTATAAATGAGTAGACTTTTCCATGTGTGTTATCTCTTACCTTGTGCTGCTATGAATTTCTTCTTTTCCGTGTAACCCTGTTAGTAAAGAATATTATTTTATAGAACATTCCCAAGACATAAACAAAGTAATTATACTTGGCACAGTTGGTGTTGCTAATGGTCACTAAGAAACACAAACATGACTGAAAGCACAACTCACATCAATGTAAGAGGCGTTCACGTAGTCTGAACAGGGATTTGCATCCAGCTGAGTCAGCATCACTCTGGAATGATCATCTGTTGAAGTTGGGAAGATATGAGAGAAAGAGTTGGGAAGTGAACTTGAGGTGAATATTTAGGATCCAATACCCTTTAATATGAATGAGGTTGCAGATCAATAACGAGAATCACATAGAGACAGCTAAGGTTACACAATTTACATCATGGATTAGACAGATATAAGTGACTGAAACAACTGTAAAAAGGACTAAGTGGTGTTTAATTGAATGAATGCATTAGCCACACACAAAGGAAACTGTGGGCTCTGGGCGTGACTGAAAAAAGTCTTAGTTCCTAAAAAAGAGACAGACTCACAAGGAAGGATGTTTGGGTATCGGTTCTTGTCCTTGTTGTCGTCCTTGTTGGCCTCCTCGTACGTTCCCTGGGCATTACCTCCTGGCAACGACTACAAAACAAAATGTTTTTGGTTTTTTTCACACAAGCTCAAACACTGCAAAAAAAAATACACTCAGCATTTTACAACCAGTGCATTGTTGCGCTACATGCATGGCTTTGTTCACTCTCGATGCAGGCACTTCCTCTGCTACCTACAGTAAACAGCCGTCCATTAAACGCGAGCACTTTGACTTCCTCTGTCTGCGCTGACAAACCGCCTGAATAAAATCATACCTTTATATGTGACATTAACCATGACTCATACTCATTATTCTGACTCAGATCCTCAATCATTGCCCTAAATAGGTACAGGGGTATTTTGTTGAATGCATGAGGGTGTGTATGTGTAATAATGTGACACAACAGAGTAGCTTTCCATAAAAAACAAAAAAAATGCATGCATAAGTCACGGAATTAATCTCGTCATCAATGCTGTAATAATTGTGGGAAAAGCCCTTCAAATTTAGCTTCAAATTAAAATAGTTTTGCAAAAAGACACTGTCCTTGAGTAAAGACATTTTCCAGACCCCTTTAAATTAATCAAGTCATAATAGAGATAATGGTAAAGTAGGATCCTTACGTTGTACTCCTCCCTGAAGAGCTTGCCATCATCAGCAGAGCGGAGCCTGTACTCCTCTTCGAGGTGGTCCACTAAGATGGGGAAGAAGGTCTTGGCAGCTGAAGGGGATCTGGGCAGAAGGACCACCGTCTGTTGCTCTGTGGGGAGAGCAAGAAATGGATGTGTCAGCCCTGCTGGATGGAGCAAGTTTATTATGGAAATGGTGTTCAAGAAAATGACAAATCAACTTGGAATGTTAACAGTTGTACTAGTAAATTAAGTTGATGTCAAAGGAGTAAAGGAGAGGTTCAGAGAAATTTGTATTATACCTGTGGTTCCCAAATGTATCTTCTTTTTTTTACCTTATTGAATTAAAGTAGACCTTCACAACATCACCCATCGACGGAACAACTGCAATGTAATTTATTCTGCGGTTATCCCTACACCACTGGCAGTTGGGACAAAATGCTGCTATCAGCTGATCAGCTGCTCCTGGCTCTCCCAAGTTGAAAGTCATCGGACAGACGTAGTTTGTGGTCACTGCTCCCAAACTTTGGGACAAGTTACCTCTTTACATCAGGCAGGTCTCTGCACTTCCTGTCTTTAAATTGCTTCTAACAGAAACCCGAGATTTTGCTTTTGTGTTCTTATTCCATTGGTGTCTTACTGAAACATTTTTTACTAATTTTATTGTCTTTTTTATTATCTTCTATGTTTTTTTTAATGTGACCATATTGTTTTTAAAAGTGCTTTATAAATAAAACTGGACTGACTAGATGTCTATTCAAGTTAATGTCAAACTAGAAAGTAAATAGTGTTCCAGGAACACTTTCACGGCACAAACTTGACTTTTTATATTCCCATCCTTTTTAATGACTATAAAGTAAACTGTGCATTGTTTAACAGCTACTCAATAATTCAAAATCAATTTAAGACATATATTACTTTAAACTAATCTAATTCAACCACAGTATACACTCATTGAAGCTATTTCAATAATTTATACATCAACTTGAAGGAAGAATAATATTTATCATTACTTTCTGCTTGCTAACTTTATGTTATCTAATTTGCATGTGTTAGGTTAAATATGTTGTATTGTTCAACAAATTGCAATTTCTACTGCTGGGCAATCATGGCAGTTAACTACTTTGCACAGGTTCAAGAAAAAAATGATTATGAAACTGATTTCAAATCTTAGAACACGTTGGTGTGAGTTTTCTTCTACTTCAGTGGTTAATTTAAAGAGAAGTCTGTGATCACCAAACATTAAACGGGTGTTAGAGAACCAAAGCCCCCCAGGGAAAAAGCCTGTGTTTCTAATAAAACCTCTGTTAGGTACCCGACTTTAAAGTTATGTTAGTTGTGTTGTCACAAAACAGAGACTGACAAAGTGCGAAGAGAGTGTGAGTAACACGAGGTTCCTGATACCGCCACCCTGTACGTATACCTGACCTGCGGGTACATTGGTGTATAACGACTCTGTACTGTATCCACACTCTAAAACACAACACATACAGCACACACACATGTACAAGTCAGAGAACACAATGCTGTTATTAAACATTAATTAATTTAACAACAAATGTAATTCATTGAATAGCTTCTCAATGTATTGTTGCAATATAAATATTTTGTGAAAATCCTTTAAACTATAAACCTCAATGTTTTCCCCAGTCTGATAAAATATGATCGTCATTAAATATAAAACCACTTTAGGCTAATATAAAAAAAAAAATTGTTGTTGATTTTTAACGAGTATGAGGATCAGCAGGGTAATCTTTAAAACCAATCATGTTTACATGTTGGTACTGGTGGGTGCACCTTTTTTTTCACTGCCTAATTTCCTTTTAGATTTCCTCTCTGCAAGAATATAACCTGCTCTGTGCATTCCTCAGTAATGTCAGATAAGAAAATAAAGGAACGGTCACAGTCTTCTAGAGTTGTTTGTTTCCTGTAAATGTCTCGCATACATCAGCCGTTTCTTAAAATATCGTAGCTTTGAGCTCAGAGACCATTGCACTTATCTTTGCACCACCTTTGAAACACTGTTTATTAAATAGACGTTTTCAAAGATAGTGATGATAACAGATGATCACATTAACCACAGGAAGTGTTAAAACAACCACAGTGCAATGGTGGAGCCATCTGCACATTCATTTTCAAATATGAAGCTGCTGCATCCTTTTTTTTTTTTTTACCTCGTGTTTCCCCTCAAAATACTTTCTGTGCTTCTTTCTGACTGCCAACCTGTCACCCTCACAGTTCCAAATCTGCCTCACTGTCTCTAATAATGCTCAGAATAATCCATTCACAACAACGTTACCTTGTTCCTCCAGGATGCCATTTGGTACCTTCTTGTCAACTGTTGTGACAACTGGTTTCTTCTGGTTTTTTAACCTGAAAGGAGAAAAGATTCAGTTAATTTAATATAAAGAAAAGATGTCACAAGAAAATACAAGATTGTACATGTAGATGATGTGCAGGGTAAAAATAATTATGATTATACAGTTTAACACACAAATAAAAAAAACACCATGCCTCCACCTTACCATCTGAAGCTTGAGAAGCTATTTTTTCTCATTAGCTGATAACTTTGAGAGACACAACTCTAGTCCAAAAGTGGTTCAGAATTTGCTCTTCACCCTCCTCTGTTGCGCAGTCTGTCCTCTGTCACAGCCAGTCCTCCTCTACTAAGCATGACAAGGAATCAACGAGCCCCACTTCCTCACTGGGCTCCGCCTCAGTGACTAAAAGAGGAAGTGTTCGTCACCCTGAGCTCTACCTCTGCGTCTGGCTCACAGCCAGCCGGTTAGGGAGTGAGGGTGAGGTTGGTGAGTCCTTGCAGGGTGGGGATTTTATTATTATTTCTTTTTGTTTACCTGAGGAAGTACCAGGCTAGTAATGCGATGATGAGCAGCAGCAGGGAGAAGACCAACACAGTGGGGAGGATGTGACGGCTGGAGGTTGTAACGCCTTCTGAGGAAGAAGGAGAGGCAGACGTGGGGGTCAGCGAGAGCAACCTCGAAAAAAGAAGCAGGACGGGGAAGGGGGGCATATATTTGTGTGTAGAAACACTTGGCTGCATTCAATACTTTTGGATCGGAGTATGAAACTTAAAATCAATACCTGAAACAGCAACCCAACCATCCATTTTTTCTGCTGGCCACGAGACATCTTTAATAACTGCCTTCAACTGTATTTTGTCTACAGAGATAAGTATCAGCCCATTTGTACTGTCGGCATGTCTGACAGAAAATAAGCGGCTCTAAGAATGAGCCAGGAGTCACAGCCAAGCAGCCGGCTATTAGCTGTGTTTATAAAGATACACAGTAAGCCGTAAATTACTGTCCAGGGCTGCACAAGTTCATTGTGATCCCGTAATAACAAGGCTGTACAAAAGGCTATTATCAAGTCAATGCAGGAGCTGCAGAATATACATAATAACCATATCCTGGGGAGAAGTGATGACTGCAGCCGGGCAGCAAAGGAATTTTGTTGATATTGCAAATGAGTTGGTGTTACTCAGACTCACATGTCCGAAGTGTTCTTACCTTGTGTATGGTTGCCATTGCCGGTGGAATTTGAAGTTGTTGTGGTTGCCACCAAGAACAGAAGTGGGACCATTGTGACTGCAGAAAAAAAACAAAATGCAGACGGATATTAAGTTTAGCGCTAGGCATGTCTGCAAAGCCAAGTTTCGTGAGAACATGGCCGCCGGACAACATCTCTATTCAGGGAATACAAAAGCTATTGACACATCTGAAGCATATTACTTTATTCATGACCGTTGCTTTCAGGAATGTGCTCATCGGTGCAAAGTTCATCCCAGACACAATGGAACAGCACACTCATATCCTGGTCATTCATTACCCCTGTCATAAAACCCATAGTGTAATGCCAGAAGCATCCACTTGGTGGCACAACAGTCCAAGTCAAAGGACACGCTTTTTCATCATCACACCCATTGACAAAAAGAAATTGCTAAGATAAAGCCAGGTGGGAGGTGAATACATTTTAAAATATCTAATTTAAATCAGTATTAAAAGAAAATGTTTTAATCTGTGGTGTGGACTAAAGTGTGTAATGTGTGTTTACAATCCCAGCCCAATACAGTGACCCCTACTGACCTCACAAAGCATGCGTTCCTGCTTTAATGTGTTTTATTACACTGAGGAACGAGTTTACCCGGCTACAGTAGAAGAACAGCTGATTTCAGCATTAAGTGGCACTGACTCATCCATAAAACATGTGATTTACAGAACAGAGCGTGAGCAGGGTCTTTGCGTGTTGTGTGACAGAACGCGCAACAGACACGGTCAAACATTCAACATGCAACATGCATGCTGACAACAAGCCCCGGACGTCAGCTGACACTGATCCACAAATGAACGCTTCAGCTGTGCTAAACTGTATGTTTCAGATTATGCAGAGTGGGGCGGCAAGAGGCTTAACATGCTCTGCTATTTGCCATTTCCCCAACCCCCCTCCTCCTTTATACCATTACCACTCAAACATTCATTCACATGCCCGGCAAGACATACAAAAGATGCATGCACACCACAGTGACCTGCAGACAGACACATCTCAAAACGACTCTCATCATCTCCTCATTTTCTTGTGGCAGAAGAACACAGATGAAGAAGAATGAGAGAGCATCTTCTATTGATTCTTGTGTGTGTGTGTGTGTGTTAGGAAGCAGTTCTTCAAAGGTGTGTGTTTGTTTTTTATTATTATTTCACCTTTGCAGTCTAAGTTGGTCTCTATGCAAAGTGCACATACACAGAGGTGCACTCATCCTATAATGAAGTGTGCGTTGTCTTCCCAAGCCTGCAGGTGTGTGTGTGTGTGTGTGTTCCTTTGCAGCTGCAGTGAAGAGGAAGCCCAGGCCAAGTGCATAGTCAATGAAGACACTGTGTCGAAGCCTCCACACGCTGTGCTGCAGTGTCCTGTAATGTGTCCAGGCAGGACAGCAGAGGAATTTGGGGGCCAGCTAAGCAGAGACACCGACTGCTGCTGCTGCGGCACGGAGAGAGGGAGCAGAAGGTCCAGGTCAATAATATTTCCTGGAGCGATTAATAAACTCTGGCGTGTCAAGGCACTGCTCTGTGGGGAAGACTGATGGTAGAATTCTAATGAGAGGAAGAACACCCCCCACACCCCCCTTCTCCAACTGTCCTCCCTCTTTATTCCCCCTCTCTTTAAAGGGATCCCTCTGCAAATGTCACACGCTTGGATGAGGGGGAGGATATTGAGCTGAGTTAGTGCTGTGTGTATAAATCCTGAGTGCAGGACTCTGTGTACAAGACTTGAGGTTTCTGTGATGTGGAAATACACCCAAGACCCATTTGGGACTTTCAACTACACACGCTACATTGAATTGTATGTATGCTCTGTTTGTTTGTTTGTGATAGTGCTCAACAGGGACACCCAGCAGCGCGCTCATAGCCAGATCTCAGGCTCTAACTTGTGGTTCAGAATTGCTCGCTTCTTGTAAGCATCCCCCAGTTCGTGGCTCCCTCTTCATCACCACTGGAGATGTCGTCCCATCCCAATTCATCCTCTGACCCCTCCTCATCTGATCCCAGAGGAACACAGCCTGCTCATCCAGTATTCTCCAGGCATTTTCTCCATCTTATCACTGCAGTGATCTTCAGGTTGACCTCTTCAGCATCTCCTCTATTTTATTTTTATGGGGAAATGTCCCTCAAATTCCTTCCTAAATAACGCTGCTTCCCATTCCTCTGGATATCTAATCTCTTTTTTCCCTTGACTTCTTCTCACTCAGCATAAACCTGCCCCTGACCACAAGTCGCAAATCAGACCATTAATGTTAGACAACACTCAGCCAGGGTCACAGTCTGGGCAAACGGCTATCATCACATCGTGTGAGCTCTCATCTGTGTATTGTATTCTCTATTTAGCACTCCTGAGCTCGCCACCAACCATCAGCCATAATGGAAATAGGTCATGGGAGATGTCAGCTCCGGGGTAGTTCCAAGGCGCCCTTATTTTGTGATAGGAGACATTTGCGAGTAGCCTTGGGGAAGGTTATTGTCCTGGTTATTTCAGTGGTATGTGTGTCCCGAGTTATAAATGCATAGATTTAGAGCAGTTTCATGATGAGCCAGAGTCTTACACGGCAGGATATGGTAAAGATGGGATGATCCTCAGCTTTTTTAAACATATATTATGTCAGGATACAATAGGATATTTACAAAGTCAGCCTTATAAAACTCACATGCCCATATTCAGATGGTGAACTGTTATCATTCATCACTCATTGTATATTAGCCAGTGTCGGAGCTAAATTGACTCCCTTTTACTCAGAGATCCTATAAAATAGCCTTAATTTTCCACAAAACATTAATGTTGCATTAGTCAAGGCTCTCGTCACAGCCGTATAGACAGAAGGAAATCATTTGAGCAAACTCTAACTACTTTAAGATCCTATTAAACCTCAGATAGTGGATAGGCGACATTAAAATAAGGGAAAAATGGGACGGCGAATGAAGCACGGAAGGTCCCTGGCTGGATGTGAGCCACAGACGCTATGGCAGATGGTTGGTACCAGTGCCAACACAATCCTACACTCTGATACCTGATAACATATAATATGGCACATTCATTTTCCGTCTTGTTTTGGCAAAAAATATATTACCGGTTTTATGATTTCAATCCATTATCTTTTAAGTATACACAGCATGAACATACAGTACAATGTATAGGTTGTGGCATGAGCAAAGGAGCTGAGAATTGAAAGATAAATAAATAAATGCATATCGCATAAATGCAAATGCATGACTGGTCAAAGTATGGATACGTTACATATAAATGATTGGTTCTCTATCCTGCTGTAAAATATTATACGTAGAAAAAGAATGAAAAATTGATGAATTAATGTAGATTATTATCTGAAACTTTAATGGTGTGACTGAAAAACAATGTAAGGAGGAT
Source organism: Microchirus variegatus (assembly GCF_963457635.1). NCBI lineage: Eukaryota > Metazoa > Chordata > Actinopteri > Pleuronectiformes > Soleidae > Microchirus > Microchirus variegatus. Next base: position 13,385,709 of record NC_139818.1, on the reverse strand, counting down.
ATACTGCACACTGATCATCCACAACATACAAAAACAGGTTGTATTTTACTAGGCTAATGAGTGTATTTGAAATTAAATTATTTATTTGCTCATAAAATACAACTTGCTCTTTTTTAGTTAGATTTGTTTTTAAAGGAAAGCACAAGGCCTGTGATTTCCAGGTCCATTACTATACAGTATAACTTTCCCATGTTTGCCATTAGCCAGTCAGAAAGCTGTTAGCTCCGCATCTGTGTCAACAGTAAACTTGTATTTATACAGCAGATAAAGTAGTCTTGATAAAGTGCATTTACTGCTTGCATTAAGTAATCACAGTTTACGTGCATCGACACGTTAAAGCGAAACACTGTAGGATTCCATTCATTCATTAATCTTCTGCTGCTTTATCCTCCACATGAGGGTCACGGGGGGCACTGGTGCCAATCCCAGCTGACATAGGGCAAAAGTTGGGGTACACTCTGGACAGGTCGTCAGTCCATCACAGGGCTACATAGAGAAAAAAGTAAACCATCCACCCTCACTCAATCTCACACCAACGGTCAATTTATAGTGTACAAATCTGTATGTTCTGTGGGAGGAAACCAGAGAACCCAGAGAAACATCCTGCACATAATGTGGGATTTCATCCTTCAAAAATAATGTCTCAATCAATTTACAACAGGGTGAATGTCAGCTGAGCCAGTCTGCATCACCTGCGTTGGCACTGTGGAACTTCCAGTTTCTGGTCCATGCCAAAAAAAAAAAAGAATGTCAACATCCTACTTTACAGCATACGTCATAGTTTCTGTTTTTAATATCTTGAAATATAAAACAATGCAATTAAATGTGTATAAAATGCTATAAAAACATACCATTCTACCTGGTCTGAAGACATTTGTACATTAGAGGTCCTGCTTCAGTATCATTGGTTTGTCAACAAATGCCCACGTTACCGCGACATATTTACGACAGCTGTGCCAAACACCGTTTACCAACTGTAGATCGGACCCCAAGAGCAAATCCTCTATTGTGTAATTTTAAGAGGCAGACTGCACTGCAGACCTTCCCCAGCACAAGACCTGCAACTACTGAAGCAATCAATTACGACACTGCTGCAAACAGCACTGAGACCCAAGGCCACTCACTGAATGAGCTGGAAAAAAAAACTCTCCAAGAACTTTATTTTTAAAAAGGAAGAAGAGAGTATGAACCTGATCACAATACTGCTTTTTGTCTCTGCCTGCACACAGAATGTCAACACTTAAGCCACAGTTATGCTATGTGTTCACTCAGACCTCCAGCACCTGGTATGCACTGTGTGACTCAGTTTCCACAGATTACAACCTGCCACTTGTGAATACCTTCATACCTCACAGCACACAAACAAAACTACAGACATACATCATGGTGTAGACGGCAGAATATATGAAGGCAGCCAAGGGCATTTTTTTGCTGTAGAGGAACTTAAAGTCACTGTGAATTGCTTCACTTTTATCTCCAAACAAAGAAGCTGATAAACATTTTTTCGACCGCGAGTGTTTTTTTTTGGAGAATGAACTATCCGTCTCTGTGGATTTGTGGTGTCCTTGTGGTGTGCCGCTCTGTCCTGCCCTGTTATTCTTTTAGTCAGTGTTAGCAACACAAAAAAAGCCTAAAACCTGAAGTGACATAATAATAGTGCTGCAGCCCTGCACCATTGTCTCACTAATTAGCTGCAGATACCCAACAATCTGTGCAGACAAACCTTCCTACAAATGGAATATAAGACAGAGAAATTGGTTGTTTTTGTCTCTGAATGCCGCGTTCCCTAGCATCATGTCTTCCCTTTGACAGAGCGCTGGTGGTTCCACTGAACCCGCTTTCTCTGGGCACAGAGTCTCTCTGTCTCTTCACATCCATCAGCTGGGGAATTTAGAAAATGGACTGTGGGCGTAGGGGCGATGTGACAGGGTGAGCAGGCAGTAGGTACATTATGTCCTCAGAGCAAAAAGCTGCCAGATTGTTTACCCTTTAGGCCACAGTTGGTTTGTTTTTTTTAGAACTGGAACCTTTACGATGGTTTTTTTAAAAGAAACAACTAAAGTCTTCTGTGCATCTTCTCCAGACTGAATTTAAAACATGTTTGTGACCTTTTTGTTCTACTAAATCTGATTAAGAACTGAACGCACCCAACCCCCCACCCCCAAAAAAGTGTTTAATTAACATACAAATGATATTTAAAACTGTTGTGCATAAACTAAATATAAACATAAGTCAGTTATATTCAAACCGTTGTCGCAAAAAGTGTACACGATGCTGATTAAGTCTACCAGATCCACACGACTCCGTGTTTATCAATATAGCTGTGGTTAGATCTCCGGTGGCGTTCTCTCACTGCACACAGGAAGGGATATGTTTTATAACAAGACAGATGGAGGCAACAGCACCATTGCGCTAGTAAAGCAAGACAGGCTTGTGTGATTTTCTTTATTTAAAGCGTGCTCCAATGTGAATCTGCCTTCAGCCACCAACTTCCAGGCTGCTCAGCCCACCCTCAACGACAACCAGCCTGCAAGGCACTGGTTTCTACAATCAGCCTTGAAGGCAGCTAAGGCAACAATAAATATATACTCCCTTTACTGAAATTCAAAACAAATACCTTTGGTTCTATTGATGAGGATCTACACAACCCAATGATAGCAGGACAGAGTCTTGACTGCAGAATGTTTAACAAGTGTACACTTTCTAGGTTGTGCTCGTTTCACCATGTCCATGTCTCTGTGCTCTCTGCCTTTAGGGAGCTGTAATGCGTAAACCTGGCCTGGGTTTGCTATTTACAGACAGGGCAGCACACTTCATTCACAGTGTTGACTGAGGAGATAAAGCTGGGGCATCCATCTGCTTATGCAGATGTGTGACCACTTCCCATGCAATAAAACCTCAATGGACAAGGTGCTCAGTATTCCTCTTTCTCTAAATATATCCCTTTACTTTTCATTCATTATCTGCTTTGAATCCATTTTAGACTTTCAATAAAAAAAACACTATACTGCTGTTCCTCACAATGTGTTCCCATGGTAACTTGGCCACCAACACGGTACCTGTGAGATGTTGAATAATCACCTTAAGAGAAATTTTTTTTCACAGCAATACCTTTTCAATGTCAATGTACAGCTCCTAAAACATGTCAGACACAACAAAACATCTAAGGATAACTCCAAATATAATCTGCAATCCATAACCAACAATATAAAAATATCAATGATTTGAGATAATTAATATTATGGAAGATGATGATACATCATGTCCGTAGTTAAAAGGTCTATTGTGTACAAAGTTGTAGTTGAATATTCCTCACCTCACCCTTTCAGTTATCACCAAATCTCACTGCAAAACACATGGTGGTCCAAAACAGCAGCCTACACACAGCTGTCCTGGCTCCTGATAGAAATATCTCATTCTGGGGTGATGAAAAACAACAATTCATACAATCAGGGGATTGTGCATTAATCTTCAGTGTCTGCCAAATTAAAATAATTTCACCTACATGTCACACACTGGAGCTTTAAATTCATTTTACAGCTGCCCACCACTATCCCACTGTCAATGGTCTGAACTTGTGTTCACCTCATTCCTGTGATAAGCTCCACCATGAGGTGTTATGAGGAAGTGACGCTGGTGAGTCAAAATTGCTGGGGAAATCTGTTTAAAACTAACATTGATATTTGGCAAACAGCATACAAATAATAATCTCTTGTGGTGATAACACATTGTCTGTACTTTGTTTTCAAGTTTAGCAGGATTCTGCTTCATTTATAAATATAAATAAAAACTATGGCTGCTTTCTACATGTGCAAAAATGTTACATACATTATTTACATCACGGGACATTGCTGTTTATTTAAGTGATTTAAGGCACATTTTTAGTGAAAATTTAAATTAAGTTCTGTTAGATATAGTACAAAAAAACAATGTTTTTGGTCACATCAAGAGAAATAACAAGTTAAATTGATTGTTTTTATTAGATTTAATTTTTTTTAAAGAAATTCACATCATGTAAAGCAGCTTGAAAAGAGCAGAGATGCACCTTTAGTGCACCTTCCAGTTGCACAATGAACTCCTGTTGTGAAGCCTTGAGATTCACAGTTAGACCAGCTTGATAGTTTTTGGATGATACCATCTGTAAATCAAACTGGTGTCCACTCATGTGCCAAATTTGATAGTTTCCCACTGACTTCCATTCAAACAAAGTTCTTTTTGTCACCAACAGACCAGTCAACTTCCTGAACTTTGCTGTTCAAACTCGAAAACCACATCCATTTTTTATGCAGTCTGTGGTCACACCACAACAATAGCTTTAATTGATTTCTCTAATCGTAATCAACGATTCCAGCATCAGTTTTAGTAAGCGACAGTCTCTCAACATCTTAATCTTTTCACGGAAACAGCAATTTACTGTATTATTGTTATCACAGAGCAGAGTCATAGTGCACTATCTCGCACTAGCACTATTTATAACACCATTTGAGTAATACATCTGCCTCTGCAGCTCTACCTTTTTTTTGCCACCCTTCTTCTTCTGGATTCCTCCCCTCCTGCGCTCCTAGCATTGTCATTAATCAATTCCTGCCGGTTTCCAAGGCACCCAGACGCTGTGGAAGTGGTAATGACCTTGGAGACCCGCTGGCTCCGCTCTGCAGCGTCAGCCCCTCCACCTCTACATGGGAAACAAGTGCAGGAACTACCACGATTTGGAGAACACGCATATCTGCTTGTGTGTAGATTTGTTTGCCTGGAGAAGATTACAAAAATGTTTAATGAATTAGAGAACAATGGAGAAAGAAGCGTGCTAGTGTCTTGCTGGCAACCAAACTGGCGCTGGTTGCCAGTTTGAGGCCATAACATCATACAACATAACATGTTGACTAAGATATGGCAGCCACTGTGTCTGACCCTGAAAGCTCTGCCATTAGGGGTAGTCCTCAATGGAAATGGGAGCTTTTAGCTGCTGCACATTGGTTAACATGGTACTCAATGAGGAGCAATTATTGAAAATCCTCTTAAAAACATTCCCCACAACAACAACATCCGAGAGCAGCGCTCATTTAAAAGTTAATGTCTGTGGTATTAATGGCATTTAGAGGCTACGCTCACATTCTAGTAAGGTATGAAAACCAAGTGCATAAACGGCAGTAAATATATACCACTGTGTGGTGAAACGCCACATCTGACCTTACACATGGTCAGCCCCAACACACACAGAGTAAGGTGACATTTTAAATCAAACACCTGTACAAACACTACATGCATATGTTGGCATGCAAAGATAAACTGCCTGGCTGTTTGGCATGAAAACCACACCCACATGTGGGTGAATGCATAACCACAAATGCTACAGCAGAGCTCCATGGGAAATACATGAGACAGGGCCTGCCATCATGCCAGAGATCACTCTGCCAGCGCTCCATCATCCAGCAACATGTGTGTGTGTGTTGGGCAACACTCTCCCACTCAGGGTCTCATCATGTCCTCCTGGCCTCTTACACTTCCCAGCCTGACAGCAATGACCACGAGGGCATCCATCTTTCTTTCGCCCCAACACTTCAGGGATTTACTCCATCTTCTCTTTCAATTATTTTGAGGCAAAGCAATTATGGCCTGGAATCATAGAGTCATCGATGGCCATCGTAATGAGCGGCAGCTGGGCTGAAACTGTCGAAACCAGTGTTGTGACACATCTCATTATCACCCAGCACCCAGAGATTACAGACGCTCTCTGGTGTGTGCAGACACGCAGAGAGAAAGAAAGAGAGAGAGAGAGAAGAGAAAGGCCTGTGTAGAAAATTGGGAACCTGTCAGCATGGTGACAAATTTACTGCTCAACTTGTGGGACAATTAGGAAGAGGACTATATTTTCATCTAGTGGTAAACTAATGTATATGAAACGATCACCTGTAGACACTTCTATATTCTCACCTTAATTCTTTACATTAAAGGACAATTTGGGAATATGCCAACCTTTTTGTTTCCTTGGATTTGTTTTTGTAAACTACAAATAGAAGCAATTTGGAGAACATAATAAACAAGTCATTCATGGAAATAAATTAAGACTTTTTAAGGCCAACAAAAACAACTAACACCCACAAGCAGCGGTCCCCTGGACATCCTGCAGCTGTGGTCACTTAATGCAATAAATAAGTAATTAGCCACAACCAGAGCCTCCCTTTATTGGATGAAGACATAAAATGAAAAAGCTGCACTGTGTTGTACTTAGTATTTTATTATTGCAAATTGCAGATATGAAGTCGCTGGCTTCTTAAGCCCAGTAATTAACACACATGTTGTTTATTTAATCTGTACAAGAACTTAAATGTAGAAACAAGTTGAGGTTTCATGATGGGGAAATACATGTAAGGTCCGTTTCATGACAGGGTGCAGTGCTTTGTGAGAAACCACACAGTGCAATCACGAGCCAACGACTGCTCCCTTCTTTAGCGTCGTTGTGCTCGGCCGAAAACCAAGTTGGTCGACATAGATTATTTATCTTACGCATCAATATTAATGAAAACAAAAACCACACTTCCCACTATCGTGAAGCACTTCTTACCACAATCAGTATAGCTCATAGTCATTAGGGTCAAACATATGAATA